>NW_020175089.1:2392268-2645331 GCF_003031525.2 Neophocaena asiaeorientalis asiaeorientalis | reverse complement strand
TTTTTTTTTTTTTTTTTTTTTTTTTTTTGCTGTGGTTACCCTTGTATTTTGCACATGTTTTATTCATGTGATAAGTTAGAGTTACCAATATCTCAATTGCTATCCAGAACAACACAAGGAACTAAGAACAATACTGATCAACTCACTCCCATCTTCCCTGTCTTTGTTGTTTAGTCCCTCCTTGAGTTCAAGCGCCTTTAAGTTAGAAAGTGTATAATTATTGGTTTTTGCATTGTTGTATGTTTACCAATTTGTATCTTGCATCCTGCTTTTTATCTGAGTTCATTGCCCTTTTCTATTTCTAGAGTTTCCATTTAGTGCTTCTTAAAGTATATGTGTTCTTTATTCATAGAATGTCTTTTTTTTCAGGATACTTATTTGTTGTTTCTACTTCTGGCTCTTTAAACATTTTAAACACACTTATTCTGTAGAGTTTTAGATTGTTTTATAATTTTTTTCATTTTTAGGGTGCTAATTATCTTGTATGCTAATTCCAGTGACTCTGCCAAATAATGCTTAATTTCCTCTTATGATTTATACTTTTTAATAGTGAACCCATCTTTCAGAGACACCATGGGTTGTAGATGTTTCCTTATGTCAGCCAGGGGCTCAGCAGCTTCATGGTTTGGGCCAGTACCCTGGACTGGATTCTACCAATTTGCCTGGGATATAAATTGAAATCTTACACTTGCACATGTCCTAGATTTGTGGTTTTAATATCACCTTGAGCCTTGATATCCACTAAGAGCCTAAGATAGACAAAAAAATTTTATTACCATTTTTCTAGGCTAGCAGATGGAATTTTTCTAGTATTCTGTTCATTTAAAAAGTGATAAATGAATATCAACTTATCATGGTGTACTTAAGAAGGCAGATATGAAAATAAGCAGTAGACCATTTGATTAATATCTTGTATTTATATAACATTTATTTACGCTCTCTGAATTCAGAGACAAAACCTTATTTTCTTTCTGTATAAATAATTATCACCAATTGAGGACCTATTTTGTTTCAGATATTATTCTGGGTACATTACATATATTGATGTTCACCTTTATATCATATACTCAAAATGGTTGTACTTCTCCTTATTTAGTAGATTAAAAAATTGTAATTCAGAAGGACATATATCATGCCTATGTGCACATACTTTGCTCACTTCTCACAGAAAATGTACTGAGCAATGGAAACAACATATCACAGCATTTTAAGTAAAAATTTGTCATACATTATATTACTTTGGTATTATCCAACTGAAGTTCTACAGAACAGGAATTTTGTAAGATGCTGTATAAGAATAAAAATGATTCCCTGTTCAAAAAAATGTGGAAAGGCTAAAACTACCATTATTTGTTTGATTTTCTGAATTCTTATGCATCTTTTGTAGATTTCTGATGTGCACATTAAGTGCAGCAACCCCAAATTTCCTAATTTTTCAAAATGTAACACTTATAACATTTCCTGAATGTAACACTTTATAGAACTCATTATGCTACGTTTTCCCCATTCTTTCTATTCTCAAAACTACCTTGTTATACTGAAAGCACAAGCTGATAGTTGGTAGACAAATTATAAAAATGAGGGTAAAAGATGCAAGATTAGACAACGATAGTCCTTGAATGAAAATCTAGGTCTCCAGACAACTAACTCAGTGCTAATTATGCTGTCTAATGCTTATCAATAGTATCTATGAATATATGACATAAAAATGTCAGCTTTTTAAAATGTTCCACTGATTTTTCCTTATATATTATGAGGATTTAGGATAGTTGTGGGGAATTACGGATTAAAGTTTGAAGAGATTGTGGTTGACTATATTTCCAAATTTGGCCACCATATTATGCTGCTTTATAGTGTGACTTTGAGCAGTGGGGTCTATGTTTCTTCCCCTTGAATCTATGAGCATTTGACTAAGGTGACAGTGATGATCTGTAACTTCTAAGGCTTGATCATAAAGGTGATAGAACTTTTTCCTGGTTCCACTGGGATGCTTGCTCTTGGATTCCAGCTGCCATTGCAACAGCATGAAAAACCCTCACCAGGCACTTCCTACTGAGAACAGTCAGCCCTCAGAACCGTGAGAGGATAGCAAAATGATTTTTGTTGTTTTCTGCTACCAGGTTTGGGATAGTTTGTCACACATTAACAGGTAACTAATAAAAATATCAAAATCATCGATGTAGATGGTTGCATAGATCAACCGAGAAGCTACTCTAATAAGATCCTCATACCACTTAGGACCTTGGGAAATAGGGAGCATATAAGTAGATTATAGAATTAAATAAGAGACATTTTGAAACTTTCCCCCTTGATTCTAAAAATGGTACACATGTTTAATGTAGAAGACATGAAAAATTCAGGAATGTACATGAAGATTTTTTTAAATTTAAATATTGACAATATTATAGGTATCAGTTTATATTGTGATTTCCTCACTTACAATTTCTCTGATCTTCAATAATCTCCTACAGTATCATGTGTAATGGCTATTCATAGTTATGTAGGTCCTAAAATGACAATATCATGTTTAATATTCTTATAGATTTCTTCTTTCAGCAAACATGTTTGAGTTCTTTCTATGGGGCATGTGATAGTGGATACCAGGTACAATTTAATGGATATGGTCCTGGCCATCACGGAGGAATTGGGCAATAAACACTCAAACAAAAACACAAATAAGCAACTACAATAGGCAAAATTATTGTGAAGTGACTGCACTGAATGTTGGGATGTATAATTAATGGGGAAAGCATACGGTGACATAAAGCTGAGTTTGATGGATGAGAAGGAAGGGCTATTTGAAGTTATGGGGCAAAGCGTTTGAGGAAGAGGTACTTGGAAATGGGAAGGTTCTAACGTGGCCCGTGAAGTGGATGAAGTTAGAGGGCAGGGTGGCTACTGTGGGGGAGGAAGAGTGGGCAGGGGCTTATAGCATAGTTCAGTTATGTTGGACATCCAACAATAGTCACTATTTTAACAATGCTGCAGGAAACATTATTATACATAAATTATGTATCTGTTTCCTGCATATTCCTGTTTCTATAGCATAAGTTACTGGAAGTGAGACTGATGAGCCAAAGAGCTTGCCTTGTTTATGGCTTTGATGCATGGAGTCCTCCAGAACTTTTATCCAAATTTAACTTTAGCTTCCTTCCCTCCTTCTTTCCTTTTCTTCATTCCTTCCTTTCTATCTCTTTTTTCCTCTTCTTCTGCCTCTTCATCATCTTTATCTTTTAGTCTTCATTAGAAGAAATTTTAATAAGATTAACTTCACAGTTCATTTAAAAGGAGGAAAGGGGTTTGATTTTCAGTCACAGTGATATTGACATCTTTTAACTTTCCTTCTTTAAAATACCAGCCCTGTATTTAACATATATGAAACTTATCTACTGATGTCCTTGGCCCTTTCTCCTACCTTTTTTTGGTCTTTGTCTTCATTTTTTTTCTCCTGGTTTATTTCCTGTTGACAATGAATTGTGGGTGTCTTTGAATAGAAATGTCTTGGGGACCTTGGGGGCTGTGGGTTCTCAATGCCACACACATGGACTTGGGTTGTGCTTTTTCAACTGATCCCTAGAGGTTACAGTTTTATAGGCCATGCACATATTTTTGGAGATGGCCTGGACAGTCCTGCCTCTGCAAAAATATGTAAATGCGTCTTAGAGACCCCACAAGAATATGTGCTAAAATTCCAGAAAGGAACATCTCAAGGAGATAGGAAAGAAGAACAGGAGGCTTTTGAGTCACAGTTGATCTGTTGGCATGTTTGCAAAATTGTCTGCTATCTAGCTAAGCTTCCTCTCAAACAAATTATTGCGTCTCCACAATGAATGGGATAAACATTTTACATTGGAAATGTTTGCAGGTGAAGCAAACAATACTTGGAAGGGAGTAGACAAACTTAGGGACTGTTTGCTGAAATGTTTGGAAAGCATTTGCCATTGTAGGCAAATTCAGTGTCTGACCTGTATTGTTGATTCTTCTGAGCAGATAGGGGAGGAGCAGAGGCTTCTAAATGCGAAGTCAAAGAAACAAAAAGGGGAGGTGTGTATTCTGTTGATCATTGCACCCATGTAATGGATTCCTTCAAAATTGTTTAATTCTGAAGTGAAGGTTTTGTTTCGTTTTTGGTTTTGTTTTTTAAATAAATTCAGGAGTTGTATGTCAGTGTGAAAACCCCTGATGTTTCCTATGATTATATACTGGGATTTATTAATAAATAGTGTTTTCACTTGACAGAAAAATATTCTTTGCTGAGAATTCAGGCCAGTGAAAAATTAATGGGTCAGCATTGACTTAGGTCAAATTCATGAATTAGAAATCAGGGCCTTTTCCTCAAGACACTTTACTGCCATCTGCCGGAAAATCAACAAAGTAAAAATACAAACCAATGATGACTCTGTCATGGATGGAGCCCTCTATGGTTGTGCAAAGCATAACTTGCACGGTCATACACAGTAGCCCTGTAGGGGATATTCCAGACTTAATTAAATCATCTGGTAGAAGTTGATGTTCAACAAATAGTGACAGGAATACTGTCTATTGATATGAATTTTGAATTAAGAGGGTTGGATTTCCCTGCAGATCCAGCCTGTAGGTAACATCATTCCATTTTTGTGGGGTGCTAATGATTTGAAATGAATTGCTCATAATTTTTCCGTATTAAAATATTGACTGCTATGAAAACTACTGTGAGAAAGAGTAAAGGATTATTAGGGGTCTGGCAGCGGTTGTCTCTGTCAACACCCCTGCAGAAGCTTTGGGTTGTGCTGGCCAATGTCTGTGCTAAGAATATATAAACTGTAGTGTCGGCAGCAGGATGGGAAGTCTCCAGGAAGACAGCCTCGGCTAACCATTTTTTTTCCTTTACCAAATGCTGGGCTCCAGGTAGATCTGAAAATGAGGCCTGGTTTAATTAGGCAGAACTTTCAGGAAGCCAAGTAACAAATGACAACTTAATTAAATATAATTAAGACATTTTAGACCTTCTTGAGGCCTCTATAAGCAGGGCGATGATTGCAGCACAGGGAGGCCACAAGGAAAAGAGAGGCAAGATGCTTTCATTTTCTTTTTTCTTACTTTTAGGTCTCAACTCTTTTTTTCCTCCTCACTATTAGAAATGCAGCTGGATCCCATTTATAATCCATTTTCGCATTTGTTTGAATTAAAATCCCAGATTGTTGTGCTTTCAAGGTTAAATGTGTGCGGCAGCTAACGTTTCTCCAGCCATTTCAGGAGTTACTGGATAACTGGGCTCCAGGAAGGGAAACTACGCCACGCGTTTGAGCCACAGGGAGGAGAGAGAGAAAATAGACCTAAACCAAAAACTTCTGACATCACTGTTGTTTGGAGAGATTGTTCTGCTCAGAACATGTGCTGCCTACTTAAGACTCTAATTATTCTAAATAATTAGAATAAATTGGCTCTAATACCTATGTTTCATTATTTGATATTAAAGAGCAAGCCATTTTAAAAAGAAATTCATAATGCAATCAAAATATTGGCAACAAACTCTATCCGTAGGAAGCCTTGGGCTTGGAAATACCTATGCTTTCTACTCTTCCACCTGAATTCTAATCTGAGTGCTGCCGTGTGCGCTCCCCAGGTCTTTTCCAGTATCCTGTTTATGTCTAAATCCAATAGTCCAGCCACGCCAGCTTGTTACCACATGGAAAACTCCATTGCTCAGAGAAGGTTATGAATCCCTATATTCTTTATGCTTTAAGATCCACCATGACATCTCAAAGTAATTGCCAGGTAAACCCACCAGATGGTTTTGGGGGAACAAGCAATAGACTTATAATTTCCATTAGTATAATATTGTTATTATAATGATTTAGTGACCTCACCAAGGCAGTGTCCTGTCTTCTTGGAAAGTTTATGAGCCAGAAATAAAATAATACTTATGGGGACTCATGAAGACATTTGAAAAAGTACTAGTGAGGTTAATGAGATCTCAGGTCTCTTCAGCTCCTAACAGAAATGTTCTTACTTCAGCTGAGCTCAGAGGTCTGGGATGGCATATGGCAGACACAAAGCAGACTGAAGAGGGAGAAAGAAAAGTTCATTTCCAGTCCCAGTTCTGCTGTTACACTTCAAATTAGGATCGAGGCTCTGATCTGGTTTCAGATTGCCTGAGTTTTGGTTCTGGTTCCATTCTTTACTTGCTGGAGGACCTTGGGCATGTTACTTAAGCTCTCTATGCTCCAGTTTTTTCGTCTGCAAAATGGATATAATAACAGTACCTCAATCAATGGTTGTCATGAAGGATGAGGTAGTTCTCACAAAAGCGATTAGAATAGTGCCAGATGTAGTAAACACACAGTGAATAGTAACAATTATTATTTCTATTTTTAGGATTGTATGATGTCAAACAAGTCATCTGACTGTGCTAGACCTCAGCTTCCTTGACAGTCAAATGAGAGAGGTTGGCTTAACTCTAGAATTCTGTGATTCTATGAGCTATAATCTTGATAAAGTTAAAAACCACTCTGTTTTGAAATATGAATGTGAGTTTTGCTCTTTGAGACCTATCATCAGACTTTGGAAATCAGATGTATTGTACAATAGGTATTAACTATTTGAGCAAGAGTTCAGAGGAAAGGTTATTGAGAAGAAGAGGCTTCTATGTAGGGGACAGAAGAGGTGGTGGGTCTCTTTGCCTGGTACTAACATGCTTGGGAGTTTGTTAGGTCTTGCTTGTCTGGGGGTCATAGAGAGGAGAAGAGGTGATTAGTTTTTAAAGGGGCTTAAAATAGATTGTTTAAATTGGTCATCTTAAGTCATGAGAGGCAAGAACACATCCATCTCCTTCAACATGGAAGTAGTATCTTTCATTTTGATCTTTTGCCTGCAGAAAAGGGGAGGACCTCTTAGAAATACCGGGAAATAAATCAGGTGGTTGCTACTCCTGGGCTGGATAAATCTTTTGAGCCCTGCCAGTTGCCTGTGTCTTGTAGTGCAAGTAACATATGCCCCTTGTTTGCACAAGGATTATTTTAGTTTCTAGTTGTCTGACCATAATCAATCACAGTAGTTGATTATGCTCTGGGGATGCAATTGAACAATCCATTAGGCATTGACTCCTCTGTCTTCTACCCACAGAGCAATTGTTCTTTTCTCCTTTAAGGAAGAGAAAGTGCCCTTTTGCCTCTCATGTCACTTCAATACACAAGTTCTCTGTCCTGTTATTCGTAGTTACCCTGGTGAAGAACACAGACAGTCTTGCCCTTTGCATTAGAGCAGCCATCTTGAGGAAGGCTTTGAGCTTCAAATCTTTACACTGTTGGGATGGATGGAGCCAAACCCCCTTGCAAAAAAGTCTCTTGGTATTGGGGTAATAACACAATTGATATCCCTGTTCTCTGTCAAAATTGCCCTTCTCCTCTTGTCCAGTGGCCTGACTCTGTAGGGGCATGGCATGTCACAGCCAACACATAAAGAACTTTCCTCCAAAACCCCAATTCCCAGGAAAGAAACCCTTTTATATATGAGGTAAAAGTCATTGAAGTTTCTTTTAAGCACACTGCCTGGTTTCTTTAAGGGCAATGTTGATCACCTCTTATTTTATTTATAGGCCATATGTAATTCATGTGGATAACTTACATAACTTTAAACCAGCTAATTTGGTATAAATTGTATTTCTGTCTTTAGCTACAAGTGCAATACTCAAGAATCTTCTATTTTGAGTCACCGTCAGCTTTTCAGAGTTTGCAGTTAGTCCATGTGGTTCCATTCAGGTTTAACACTCAGCCCCATGAAATTCAAGCAGTTCATTTCCTATTCAAACAAGCTAAATACAAGAGACAAAATGAAGATAAATTCCTCAATGGACCAAGATAAGCTGGTTGGGTAAGGGCAAAGATAATTAGTCAGTCTTAAGCCAACTCTGACTCTTCCAGGTTTTATCTTTGCAGCTCTTGGTGATGGACCTCTGTCTCTGAAGCTTAGTGATATCTATCTTTCTCCCACACCTGGGGCATTTCAGTAACAAGGTGATGGTGGCTGTAAATGCCCACCTAATAGTCTTTTCATTGTGTGCACATCCCTGGGTATGATGGGAGGCAGCACAAAAGGTGTGAAAAAATTGGCCTTAGGGAGAAGCAAGATGGGGGTTTTCTTTGTGAGAAAACACTAACAACATGAAAGTTTCTAACTGAAATGCTTGGTGGGAAGCAGACTTAAAACCAATGCCCTCCAATGTTCCACATGAGGGTATTGCTACATAGGTTTTGGAGGATGATAGTAAATCAATTCTTCTTTTAAAATGTACAAAATATATAAATTTCAGTTTCATGGCTCCCTTCCTTTTTTATGTTACACAATGAAATCTTCAAGTGGAAGGGGCCTCTTGATTGACTTGTAAGAAAGAATGGTCCAAATAATTGAAGAAATAGAAACTGCATCCACAGTGTGTAGTCTCCTCAAAGAATGACTCAAGACCAGGAGATTTTAAATGTTTTTGTTTCCAGAAGGACTGTTGATATGTGCAGGTGGACATGGTAAAAACATGGCTGAAATTTGAAATACTTAGGGCTAGATAATTGAGTATATTCCAGAATCTGAGGCCTAAGGCTTCCAGCTGCATCCTTCATATATTTTGCAAAATATAAATCTTGTGACAAGGCACAAAGTCCCATGTTTCCAGATGTGGGAAGGTAAGCAAGTTATATACATATATAATTACATTTCAGAAAATTTGCATCCTTCATAGAATCTAAGAAGACATGCTTTCCATGAAGCTGGAATATAGCCTGATAATTAAAAGCAACTGTTACAAGGAAAGGGATGTATGATAAGGTAGAATTACAAATCAAAACAAGGCAGATAAGAAGTAATAGTCAAAGGGATGTATATTGAGGATGAGAGTTTCCAGAACAATAGAAATCATCATTTTCCTTCTCATGAATAACTATCATGTTCTGGGAAAAATCAGTGCAAAGGGGCCCACACTAGTTTCACCCTGTCATATGTGAGAGGACTTTAAAGGATTCTTCAAGCATCCAGATATGGAAAAGATATAAAAGGACAAGTTTATATAAAATTATAAAATTCAAGATTGTGTCAGTCATCTGATTGTTACACTAAATGCCAGAAGATAATTGTGAGCAATGGACAGCTTATACAAGAAGAAAGTAAAATTATGAAAATAGGTCTATTATTACTTTACAATAATCAAATAACTTAAAATTAAGGTAAGTTAGCTGTAGTGTAGCCATCTGAAATCTATTTTATGGCATGGGAGAAAGAAAAGCAATGCTGAGATTTTTAAAAGCTTGTTGCAGCATAAAAGCCATTTATGTAAAAATTGAAAACATAAAATAATACAATATATGGTTTTGAATTCATATACATGAGATAAAAATAGAAAAACATACATCAAATACATACTAATTTACAACAATACTTCCACCTGAGAAAGGGGGAAGAGGAGGAGAGGATTGAGGAGGGGGGTAAAAAGGACTTCATTTTTGACTGTAATGTTTTATTTTTTTAAATATCTAAAGGGGCTTCCCTGGTGGCGCAGTGGTTGGGAGTCCGCCTGCCGATGCAGGGGACACGGGTTCATGCCCCGGTCCGGGAAGATCCCACATCCCACATGCCACGGAGCAGCTGCGCCCGTGAGCCATGACTGCTGAGCCTGCGCATCCAGAGCCTGTGCTCCGCAGCGGGAGAGGCCACAGCAGTGAGAGGCCTGCGTACGAAAAAAAAAAAAAAAATCTAAAGTACATATGACCCAGTTGTGTTCATTTTAGGATGGCAGATAAACAAAATTTGTTACAAATTTTGTAATCGTTTGTAATTTTTTATATTTGTTCTTAATTTGAAAAAGAAAAACACATAACAAAATTGAGATATCACTTACCACACTACAAGCTAATAGTATATGTGTGTGTGTGTAAACATGTATTTGTGTGTACTGTACACACACACACGAAGATGACATAACATTCTATATTAATGAGGGTTAGGTTAAGGAAGCTATGGTCTCCAACACTTTGAGAGAGTCTATCTTGGCAGAGGAGATCTCGGAAGTCTTAATCCCCAGGACTTTAGGCCTTTATCTTAAGGAAATAGTAAATGTTTAGCAGAAACAAAATTTTTCATTGTATTTTAATTAATGCTTCTTTTGCCATACAGCAGATATTAATTGAGCATCTACTATGTTCATGGAACTATCTCAACATGCAAAGTCAGTCCCAGCTCTCAGAAAGTTAATGTCATGTTTATAACAAGGAAAAATTTGAATTTGAAACTAAGAAATTACTGAACAATAATTGGTTGGCTTACTACAGTGTGACTCTATATATTGGAAAATAACTTTGACGTTTAAAATAATTTTACAAATAAAAAAATTTAAAGATATTTATAATGACTTTGCTAGAGAATTCTATTAAATAGTTTATATCCTGGGACCATTCTGGTCAATTTAGCATATCTACTAATACATGCACTTGTATGTTTACTAAGTATGTGTAGAAAACATGCTACTGATGGTTATTTGGTAGGATGTTGTGAAATTTCTGGGGTTTTTTTACATCTACGTTTTCTAATTTCTTTGATAATAAGCATAAATGTTATAATAATAAATACCTTTTCAAAATTAAATGCAGAATTATTATAGCACATGATTTTTAAGCAGGAATATATCTGTAATTAATAATAGCCATACTTCATCTTTAAATAATAAATTTAAACCTATGGAATCAATTTCCAGAAAAATGCTCAATTTAATATCTGCCATACAAATTGTATATTTAATCATTTTATCTTATTTGGCGGCAATAAATATAAAAGTTTTGAATTATACACATCCTTTGCCCCAGCTTTTACATCTTTAAGGATTTACCCAACATATACACTTGCATGTGCATGTAAATGGTCTTCATTTCAGCACTGTTCCTTATCAAGTTAAGCATTGTTTTTATGACATAAATTATGTAAAATTAAACAGGAGTTTCTAAGTATATTTTTTTACTGCAGAAGATGTAACTTTATAATTTAACTTTCTTTCATAAAATACTATATATATAAGGTGTATGACATGATTTTATATATCTCTCTCTCTATATATATAGTGAAATAATTACTATGGTCAAGCTAATTAACATATAATCCCCCCACATTGTTACCATTTGTGTGTGTGTGTGTGTGTGTGTGTGTGTGTGTGTGTTTGTGATGAGAGTACCTGAAATTTACTATCTTAGCAAATCTCCAGGATTCAGTAATTATTAACTAGAGTTATCATGCTGTACATGCGATCTACAGACTTATGCATCCTTCATAACTACAACTTTGTACCATTTGACCAACATCTCCCCATTTCCCCCACCTCCCTGCCACCCATCCTTGGTAACCACTGTTCTACTCTCTGCTTCTATGTATTTGACTTTTTTAGATTCCACATATAAGTTTGATCATGCAGTTTTTTACTTTCTGTATGGCTTGTTTCACTTAGTATAATGACTTCCAGGTTCATCCATGTTGTGTTCTTCTATTTTTAACATTTCATTAGACATACATATATGCACACATATATACATACCATTATATACACATACATATATAATGTCTTTATCCATTCATCTGTCAATGGACACAGATTGTTTCCATAATATCTTGGCCATTGTGATTAACATTTCAGCATTATTTGAAATAGCAAAAGCTAAAAATAATATAAATATCCATTGATTAAGGGATTAATTAAATACAATCCTTATAATGGAATATTTTGCATCAATACAGTGAATGAGGCAGTTCCATATCAACTGATATGGAAGTGAAAAAAAGCGAGATACAGAACAATACATTCATGATGATATAGTGTATTAACTTGCTTGTCTTATGTATGTATGCAAGAAGGATTCATAAGAATCTGTTTTTGGTGAGAATGAGGTAAAGAGATTTTATACTTTATATTTTGTACCATATGGTATCATTAAATTCAGTTTTTGTTTTCATGGTTTACAATGAAAATCTTTTAAAATATATTTGAAAAATAATCTGAAATAAAAAATACAATTAGTCTCTCTTTTCCCATGTATTGATGGCTTAAGACACATATACATTTCATTTTAAATTATAAATAGTACTAAAACTACATTCAAAGCTATTTTGCAATTAACCACTTTCACTTTGTGTAATAAACACTCTGAGACAGCAATCGGGCAACATTCATAAGGATAATTAATACCTTTTCCTCTGGAAATTTGAGAATAGGAACTATTTACACATTTGAATTCTAATCTGTGACATTTTTGTTCCCTTGGTTCATCTTTGAGATGAGTGCATGAGCCTTTTGAAAAGCTGATTTATTCAACAATTTGGGGTGAAATTCAACAGAAAATCCTGTTTATATCACTCCTCAGCAGCTTCTTGTGCACAGCTGAGTGTGCAAACTAGAAATCTTTGGGCTATACATAGCTTACATATGGCTCTACTTTTTGGCTCAGCACAGCGCTTAACATAAAACTGAAAGAAATTGCAGTTCATTGCCAATGAGCTAACATTTTAAAATTGGGAGTTTTCTCATAAAAATCTGTTGTTTTCTCTCATCCTGAAAAATTAAATCTTATAATACTGGACCTATATTCCCACTGGGAAGCAGTTGGCTGGAGGTGAAGAGCAGCTGTTTCCTTTAGTTTGGACATGCAGAAAACTCTCCTATTTTCCATAGTCTCCACGACTCCCTATTACTTAAGTTTATTACTTAAACTCTGTCAGTATCATTCATCTGTGTTTTTTTCTTGGCCCTTTATGTAGCCCAAGTTTACAGCCCATGGATTCAAAGAAGAATCTGGACGCAAGAGGAAAGTAGCCCTGACAGGAGTTAAAAAAAATACTTGTAAAACTTAGAAAATTAAAATAGTGTGATACTGAAGCATGAATAGACAAATTACCCAATGGAAAAGAATAGTAAGCATGGAACAGACCCAGGTACATATGGAAATTTAATGCCTTATTTCTACTTAGGAAAAATATATATGTATACTAACCCATATATACAAAAACGTGTGTATCTATTTCTGTATCTGTTTATGTAAAACCATGAATTATGCTGATATCTCTGATTTCACACACCACCACAGTGTTCATTCTGGCAACTTTTAAAAAACCTAAAAAAATAAAAAGTTGAAAACCACTCAAATTAATCTAGGCGGACTCCCAACCACTGCGCCACCAGGGAAGCCCGAAAGTTGGTTTTTTAAACTACGTTTAAAAAATTCAGGAAAGGAGTTATTGATGGGAAAGGATAGTAATATAATATCAGAAAGAATGCATTGCTGGTATTTTTTAAAAAATGAGTAAATTGAAATTATCTTTCAAATCACAAGGGAAAATAATTATTTAAATAAAATCAGGTGGAGGAAAGGTGAGCAAAAGAAAAGACTAGAATACTAAGAGGTTCTCAAGTTGAAAGGGATAAAAAAATAGGTGTAAATGTGACTGATTTGAAGGATTTATTTTGAACGATAAAGTTCAGCTGGGCTGAAGAAATTGGTTTCTGTATTTTCCAAAAAGCGGTCTTGTCATCTCTCTTATTGAAGTGGACATAAAGCTAAATAAAAATAAAGATCAGTGTTTGTTTGATAAAATTCCGAAACGGCGGCTGGATCCCAGAACCACATGATATTTTAAAGATGTCAGAGTTTGGCCTTCGTGCGTGGCAGTTGGCTGTGAATGTTCACCTTTAACTCTGGGGCTGTAATTAGATCACAAAGTTCATTTTTATTGTTTAAATTTCTTTCATTCCTCTGTTGCTGCTCAATTGTGTAAGTAAAGCAGGTTTTATCACACTTTGCAAGTTCATCACTTTTAATTCTATTCCTACCACGCTAGATTAAATTTAAGGGTCACTGAAGTCAGAAGCCACTGACCTTTGCCCTCTTAATGGTTCTCACCATTAATACTTGACCCTAAAAGCTATGTATACAATAAACTATATTTATAGGTGTGGAGGGAAGGGAAAAGCAGAAACAAAAGTGGGTCGAATGATTATTTATTTTGCCATGCTCTTCAGAGATTAGGAATGTTCACACAGTCTATATACTTCAGCTGGTGAACTTGGACTGGCTGCCTTTTATGGTGTCTGAATAGAAAGTTGGGATGAATGCATATGGAGGTAACACTCAAAATGACACCCTTGCTTATCTCAATCACTCTAGGATTGCTGACCCTTTACCTTCATTAGGTACTAACTTTAGATCTCTCTTTCTGGTTTTCTTTGCATGTGACAGAAGGAAAATAAAAGACATATATTTAAGATGATCCTTCTCAGAAAGAAAAAAATATTCAAACAGTTTATTTTGGAAGATTAGAATTGTGAAAACTCTGAGAATATTAGGAATTTTGTGAAATGTCTGTCATTATTCCATCTGATGGAAGAGAACGCAAAGAAAAAGTCTTTATGATGGAAATCTCCAGCATTCTGTTCCCATTAACTTTGGATATTTTTCTCCATTCAGAAATGTTTAGAGTTGGTTTTCTTTTCCTTAAAATTTGGAGAAATTGAATGATTTTTTTTTTTTTTTTTTGCTTCTTTTGCTTTCTTTCCTTTACTTTTTAACATATCTAGTTTCCAGGACATTTTGTTATTTGCATGATCAATTAAAAGCTGTTTTTGTTTGTTTGTTTTTTGGTGAGCATAGCATCTGGACTGAGCAAGAGAATTCATTTCCTGAAAACAGAACTTTCAGGGCATCCATGCTGCCTTTCAGTTCTCAGATTTACAGAAAACTTGGCTTTCAATGGCCCATGTGTGTGTGCGCATGTGTGTGCACATAAATACACATAAAATAGTGCAATATCAAGAGTTACTTAAAAATACACATACAAATATTATGAAAGAGGACAAAGTTCAATATTAATTTATGAACAGGAGCAGTCTACTACCCAACCGTTAAAACTTTTGCGGGAGTAACCATTCAAAATCTTTTCTTAAGCTTGGGATAATTACTTTGGCAACATAACAAGCTATCCGATAGGAATGTATGGTGATTAAGGCAAAGAATTTTCCTTGATCACAGATTGATGGAGAGTCCTGGGCTTATAAAATACTCTATTTCCTCCATTAATTGGGCCCGTGTGGAGTTGTAACCAAGTAGCTGAAACAAATAAAACATAAGGAATATTGTTTCCTTTTAAAATATTTCACTTAATTTGTGGAAGAGGTTTGAACTCCTGAAACATGCACAAACCCCCCCACCCCCCTGCCCGCTCCACGCCTCCGGAGTTCCTTTGCCCTGTGCCCAGCCCCTTCCTCCTCTGAAACATTCTTGCAAAAATGCCCACAGCAATGCTATCACCTCTTCCCAGTGAGGGAGGCTCCTCTAGTTACCCTCTAATTTGGGTGTGTAGGTAGAAAGGAAAGCAGAGAATGCAAATCTAGTCTGAGGCCCTGTAAACCTCTCCTCTTTTACCTAGAAGTAAAGTTAGGAGTTGATTCCTTCTTATTGTGGTCTCTGTGATCACTGTCACCTTTACATGCCTCAGAATACTTCAGTGAGCGCTCCTCATGCTTTGATGAGGATTCTTTGCATGAAAGAAAGGTTTTATGAGAGGGTATATGTTCCCTGCACACTAAAGCAGGCGATCAATGGATTAGTACAGAAAAGCTGCAGAGCAAGCAGAAGGAGGAAAAACGGCAAGAGAGAGTGAATGTGTGGGCATGTGTGTGAGTGGAAGGTTTGGACATTGCCTTGTGCTGGTTTATTGCCTCTGTCCATTCGCCAGGGTATTGAAGTCTGCTCTGAAGCGAATACCCTTAAATCACGTACACAGGGAGCAAAGTTTTCTACCCACTTCCTTTTTTTTCTTTCCCATTTTGTGAGAGAAGCCACAGAAAAGGATATTTACTGTTCCCTTTATTGGGGACACAAAAAATATGCTAGGAGGTGAAACAGGTCACAGATCAGTTTTAGTACATTATTTTCTCCCATCATTATGTGTATTGTACAACCACATTGAGTCAAAAGACATGCAGTTATTTAGGGCCTTTGGGCAGTGTTACAAAGCAAGCTAAAAACCTTGATGAGTGGAATTACCTCTGGGTCCTATAAATTCTGGTTGGAAATTATTTAAGACTATTTCTTAAGTAACACTGCATATTTTCAGCTCCTCCAAATATCAACATAGTGATGGATTCACTCATCTTTTCCTTTCACTACATGTTGGGTGTGTGAGATCATTCCCCATCTATTCTTTTCTTCTAGGGAATCAACATACCAAGAATTTGCCTCCAAACACCTTCTGTAAGAGTCAGGGTTTTGAGTTTAATGAGTCAGGCTTTTCCTGTTGAGTCAAACTTTATTTCTGTCACCATAGTCCTTTGGATTTAGCTCTTCAAATTTAAGGATGCATGGAAAATAAGGCTATTTACTTTCGATGTGATTCGTTTCTAAGTTTTTCTCAATATCTCTCTCTCCTTCTCTCTCTCTCTCCAGTGTGCTGTGAAGGAAGAACCTAGTTAGAAATGTGTTATGCTCAGTGCATACTGAATGAATCTATTTTTAGGGTATAATATTTCCTTTTCATGGTAACGTTATAATCTTAATGTACAGAGAACAAGCAAGGAGACTGTATGAGGTAGATCAAGACTTCTTTATTCAGTAAAGAGCTGAACTTCTCACCTAGAAGTATGGTGACCATTTATATGGTCAGAATTTTTAAAAATAATAAGCTTATGAATTAGAGGATATACCTGATTATTTAAAAGAAACCTTTGAACAAATATTCACCATTAATTCTTTATTTTTATTGTGATACAATATAAAATTCGTAATATAAAATTTACCATTTTAAGCATTTTTAAGTATACGATCAGTAGTATTAAAGTACATTCACAAAGCTGTGCAACTATCACTGTTATCCACTTCCAGAACTTTTTCCTCATTTCTAAAAAGAAACTTTGTACCCATTAAATGATAAACCCTTACATCCCCATGCCCTTGGAAATGGGCAACCACCCTTCTACCTTTTCCCTCTGAATTTGCCCATTCTAGATACCTTGTATAAGTGGAATTTACAGTGCAGTAAGTCCCCTACATACGAATGAGTTCCATTCCTAGACAGTATTTGTAAGTCCAACAAAGTTAGCCTAGGTACCCAACTAACACAATAGGCTATATGGTACTGTACTGTAATAGGTTTATAATACTTTTCACACAAATAATACATAAAAAACAAACACAAAAAATAAAGAAAACATTTTTTATCTTACAGCACAGTACCTTGAAATGTACAGTAGTGCATTACAACAGCTGGCATACAGGGGCTGACTCCGAGTGAACAGGCAAGAAGAGTTACTGACTGGAGGAGGGAGAGGAGGTGGCAGATGGTAGAGCTAAAGGATCATTAGCAATAGGAAATGGAGGGCAAGCTGCAGTTTCACTCATGCCTGACATTGATGGAACACACATTCGCATCTTTGAAGGTTTGCAACTTGAAGGTTCGTATGTAGGGGACTTACTGCATTTATTTTCTGACTTATTTCACTTATAATATTTTCACAGTTCATCCATGCTGTATCATGTATCAGAACTTCTTTTCTTTTATGGCTAAATAATATTCCATTGTATGCATATACCACACTGTGTGCATATACATCCATTCTGTTGATGGATATTTGGGTTGTTTTACCTTTCGGTTATTGTAAATAATTCCGATATGAACATTGGTATACAAGTACTTGAGTCCCTACTTTCACTTCTTTTGGGCATACAGTATACCCAAAAGTGGAAATGATGTATCATATGATATTTCTATGTTTAATTTTTTTGAGAAAACCCCAAACTCTTTTACACAGCAACTGTACCATTTTACATTCCCACCGGCAGTGCACAAGTGTTCATCTTTGTCAATACTTATTGTTTTCTGCTTTTGTTTGTATAGTAGCTCTCCTAATCGGTATGAAATGGTGTCTCATCAAGATTTTGATTTTGATTTCTCTAATCACTAGAGATGTCGAGCATCTTTTCATGTGTTTATTGACCATTTGTATATCATCTTTGGAAAAAGGTCTGTTCAGGTCCTTTGCCCATTTTTGAATTGGGTTGCTTGTTTCTTTATTTTTTGAGTTGTAGGTGTTCTTTATGTATTCTGACCTTTGATTCTTCCTAGTCATAAGTTTCCATGCTACATCTAAATGCATTTTTTAAAGAAGTTATTTTACTATGTCTTTAGGTTATTTTATATATGTATATTTATAGGTAAATTTTGTATATATATGCACATATATGTATCTATACATAAAATGCACATATATACACACAGATGCATATAAATTCAAAAGATTTAGTGAGTTTGAAGCTTAAAAAATTGCAAATTTAACCAAAAACATCATTTAGACATTTAATCATTTAAATTTCATTTATACTTTTTTATTTCATGAATTTCAGAAAATTAATTTTCAATTTAATTTTTCATTTCATTTTACCATCCTCAATTAGAGTACATAAAGCAAAAATACATAAACAACAAGAAGCAAATTTCTCCTTTCTTGGGTTAACTCTTGGCTATTTCCAATATGTTCCAAAGTGAAAAGTGCAGTAATTTGTATTAACCTTAATCCAGATGGAACTCAGTAGTTAGTCTCTTGGTATCTGGAAGCAGCCTGCTTGTGCTGGAATGACCCTGCTATTTACTATGTGTGATTTTGGCTTGTTTAACCTCTCTAAACCTCACTTTCCTTATCAGAAGTAGGAATAATAATAGGCTGTTGTCGGGATCAAAAAGTGATCTGCACAGTTATTAGTCCTTAAGAAGAGCCCAGTTGGTGTTAGAGAGTGCTTTGATTCTCAAAAGGAGTTCACAACCCCCAGAGATGATTTCCTAGACTTGAAGATGGAAGGCATAGCTTGGATTTTACTGGGGTATTGCTAGTTGATCATCAGAACCCCCTAGAGGTCAAGAAGTGGGTAAGCAATTTCCATGGTTTGAGACCCCTATACATTTGAAAATGAGGCAATGCCAATTCAGGGTCACAGAAATTATGGGATGTTTAAATGTTTTTGTTTAAGAAATTAACACAACACACATACACATGGGCACACACAAACACAATGGCTATACATGACTTCACTTGATGATAATTTCAAAAGTCTAAATTTATAGGCATTAATAAATGGGAGTCATAGGCCAAGGGCCCTCCTTGAAAGCTCCTTTTGCCTGCTACCACCATTCCCTGATGAACCCTAGTAATCATCTAAAAATAAAAGATCTTGAGAGTTTAAAGCCCAAAGAAATATGACTATTACTTAGGTCAGTGGATTCTACACTCTGATATTCATCTGTTTTCATCAATTTGAGAACAGATGAAAGTGGAACTTCTGTGGTTGAGGTAGGAGGGGGGCCTTGAGACTGCCTTGCCCACCAGCCTCTCTCTTGGAGGCTTTGGAGACCCAAGAATAATGCATGGCTTCATAGAACAGGCTTGGAAACCATTTCTTTAGTCTGATTTTATTTTATAGATGTCCTTCTCTGTCCCACATTGTAAAAACTGGGTATTGAGAAGGAGTGGTGCAAAAAGGGAGAAACTGTGAATTAATGACAATATACAATGTGTGGCCCTAGAGAATAAACTGAAATTAAATTGAAACATTACGCACAGAGAGTGACCAGTTGTAGTGCTTTATGTAAATTAATCATAAAACACATCTAAAGTCAAACATATCTGAAAGAGGAGGAGGACCTTGAAGATGGCGGAAGTAAAGTGTTAAAAAAAAAAAAAAAAAAAAAAAAACATATCTGAAAGAGAATGAACATGTGCCCACTAACACGGATAGGTCTGTAGTACACAATTATTTTAACTAGTTTTAAATTGTTCTTTTCCATTTCTTTCTCCTTCTCCTTCTCCTTCTCCTCTTCCTTCCCCTCTCCTCTTTTCCTTTCTTCTTTTTCTCCTCTTTCTTTAAATATTCTTTTACAAACTATCCAGGTCAGATTTCATTACCTTTAGCTAAAGTTGGTTGTAAGAATACAGAGCAAAGAGAAAATACACTTATCTTCAGGCCGTGTAACAGCATATGACAACATCATAAGGAATCTACAGATGGAGTTATCATAACTGTGAAAAACTTCACAGACTACATTTTCCTTAGGCATTTATTCATTTTTGTATGATGAATGGATGTGAGAAGTCATCCTTAGAGAACATAATGGTCTCTGATGATGTATTTATGACACAGAAAGATGTCATGTGATGAAGTGTTTACAACATGTAATGAGGTTGTGTAACAATCTCTTTACAGCCCGCCATCACATTGACTAATTCCTTATAAAAATACTCAACAATATGCTTTCCCCATGCATGCACTTGATATCACAGCAGTTTACCCACCGATGCCTCTAAGCTGCAAAATCAAGAAGCTTGGATGACTCAATACTGTTTGCTCTCCAAGGCATATATAAAAGATCCTGGGTGTTGAGTTAGAACACTGCATGAATCGCCTCTTATTGGAGGTGACTGAGGTAACTAATATAAAGCATATGTGTCAAATATTCTTATGGGTTGGAGAACTTGAGAGGCAGATTTACACCTAAAATAAGCATTCTTAATATATATACACTTTTGTTGTAGTGAAGGAAGAAGTATGCACACCTGTGCTCTCACATCCAGAGCAATGTTAGTACCTGCTCTTCCACTTCAGTCCTTTAATGATCTAGAATGACCCCTCCTTTTATTTCAATAATTAATGAAGAATATGACTCAAATGAGGTCCCCCAGTGTTGAATCTGGGACAGAACACACCTGCGAATAATCTGTATTATATGCAACTACAAAGATTAATTCGGCTTCTGGGAGCAGGAGCTGTTAACGGGCTGAGGGTTGGGGTGCAGACTCTGAAATGAGACCCTGAACCTCTTGCCAGGAAATGAGCTCCTAGATGTGAGTGAGAAAATGCTGTATCTATCCCGCAGGTATGTGAGACTATGAGGGAAAATGAGGAAATAGGATCAGGAAGAGAGAAAGAGAAATGTGATGTAGAAATATCAACTACTGAATTTTCATCAGAGTGTGAATGAGTAGTTGAAAGGGCTTCTAATCTAAGGAAACTGAATGGTTCTTAGACTAACAGAAATATTAGTTTAAGTACATTAAACAGAAAGAAAGACAAAGCAGGGTTGAAATACTTAGTTTATAAATATTTTATGTATGTTGTAGAGACAAATTTCAGAGCGAGTAAAAACTATTCAGAATTTGTTGAAATTTCATGATGTCAAAAAAGGGCTTGCTTCTTTCAGATAGTGAATTCTAATGGGATTTTAACATCACGAGAATATGGCTGACCCCTTGTAAGAAGACTAAATAATGTAACATTGACAGGAAGTGAATATGACCAGGTGATATCATCATTTCTTCTATTTACATAAATCTTTATAATTTCTAAAACATTCTACATAACTCAATCAAACTTCACAACAGTCCAGCACATGGGCTGGAGGAAATGTGTTTGATTTCATTTTCCAAAGTTAGAATGTAAGGCTCTGAGAAGTTAAATAATCACTTCAGGGTCTTAGAATGAATTAACAAGGAAGTCATGGACTCTCTTTCCTCATCCAAAACAATTCCTGAGAAAAAAAATCATCATTTCCTCATGGCTGGTGAGGCCTATGGCCAACCTAACATACAAAGTGGAGGCACACTTGGAGATGCTGCGACACAGAGTGTTAGGGCTTTGTTGTTCTCATCTTGCTCTACAGCCAAAATAGTTAATATGGAAGCAAAACCACAGAACTGAAAGAGAAGACCTGCCACCAAAACAGCATTGAAGCCGAATGCCAGGGTCAAGAGCCTGCCAGCTATGCGTGTCCTTTTAGGTGGTTTCATGAAACAGAAACTTCTCATTGGCCTCCTCACTTGACACAAGGTTTAAGTCTTCGCCAGGAAAGAATTTATTTCAACAATGCCAGAGATGTAATTGCTTATTTAAAGAGTGATTACCCTACTCCTCTGTGTCCTGCTAGTTTCCTCTGGTTTCAAACCTCCAAAAATCTTTAAAAAGAACTCTGCATAAAGGGGAGCAACTGGCTTTGAAAGATAAATTGGATTTGAAGACTAACAAGTTTCTGTCAGGGCAATTTAGTTGAAATGCTCTGGCTATTAGTTTGTCTGTTTCTGCCATGAAGGTTTTATTAAGTCATTTTACTTTGGTTAGTTCCAAGAAATGAGCAATAGGATTCACACAGAAGGAACCATAGAGGGACCACTGGTGGTTCCCTGACCAAGTTGCCATCATGTATTTTAGTCTGGGTTATACGCTTCATAATAAATGAGTGGATGGGTCTTGTTGGCATCTTATGGGAGGTGGGACAGTGTCTTAGATGGGGAAGGAAGGGATACCAGTGCTCTAGGCTTAGATTTGCTTCCTGATACTCCAGGTCACAGTAATAGTATCAGCCTTTGGTTTGCTGAGAGGAAGCAGGAATTTTTTAATTAGTTTCTTTTTTTCTGTTGCCAAGCAATGAGGAGCAGTGAGATCTGCTGCAGTGACCAATTATCCAACATGGTGGTAGAGAAAACTTCATGAGAAGAGAAATAAAATTCAAAGAGCATTGACGGTATCTGTGGTTAACAAGGCAATGGAGGGAAAAGATTCACTGATTCACTGACAAACTCACATTCTAGAAAATAATTTCTTTCTAGCAAAAACTCAAGTAGGCTCTTCCTGATTTTAGATGTCATCTCAAATTTGTTTTATTTTCCATTTGAATCTCAAAGGAAATTAATAGAACTTCTCTTTTCCATTTATATTGGAGTATAAGGAATTAAAAACAACATATTTGACATTGACTTTTGACTGTCACCCTCATCTTAAACTTCAAAAGGATATTCAATTTCCTCTTCAAAGCCAACACCCAATTCTGACAACTGCAGAATGTTTCACTATCACTGCACCATATCCAGTAAATGTTGTGGAATTTTGAGTTATGAAAACAATAGTTTTCTATGGTTACATTTGTAGCACCCTTAAAAGGAATAAATGTGGCAAAACTCTGAACTCATATGAATTATGAGAGTCTCAAATATGGCCCTGCCTTAAGAATGTCAAGATAGAAAGTAGAAGAAAAAAAGATGACTCAAATTAATAGAAATTACTGTTAAAAAACAATATTTAAGATTGGATTTTAATTTGTCCAAAACATTTATTAAGAATCTTTTTGCATACCAGATGATAGATGCCAATTAAAAACAATCAAAAAGCAGCAATTGAGAACTGCAGTCTATACTGCCAATACACAGGGAAATATGATTACATCATTTATTTTTCCCTTAACTGGAATGATATAAACCAAGATCTGCTTCTTTATCTCTGTGGCGCCTCCAAGGTCAAACTGAGTATTGAGTGACTTCTATAATGTACTTGCAGAATCCAGTATTTTCATGATAGACACAAGAAGAATCTGTTTTGTCTTGACTTTGCAGAGTGAAGTGTGTCTCCGGGGGCTGAGTTGCTGTTGGGCCATTTAAAATTATCCTCCATTGTCAGGGCCTTACTGTTGGGCTCACAATACTTTCCAATTCCAGCAAATAAAATGCTTATACTGCTTTACCACAGTGTAAAACATGCAGAATGCTTTTCTCATTATCTTATTTTACACTTATGTTTGTTATTATTTCATTGTTATGAAAGAGTAACTGAGGTTCAAAAAAACTAAGTAACTTCTTTAAAAATTCACAATTAACACATGGTATACCAAGGAGTGGAGTGCATTTATGCTTTTGGACTTCCTACACACCTCTTTTCATGCACATAATACAAGTGTACCCTATACTTTACTTCTATGTCAGCTTGCTCTCATTATTTATTATTCACCTTATTAAGAAATGCCTCTTTGAGAAACAGATAAAAGCAACATTGTTGTGGTAGAACATTTGACTGGCTGAAGAAGTAATGTTAAAGTTATCTTAACTGAATCTTGAATCAATGACCTGTAACATAACAGATATTTTCCTTGGAAGAGGTTTCAGAATTTAAAAACTTACTTTTGATCATTCACATCAAGGTAAGCAGAATAGCTGAGAGGGTTTTCTTCTTTTGTTTGCTTGTCATAAAGGCAATAAAATTGTATTCTGTCATGTTTTTCTGTTTTATTCCAGAAAAAAAAAAAAAAAGATGAGAGGAAAAAAGGAAATGGTTTGTGTTTCAAAGATGGATAAGAACTTGGATCTTAGAGCAGATTAAACCTCCAACACTGGTGAAGGAAAGAGGTCTCCTCACTTCTGGTGGACATTGTTTGTCAGCCTTATTTTCCAACCTCAGGGCATGGCCTCTCGATGTGACCTGCTGAAGATGGGGGCAGTGGGGGAGAGATAGGCCAAAGGGCAGAGAAATCACACACCCAGGACGTGAAGTGAAATGAAGCTTTCTAAGTCCAGGGGTCTGCCTTTTTTACAGGTCACTGAGCACAGGGCAGTTGCCACAAGGAAAATAAAATTTGCATCAGACACAACGTAAGTATTTTTAATTAAAAAAAAAAAAAGTAGAAGACAAAAAAAGAGGCTAGAATCCAGAGTTCTAAGTAGCATCAAGAGTGTAACTTTTTTCAGTTTAACATTTTCATGCATTTTATTTTAAGCTGAATGCTTGTTTGAGTATTAAAAGTGTTACCATAGTTAGTGTCTATCAGTCCACAAAAAAGTAAAAAGTCATCAAGATTTTTGTGAGACATTTAAGGCAAACTCAGTTTGGAATGACTTCCTGACTTTTTTTATTACTTTTGAGGAAGTAGACTCTAATCATACAGGTATTGCCCTAATAGAAAGAAACATGTACCACTGGAGTATGAAAGCATATATATATTTTTTTTTTTGCCCAGGCTTTATTGCAATAATTAGATTTACCATAATCAATAAAATGTGTGAGCCAAGTTCACTGAAGTGTCAATTTCCCATTGCATAATTTCTCTCAGCGGCCATTGCTCACGGGCCCAGCCGCTCCACGGCATTGTGGGATCTTCCCACACCGGGGCACGAACCCATGTCCCCTGCATCGGCAGGCGGACTCTCAACCACTGCGCCACCAGGGAAGCCCAATTTTTAATTCAAAAAGAAAAATGGAAGATTTACCATACAGACACCAATGGATGTGTGAGGTTAAGGAAAGAACAAGACTCCTTACAGAAATCAAAGTGGGGCTTAGAACAATTCCCTTACCACTCCTTCCCACATCCCTTGGCTGACTATTAATTTTATAGAAGAATGAGATCTTGAAATGGTCAGGATATAGAGATCTTTGCCTAGTTTGCAGAGAGATATATTGGACAGTAAAATTTGATGACTTTTACTCCATCATCTCCACCAGTCAAGAGCACTCAGGGGTGGAGAATATTATGGTTAGCTTACAAAGGTTGAACAATAAAAGGAAGTGAGTCCATGAGTTTGACTTTGGGCAGTTTACAACCATACATACCCCAGTATTTGGAATGGAATGTGAGTCCTCATGGACTTAAAAAACGAGGCTGGAAACCCTATTAATGAAGATGAAGACATTTACTGGCAGCATGCAGATTTTTTTTGGTAATGGTTGTATGATGCATGGGTTAAACTGATTGCAAAAATACCCTTGATTCTCCACCTTTCCTTACATCCAGGCATTTCACAACATGAATTTGTAGCTCCTCACATCAAGAGAGGAGTCTATTTTCCCAACCTTTGAGTCTGGATTGACTTTGTGACTTGTTTTGAACAAAAGAATGCAGTGGAAGTGAGGGTGTGCCAGTTCCAAGGCTAGGCTTCAAAAGACCTTGTGAACTTTCACAAAATGAAGGATTACAATGCAGTATTCACTGGGCTTAAGGGCCAGAGAGAAACTTAGAGATGTAAAAATAGGGCCATGATGACATTTCTTTGGGGCTTGTGGCGTCCTGTCTTAAAGAACCACATGAAGTCTTCCCCACATGCTCGCTTCCTGTTCTGACGGCACTGAGTTGATATATCCTTAGAGCTAGAAGAGATCATAAAGGTGATCTAATCTGATCCAACACCCTCATTTTACAGATGAGGAAATAGATGGAAAGCACTTATAAAGTTTTCTTAAGTTCACATGGAAACTGTTTTGTCTTGGCTGTGTTCGTGCAGGTGCACGTTGCACGTGTGCGTGTGGATGAGTGATATGAAATATGAGATGCTGCTGATTAAAACAGATAATAAAATAATAATAAATAAAAACAGGAACCTAATACTCTGAGAGCTGTTGATCCATCCTATCCTGGATTTTGTTGAACTTCAGGTGGTACTTTATCTAGAAATGCCAAGTGCTAGATCTTGAGTCTAATTTACCTCTTTGGTAAAAATGGAAATGGAGAGTTATTCCCAAGGGTATCCTAGGTGCCAGTGCCATAGCCCCGTCATGCTACGAAGAAGGAGCAACCAGCCTATAGGTTGACCATTCACAGAAGATATCAGAGTCCAGCAGCTCCAAATGCCACCCGCTTCCACTGTGATAAATTATTTTTTGTTTCTAATCCTGTTTCCCATTTCTTCTTCCATGGAGAACAGGATCAGCTGCTTGCTGATCACTATGGGGAAAGCACTTTAGGTCATAAAAGCTTTTCATTTTCCTTTAAATATTCCCTTCTCCAAGATAAAAAGGACAAGCTGGACATGTTATTTTCTTTCTCTTTAGAGTCACATCCTTGGTAGCATCTCTCTAACATTGATCTGTGTGGGAATCAGCAAGAATTAAATAAGAATCTGACTTACACCAAGTACACTCAGAGGAACGTTCCATGATTCCCATGTGCATATTTTAATATGCTATTTCTTTTTAAAGTGCAGAAACATGGCTGACATATGTTTCACTTATGGAAATACCTTTTAGTTTGCAACTGAAAGATAAGTTCATGAATTTAAGACACCATTGAGTTTGTGTCTACAAATAAATTTTTTCTCTGTTCACCACTGTACATCTTATTTATTGTTAAAATTAAAATTTATGAGCTTTTGATCCTTACCATTAATTCAGACTCAAGTAAAAAGTCATCTTAAATTTAATTCTTTGTGCAGATATTATAACCACAGCAGAGAATTTTAAACAAAGCAATTACCAGTGTAATGCATAAGGTGATTTTTTTTTTCACATCCTGGGCAAAGGCATGTGTAATTTTTTGCCTAGCTGTAATCATGCTGCCGTTTAAAATCTAACAGAGGGACAGGTGTTTTCCCATGATGGTGGTTGGGAAATAGGGGTCTCAAGCTAGTTTCATTGAGTGCCCAGTATCCTCAAATGAAGGCAAAATGAAACTTTTCCTTCCACATTCCCTCTCTCACTCTAGAAGCTCAAGGCCCGAGTATTCAGGTACAGGCCAGGTGGCATGCTGGCCTCTGTCAAAGGGAAATTCTCATTTGGCATCCATGAAAAGTTCAGCAGGACTTGGTGCTGATGAGATGCACCACTGAGAAATCCACTGCAGCACAGACTGTGGGTCTGTGGACACTGATTCAGCTCTCCCATAGATCCTGGGGTCTTGAACAATGTTTTCTCATCCATGTTTTGTTTTTCAAATATACGAAATATTTCTTAAAAATATGTACGAGTGAGGCGGAATCAGAATGTAAATTATTAAGAGCTGAGAAAGCAAAAAAAGAAAAAGAAAATAAATCAGTG
The DNA here is from genome assembly GCF_003031525.2 of Neophocaena asiaeorientalis asiaeorientalis. NCBI lineage: Eukaryota > Metazoa > Chordata > Mammalia > Artiodactyla > Phocoenidae > Neophocaena > Neophocaena asiaeorientalis. Next base: position 2,617,726 of record NW_020175089.1, on the reverse strand, counting down.
GAAAATCAATGGAATGTATGGGTCATCCAGGAATGACACTAATTTAATAAAATGTAACAACTTCTTCCCAAATGCAAAGCAATTGATCAAGAAAATAACAATTCTTGATACATATCCAAAACAAATTATCTCAAGAGCCCCCCGAAAAAATTGAAATGCCTAATTTCAGGAACAACATAATTTCTTATAGACCCTTGTCACCCGAAGTATGTTTCTTGTACCAACAGCACTGACCTCACCTCAGAGCTTGTTAAAAATGCAGAATCACGTTTTTTAAAGTGTGAGATGCCCTGGACCAGAGCATCCCTAAATTAGATACACTTCTTCCTGAGACTTGATTCTCTCAGCAACTTTTGGAGGCATATGCTGATTCAACCTTCATGAAAACCACTTTATGAATTTTGTTGGTGTGGCTTCCTCCACGGGTCAAAGGTGAACCATTTCTGTGAATGGTCTGCCAGTCCTTCAGACAATCTCCACAAAGACAGCTTCTCACAGGCAAGATTTTATATATTAAACAACAGTGATTTTCCACCTGCATTTTCTGTTAAGGGCCTGGATTGTACTTACACTTTTGGGGTCCTAATCATAATGGAGAGCCTAATGAGGACATGAGTGTATAAAGAAGGACTTTCCAACTCCAACACAGAGGAAGGAAGGGCCAAGATTCTTCTTAGAGAAGTGTTTCCCAAAAGCTGGATGAGGAACCATGGATGGTTCATAAAATTAATATAGTGGGTCATAACCAACATGCAAAAATAAAATAGAATAAGAACAGAAATAAATGGAGTGGAATAGATAATATAATACTTGTAATGAAGGGAAGTTTTGTTTTGTTAAACGTATGTTTCAATTATACATATACATGTATGTGTGTACCAAGTGTCAAAGTAAAATGCAGGGGTTTTGTTTTGTTTTGTTTTGTTTTTGTTTTTTTGCATTGGCTACCAGTCAAAAGTTTGAAAATCATTGCTTTAGAATACACCTTAGAATACACTCTTAAGGAAAAACACGCAAGGGAGGTTCACTCCCTGTGAAATGTCAAGAGGAAAAATGTCTTAATTTCCAGTAGTCCTAGGCTATATTTTATATCAAAATTTGAGATGAAAATTCATAATATTATGTGTTATGATTTCTACACAAAAACCAATATTCACAATTTATACAAGGATCACAAAAGGAAATCCACCATTAGCATGTTTCCTCTGGCACGTGGGTACCTGGTTTAGTTTTTGGAAATATGAGATTTTGAGTATAAAATAGAATTTTGGAAATGTTGCCCTTGATTCCTGAACTGCAATAGCCATCCATTATTTGGACATTCTTCTGACAAAAGTGTCACGTCCAATTTCTAAGAAGAAAGTCAGATTTAAGACTTCCCCCATAAAACCTCTTGGGCATGAAATCTCTTCTACAAATCAACATTTTATTAATTGAGTGTAAACTGATTGGAAACATACTTATTGAGTTTACCATCTGATTCACATGGGCTTGCCACATTTGGCAAAAGCCAAAATTTGAAGAGAACAGGGCAGAGAATTCCCTTTTACCATACTGAGGTTCTTTCTCATAAAAATAAAGTGGAATAACTTAAGCCTACAGCTTTGAATTCTTATATCAAAATATCCTAAGATATGCAATTTGTTCGGATTTTCATTCTGTTCACTTTAAAAGAGCAGTTTTACAGAAATATTTATGGGCCAAGAGCCCATGAGGTATTACGTTTATAACTAGGAGCTTGTGCATAAAAAGTTGTTTTCAAAAATAAAGTAATAATGTATTAGGTATTATCAGAATCAGTCATTATGCTCTAACTTACCTGAGCATAACTTAAGCTTCATTGGCTCTTCCCTAAGCTATAATATTTGCAGTAGTCTTTTTCTTTCCTTTTCTCAAAAACTCATTGGTTTTGTTTTTGTGAACATTCTATATTAATATACATGAATGTATTTTACATATGTCCTTACACATATCTAAAATCATTCCTAAAATAATTCATATATATTTTCAATTGGTCAAAATTAGTAGAGATATTTTATAGATTTGATTTTTTTAACAGTTAATAACTTTAGAACAGTTTCCAGAGGTTAGATAATATAGTCAAATCTTTTATTTTTTTGCATTATATGTAGCAACGTGACATCAGAACAATTTTTATGGAAGATACACACAAGTGATATTAAAACAGTTTCAATCATTATTGATCAGTTAAACTAAATGTACCAGAAGGAACTTTCCTGATGGCTCGTGAGAGGGGACACTTTGGCTGAACTATGAGCGATGCAAAAACACAACCAGTTAAAAAGAGAAACATTAAAACAATCTGATTTGGGATTTACATGATACAGAAATTCCAAGAGAACCAAAGACTAATTGAACACCTAGAACAGAGAAGGCTGTCTGATTATCTGGTCACTGTGTAAAATTATTTAAGCTACTTACAGTAGTTTTTTTGGGGATGGATCTAGAGATTATCATACTAAGTGAAGTAAGCCAGACAGAGAAAGACAAATATCATATGATATCGCTTATATGTGGAATCTTAAAAAAAATATGATACAAATGAACTTATATACAAAACAGGAATAGACCCACAGACATAGAAAACAAACTTACAGTTACCAAAGGGGAAAGGGGGGGAGGGAGGGATAAATTAGGAGTTTGGGATTAACATATACACACTACTATATATAAAATAGATAACCAACACGGACCCATTGTACAGTGCAGAGAACTATACTCAATATTTTGTAATAACCTATAAGGGAAAAGAATCTGAAAAAAATAATATATGTATGTAAAACTGAATCACTTTGCTGTACACCTGAAACTAACACAACATTGTAAATCAGCTATAATTCAATTTTAAAAAACACATGCATCAGAATTTAGCATCTAGGCAAAGAACATACAAACACTTCTGTACTTTGGCAGGACAAAAAAGTTATGGTACTACAAAACTTTGTGAGGTCAGAAGCCTAAAATAGCTGTAATCCCTTCTAGTAGATTTGCAAATAAATTATGTTTACTATATTAGAAGAAAAATTACCTTTCTGATTAGGAGTGAAGGGAGTGTTATGCAATAAGGATGAAGAGTTGACTCAAGATAAATGCCAGTTGTTTTTCTAGTGTAGGGTGTGTGTGTGTGCAAGCATGTGTGTGTGTGTGTCAAAGGACCACAGATCTTCTGGGTTTCCCCTAAAGAGAAGTTTAATTTAGTTAAGTGTCTGAGTTAAATTGGGATGCCTATACTTCATGGACCAATGAGATATAATTGTGCCTGGGCCACAGTGGATAATTTGCAGGTTTAAGTCTCCTTTGAGTGTTTGGATGCATTGGTGATTATAATTTCCACTCACAGCTGAAAGGTTGAAAGTTCCGATGAACAATTCATTCATTGTCTTGTTCACATCTGGGTTAATGTTTCCTTCTTGGAAAACTCTGTACCATTCTGTTCTTTGCTTCTTGCCACAAGATAGCCATGCCAATTTCCCTCTGTTTACTTGGAAGCTCTTGAGGCTGATGTACTGATGCTAGCCACAAATTAATGGAATTCTTTCCAGCTGCAATGCTTTCAGATAGTCAAACAATAAGCCAAAAGCACTGAACTGTTTTGGCTGTTTCTCTCTGAACTATGTGCCATTCTCAGAGATGATGTAAACACAATTACTAGTTAGCATTTAAAATATTTCAAAAGATATTAGATAAAACTGTTATGGAAAACAGTGGGTCAAAAAAACCTTTTTTTTTTTGTAATCTGAAGCCAGAAGGCATGTCATCTCAGAAGAGGGAGTATTTGAGAAGGAAAAACACAAGTAAGTGCTCATACTAAACAAAATGGCACAGTGGTCAAGATCTCAAGTTGGGAATCCAGTTTCCTTCTTGGGTTTATCTCTGTGTTGGCAGAGTTACCAGCCCCCTTTCAGGCCTGCTGTGAGGTTACCCTTTGGGAAAGGGCTCTGGGTTGAGGGAATGCTGTGACAGGCTTCCAGTGTCCATCTTGAAATGGAGGGTTGAGTCTAATACCAGATCACCTGGTTAATCTGAAAACAGAACATCCGTTGAATTTAGCCATTTTGTTCAGATGTAAAGGAGTCAGAAAAATACATGGGCAGCTGAATAGTCTGGGTGTTATGGCCTTAAGTTGAAAGAACAGTGTACTGCTATGGCCGAAGTGGTAAACTCTTTGGAATAATAGTTTTTGACCCTTGGGTCTTAAAATTCCTGTTGGCTCTCTCCATAGCTTGTGCCTAATTGGCAATTCTCACTATATTCTTCAAATCATATTAAATCTAAAATTAATTTGACTATCAATTAGGTTTCTTTGAATAAATCAAAACCTGTACTATTTTTGGAGAAGTCTGATTCAATAAGTATGACTTTGACCCTACAACTGCCTGAGGAGATGTGTGAAATACTCATGCTGGATCCTACCCCCATAGATACAGATTTAATTGCTTTGGGGTGAGACTTGAGCTATGGGTATTTTAATAGCTTCTCAGATGATTGTAATGTCCAGAAAAGATTAGAAACTATTGGTCTAAAGAGAACCAGAAACAACTGAAATTTAAATGTAGTTGAAAGACCATTTAAACAAAGAGCTTTAACTTACTTTCCTTGTACGTATGCTGTGTGTATATTTTAAAATTTTATTTTAGCCTCTCTTTACATCCTTCTGTCAAGAAATAATGTAAGATTTAGGTGCGAATGTACCTGGCAAATGATTTTTACTGTAGAAATTTAAGTTGAAAACTTTATTAAAATGTTGAAAATGCAAGATATATGGATATAAACATTTTAGAAGACCAAAGAGATTGGAGTGTACATGAGTTTCTCCAGATTCATCAACTTCACTAAATTACATAGCTTAGTGCTATATATGTCTGTTAGCAGAGGTAGGGAATGGGACAAAAAGACAAAACATGTATGTGCTCTGGTTCTGCATTGAAAGAAATAATTAACCTTTTGCAAGGAGGAGATAAGATATACACATGAAATAATTAGGCAGAAATCAAATATAAATCCTCTAGAATAGAAATGAAATTGTAGCAAAATTTATAGCACAATTTAAAATTTGGTCTTGCATTCATATTCTTTCCGTTAGTGTTATTGATTGAGGAGGGAAGTAAAATATGCTTGACTCTATGAAAAACCGGAAGTTTAGGAAATTCAAATTTCTACATTAACAGAAGAAAATAATCACCATACAAAAGCTCTAGGAAAAGGAAAAAAAAAAAAAAAAAAAACAGTGGGCACATGCAAAGCATGGATGAATATGATAGTTGGTGGAAAGTGTAACAATCTTGAAATTTGATGATGTCCGTCAATCTGGTCCTGTCTAAAATATCTGCCTGGCAGAAATTCTCCTCTCAAGCCCAAATCTGATGAAATCATATGGTTATAAATCAAGTCCAGAAATACAAATCAGTCAATGGACCACATCCTCCCAATGGTTTTAAAAAACTCTATCCTGCCTTCCCAAGAAGAAATGTCTTGCTTATGAGAGAGCTGTCATTTTCAAATCTAAAGCATTATTCAAATCAACAGTCTTTTCAGTAGCTACCTCAGCTTTTTCTTTTTTTTCTTTTGTGGTAAGCGGGCCTCTCACTGTTGTGAACTCTTCAGTTGCGGAGCACAGGCTCCAGACGTGCAGGCTCAGCAGCCATGGCTCACGGGCCTAGCCGCTCCGCGGCATGTGTGATCCTCCCGGACTGGGGCACGAACCCGTGTCCCCTGAATCGGCAGGCGGACTCTAAACCACTGTGCCACCACGGAAGCCCGCTACCTCAGCTTTTTAAGGCTGAGTCAAACCTTTAATTAAGGACTGTGAGAAAGCGAACGCAGTTTACAACTATTTCCTCAATAGCATAATCTAAGATCCTTCACTTCCTCTGAATAAAACACATTCTTCTTTCCTTCAGTGGTGCCTCCTGAATGACAAACATGTACTAATGTGATGACTTAAGTACATTCCAGTGAGAATTCATAAATGTATTCAAGTCTTCCTTACTTCCTCAATCTCACTAAAGGTTTTGAATAATGATGGAAATGTGAATTGTCCTCCTTTCTACATCCTTAACTGTTTGTGACCTCTACAAAGGATTACCCTCCACCGGGAACACACCCTCCCTGCCCTTCCTCCCCATGGCAAGCTCCCACATGTCCTTCCAGATTTAGATCCTATAGAATCTCCTCTGTCATGTTTCCCTCGGACTCACCCTCCCCAGGACCGAGTTAGGTTCTTTGTACTTGGTACACAGCAAGCTATCATGATCCAAATTACACTTTACATTTTAACTATTTGTTAATATGTCCATTGGCAACCCTGATTTTTCTGTTTTAGTGATAATCAAACTATGATATCAAGTTGCATTGGATTAGTCATCTTTTTAATTTAATTCATTTTTATGTAAGTAGCCCCTAGTCACTGTAGACAAAATAGAAACCAACAGAAACAAGAAGAAAAATATCATCTCTAATCCTACCAACCAGAGATAGTTACTTTTGATACTTGGTGTATTTCCTTCCAGAAGTTCATTGGATACTAATGAATTTAGGCTGTTTTCCTATATTTGCTCTTTTGAACAATATTTGATCAATATCCTTTATGTACACCTGGGTATACTTCTTCAGTTTTTTTCTTAAATGAAATGTTGAGATGAAAAGTGGTTGTGTCAAATCATATGACCTTTTTTTTCAAAACTTCCTATTTATATTCCAAACTAACATCCAGAAAAATTGTTCCAATTTACTCTCCCTTTAGTGTCTGAAAGTTCCCACATGCTACGAAGATATTATGTTTTATCTGAAGGGCAGAGAACATTTTTTATTCATTTTACATTTCCAGTGCCTGTAGCACTGTTTGGCCCAGTAGGCTGACATTTGTCAGAAGGATGGATGAATGGAAGGAAGGATGGATGGAAGGAAGAAAGGTGAATTTATTTTCACTGTCAAAGTATGTACCTCATCTCAGATTTTCAAATCAAAGGTTACTTAGAGAGCAACCTCTTAGAGAGCAGAATGAATATCTCACTCTATTTCTTTACCTTTCTTGCAACTCTGCCTTGAGGTCACCTCACTGAGGACATAGTCCACTTTTTCTCCCTTTGGTTTGGGACTCAGCCCTGGTTTTGTCCAATGTCCTACAGGTGGAAGTAACAATGAGGTCTCTGGCCTTGGCCTGCAGGCTCACAACATTTGCCTTCCTCCCTTTCCTACGCTGTCATAAGAAGCACATCCCTAAATCACAACTGCCCCTTTAGCTTGAGCTATAGAATAAGACAGAGGGAAAAGATCTGAGTAAGCCAGACTCTCATCCTGTAGCTGAATTGTCTCCATTGAACTGCCTCTGAAGCAGAATCTCCCCTGATACCACAGGCTAAAGACATTTCTGTCTCAACCAAGCCCAGCCTAGATTAGCCAAGTCCCGGCTGATCTGCACTTCTGTGTGAGCTGTGATCAATTATTGTTGCTTTAAGCTACTGAGCTTTGGGGTGGTTTGTTACACAGTATTGTTGTAGTTTTCCTGACACAATGCCCTCTTTGGCTACAGACCTCTCTCAAATCTGTTTTCCTTCTGAATTATCCAACTATGAAAAAATGAAGAAGACATCAGGGGTGACATTTTCTATTCTGTCACTTGGACTCATGAACTCATGACGTCATTTGGATGTCAAGACATATGGACTACATAGTGGAAAGAGCAGTGAGCTTCGTGAAAGATATTGGTTCAAATCCTGCCTCCGTCCATGATAGCTGTGTGACACGCATTTCATTTAATGTGTGTGTGTCTGAATTTTAGTTTCCTCTTCTCTAAAGTGAAGATAATAAGAGACCTGTCTCATGGTGCTATAGTGAAAATCAAAATATATCATACACAAAAAAGTTTCCTTAAATACTAGTCAATCCATCTGGAATTTCAAGCTTTCCTTGAAATTTGGTATTTAGTAATGTGTACTTAGTGCAGTTACACATTTACATAATAGGTGAAATCATTTCTCACTCTCTCTTTAATTTTTTTAAGACTATTCCCATGACTCTTCTATATCTCAAGACATTTTCTTGGCTTCATCCCAGAATATTCATCAACCAAAATATTGGTCAAACATTGGCTACTGACTTTAGTGACAGAACCTAAATAATATAAAAGACAAGTAGTTATTGTGATTTTTATCTTGTACACAGCTGAGAAGTATCACTTGCTAGTTTAAAAAGTTTTTTAAGTGTTGAATGTTCTTAAGGTGTTCAAAAGTAAATTCAACCACAAGAGACATCTGCAAAAAAAAAAAATCTCATCTTTCATAAAATCCTGCTATTAAAAAAATGCAAAAGTAATTCACTTGAGTCCTAAGACAAGTTGGGGGAGAAAAATCTTAAAGTATCAAAAATGTGGCTTAAAAGTCATAGAATGTATTTCAAAATTTTAAATGTCTAAAAGGTGTTAAGTTATAGATGAACTGGTATTAGGGAAAGTGGCTTTTAGAAAAAGCAACCTAGAGCCAGGACAAAGGGCATCACAGGCTAAGGTGTCTACAGCTTTGGTAATTCCACAGGCTAGAGAGCAGGAGGGACCTGTGTTCAGGGGTCTGTAAATAGCCCAACAGGAGTTGAGCACAGAGATTATGTTGGGCAAAACAGGAAGTGAAATCAAAGAAGGAGTTAAGGTATTGTAATTCATCCAGAGAGGAAATGGGAAATCTCTTAGGAATTTTGGGCAGAGAAGTGGCTGAGACCATTCTGGCCATGCTGTGGAAAGTGGCCTAGAGAAGTGAGTCAGAGGTAGGAGCTGTGTGCAAGATTTCCTGATCGATCAGGTAACAGATGATGGTGCTGTGATGGAAAATGTGGTCCAAAGGAATCCATTCAGGCTGAACAGGGACCTCTGCTGACTGTCTAAGAAATCTGTCAAGAATGGAGACACTGAAAGAGGACCTTAACTAGTGCATGGAGCAGGGTGCCACCTCTAAAGAAATGGGGCTGAAAAGAGCTGGATAGGATAATCACTAAGCTCCGGAGAGACATCCAGGCTGTGCCCACTGACTGGGGAAGGAACTCTTGGTTTACCACTAGGAGGGCTGAGTAAAGCAGGTTGCAGTCTTCAGGTCTCAGGCTGGGACAGGCAGGCGTGAGAGCAAAGTGGCTGGTCTTCCCCATCTTCTGAGAGTCTTCCTGAGGCAGCAGGGTTGTCCCGTGCTTCTGGCAGCATGCTGGGGTAGGCAGTACTGAGTGACCATTAGGTTCAGAGAGAGATGGTTTATGATACAATCCAGAACTATCCATACTTAAGGAATAACCATTTCCATTGTAATACAACTCCTTTATCATTTTAAAATAATATTCTTCCTCTCTTCTTCACATTGGATTTTTAGTTCGTCTATATTTTCTTAACTGAGTTTCAATTCAGAACTTTAATGATAGACCACATTTTCCAAAAATCTGATCCAGATTCTGGCTCAGGCAGGCAGCTGAATGATTTTGGATCCAGTGATTTTTATCCAACTATGAAGTGCATGGTATAGTCTTACATTCAACAAATTATTCTTTGGATTTGAATCATTATAATTGTAAGTGTTCTTTTAAACAGGCACACATTTAAAATACACAACCAGGTCTCTGTTTAAATGTATAACCAAATTTTATTACTTTTACCCCAGCAATTTCAAAGAGTGTAAAATATAACATTCACGCTATCAGGCATTTTTACAAATACATTTGGTTTAATTAAAATATGTTTAATGTTATCGAGTGGGAATTATAGATATCAAGAAATAGATGATTTTTACATTTAAGTATCTAGTTTAATGTGAAAAAAATCTTGGAGTTGTGCTCAACTATACCATAAAGAATATTTTATGTGGAAGATCTCATGGCTGATAAATAAGAGGTTAAGCCAAGCCCAGATTAGCCTCTTAATTCTCCCAGTTCTTTCAACAGCGTTTTTAAAAAACACTTTATTATTTCATGCCTCAGTTTGTCCATTCAAAAAAGTAAAATTACTCCACAATGGTATTCTGAGGGCTAATTATAAATCTATAAATTAATGAAACCAACTGTTAGATCTATTTAATAATATAGACTATATCTTAATTCATTTTTTTATTACTGGCACTATGGGATGTATAATTTGCCTTGTATGATTTTCAAAGCAATGGATAAAATGCATAATTGTGATAGATGGAAATGAAGTCTATTTTTATCGTTAAACTTATCCCAGAAACTTGTACTCAGACCAATTGAGGCCTGCTTGGTTTGCTAGAACTCACTGAGCATCCATACTGTAGTGCTGCACTCTGCATTTCTAGAAGTTTAAAATGCCAAGGGAAATTTTGTGGGAATCAGTTTAGTGTTTAGCGGGTGACTGGTCAGGCTGTATATCCAGTAATCTCTTTTTTTTCTGCCCTCCTTTGAGCAATTTGTTGTCAGTAGTGTTGTGTTCATCTTCCTATTTTCAATCTATATTGATGTTATTTATCATCAAGGTAAAGAAATAGACATAACTTCAAAAGTTGGGGGCAATTTGGAGCAAATAGAGAAAACACTCAGCTTAATCCTATTTGAGGAAATAAGGAACCAAATGTTGTTTCAATCCGAGAATTAAGTTTCAAAGATGGGATTTAGAGAAAAAAACTGGGTCTCTAAAAGTTTGTGAGTGGTGATGGGCCAGGCTATCTTGTTGGAAAAAAGAAAGTGAAGAGTATAAAAGATGGTCTTGAAAGATAAGCGAGAAAGGGCTTGGGCCTGAGTAAATGAGAGCTTTTAAGTACAAAGGTGGAATAAATAAAGCATTTTCTGGCATCTTCTTCTCTAGACTTTCTCAAAAAGAAAAAAAAAATAGAGGGTGAGAAACTCAATTTTTGAATAAATTGGGACTTCTGGAACCCTAAATAGGTAGTAGGCAGAGAAAAAGGCAAATGTTTGAATGTAGCAGATAGTAAGTGTATGAAGTAGGTGGAAATGACTTAGAAAAGAGGAAAATTAAATCAACATGACTTTGGGGCCAGGACTGGGAGATGGTTGTATGGAAGTTGATGTCCAATTTCTTCACAAATCAGAAAAGGGCCAAGGAATTGGTAGGAGGAGAGAAGGAAGTGTGAATTCGGGAGCTGGAAAGAATAAGATTTGCTTGAAAATAAGTTAAAGAAGTGGGCAACTTCTTAATCCTCACCTCTACCATTTGCAATAAAAAGACAAAATTCTCCCCACTCCCTATGCCTGCAAGGGACTGGAAGTTTATTCTCTAGAGAAATTGAACCAGAAAAATCTCAGAGATTAGGAATAAGGGGTCCAGAGGAGGATGAGCTTAGAGTGTTCTATTGATCATAATAGGTAAGTAAAAGTCTGCAAACCAAAAGGTGAGAAACAGCTTTCCTGCCTCTAGTCCTGGCCTTAGATATACCCCTTCCCAGACAGAATATTGGAGATTCATTTTTGAGAGCCAAGCAATCCCCAGGAAGACCAGCAGATACATATATTTGGCCTTCCAGATGATCTAGCCATCTTTTCATCTGGTCACCTTAGAGTCAACCTTACAAGTGCATAAACCCCATAAAAACACATAAAACTTCTATTCAACTATTTCGTGTTTTGCTGTAAGAAACATCAACCATTTCAGAAAATCCTATTACAGAGAAGATAAAACCCAAAACAAACAGGAAAAAAGAAATCAGAGGAAGAAGAGGCAATACAGGTAAGAGAAGAAAACATTAAAGAAATTATTATTAATCATCTCAAAAAGATATATGGAGATATTGTAACCACTGCATTTTAAAATGTTAAAAATAGAACAAATAATAAGATCTTATGGAAATTAAAAATAGGATAACTGAAGTTTTAAACATTCAGTTGAAGTGTTGGAAGATGAAATTGAGGAAAATACCAAGAAAATAGAAATAAAAAGACAAGGAGATAAGTGATGGGGCAAAAATTGTAAGAATATTGTCAGATTATTCCAGGTGATTTAACATTCAGCTAGTAAGTGTTTGAGAAAATGAGAACAGAGAAAATAGTGGAGACATTATTAATCAAATAGTATAAAATCATTTCTGAGAATTAAGGGCATTGAATTATCCCTCAAAGTATTCAGCACAATATACAAAAAGATTCACACCAGAGCCACATCATCATGATATTTTGAGAAACTAGAGATAAGGGGAAAATGGTCAAAGCTTCAAGAAGTGAAAAAAAAAAGAGATCATATAAAATAATTAGTCATAGGAATGGTATCAGATAGCAATAATGGAACCTAGAATGCAATGAATGGGAAAACCCTTTAAAATTGTGAGCAAATATTATTTTCAAACCATACTACTATACTCAGCAAACTTATTCAATTGTCAGGACAGAATAAAGTCAATTTTAGACATGCAATGTGAAGACAAAGCAAGGAGAGATGCAGCCACAAGCCAGGGAATGCTGGCAGCCACCAGAAACTGGAAGGGGCAAGGAACAGATTCCCTGCTACAATCTTCAGGGGCAGTGTCGCCCTGCAAACACCTTGATTTTCTATTTCTGGCCTAAAGAACTGTGAAAGAATAAATTTCTGTTGTTGTAAGAAATAAAGATTGTTGTCATTCATTAGGCAGACCTAGGAAATCGACATACATAATATGCACAATATTTTCTATTGACTACCAAAAAAGGATTGACTAATTCTCTCTGGGCCAGCTATGGGAACTCAGGAAATATTTCACAAAGGTAGTAATGTTCAAAATGAATTTTGAAGAATTTTATGAGTTAAAAGAGTAAATAAGGACATTCAAGAAGAAGCAGAAAAGAGGGAGGGGATATGGGGATATATGTATACATATAGATGATTCACTTTGTTATTATACAGCAGAAACTAACACAACATTGTAAAGCAATTATACTCCAATAAAGATGTTAAAAAGAAGAAGAAGAAGAAGAAGAAGAAGCACAAATAAAGACATAGGAAAGTGAAATGTAATGGTTTCAGGGAACAGAAGGGAGTTTAGTGTCCCTGAGATGGAGACATTGAAAGGAATCCTGATGGATGGGTCTGGAAAGTAAGATGCACATGCCATGAACACCATGCTAGAACCCTTGATGTTGTCTGATAGACAATGTTGATTAACCAAGACTTTCTGGGCTAGGGATGGATGATGGCATATAGTCATATGGGGCCCTGTAGGGACACAACTGGGAACTAGGAAGCTAGTTAAGAGAAGTTGGAAGTAGTCTGGCAAAAAGAGAGTATGAATGTGTCCATGGGTATAGAAAAAAGTTCAGGGTGAAGCTTGGTTGAATGTTGGCAGCGAGTGAGAAAACATTCAAGAATGATTTGGAAGATTAATTTCAGGGCCTGGGTGGAGAGACAGTGATGTCGTAAAGACAGTTTGCAAATGTAGGAGAAGGAGTCATTCTTGATGAGACATAAAGTCATCCCTATCATGCAGGGGGGATGGGTAGGACCTGGGAAGCTAAACAGTGGGTATCTCTGCAATTTATCAACTCAGTGACCTTGAGCACTTCACCTTTATGAGCTTCAGCCTCCTTAGCTGCAAGTGGGGGTGGGGAGGAAGCAGTATTATTTACTTCACAAGGATGTTGTGAAGATTTAAAAAGATGTCTGTGAGAGCACTGTCTAAAGGTTTCTTTTTGAAAACTAGATGAAGGTCAGCTATTTTTATAATAGGCTTCATTTGGGAAATGATAAACTTCTGGACATGCACGTGGTTAGTGCCACATAAATCTGGAACCAGGAGAGATGGCAGAGCTGCAGGTCCAGATTTGGGAGAATTTAGCAGCCAGGCTGGGGGTAAAGAAGTCCTTGGAAATTCTGTAGGGAAGGGAAGGGAAGGGAAGAGGGCTCTTGCAGAGCCCGAGGGATGCCAGCTCTTTAGGTGTAGTCAGAAAATGAAAGGAAGTGAAGAAAAGCAGCACAATGTGGGAATACAATCAGAGGCTGGTGGAAAAATCTTCAAGAAGGGGGAGGGATGGTCATTGAGTCTTTATAGAGACAGAAGCAAGAGGTCTAAATAGAAGTAGGCAACTGTGATTACGTAATAATGTGTAAGAAATCATTGGATGCCCTCTGTTTCTTTCAGAAGATAGACTCTGGGACTCATTTTTTAGTGAAGCTCAATACCACCGATAGACTTGCCCTGAGTGGGGCTTGCAAGCCATATGTCCAGCAAGCCCATGACGAAGACCCAGTTTTTTCTCTTTTTGATGGAGGTGTAAGTCACATACAGAAAATTAACCATTTTTAAATGTACAGTTCAGTAGGATTTATTTAGTACACTCACAATGTTGGGTCTAGTTCCAAAACATTTTCATCACTGCCAAAAGAAACCCCATGAAGCAGTCACTCTCATTTCTCCTTCCCCCCAGCACCTGGCAACCACAAATCCACAAATCTGTCTTCTATCTCTATGCATTTATCTATATGATGTACCCAGAAAAACTGAAAACAGATACTCAAACACATTGTTATATATGAATGAAGATCTGATTTTGAATGGGCACCTTTTAAGGCTCTAGATAATTCACCTTAAAAAGTGAGTCCTATAAAGATAAAGGCTGAGTGACCACAATTCCAGTTGAATTTATTAAGCTTGGTTTTTACTGAATCCCATAGTTCAAACTGCTCCCAGTGCCAAAAAAAGAATCAGAAGATGACAATTATTTCTGTAAATTAGCTGAATGAATGTGAAAGGTGAGTTCTGGGTTAGCTGTAGCATCACTTTTAAGAAGAGAAGCACAGAATCTAAACTTCATTGTTTTCAGGTTTTCCTTTTACACTTTTATAATCAGGGAAATTTTGCCCCTAAATGAACACTATCTGTAAATAATCCTCTCTAATTGTAGGCTTAAAATGTCTGGGCAGAACCAAAAATGACTCCCTACCCAAGGTTTAGTAACAGTTAAGGTATTTAAACAGGAGCAGCCTGAAGAATGGTCCTCAGGTTTGATCTTAGTAAACCTGCAATTACTCATCTTCCCAGCTAGACTTTCCCTGGGCAAAGCAAAGGGCAACCACAGTGCAATAATCGCTCAATGATGACTCAATATAAACAAAAACCTTATAATCTTTCTTTCAAATAGTGTGTGTTGTAGATAGAAAAAAGAAAGTCCCTCTTTGCTGGTGAATAAGAGTTTGCCCATCAGGTCTTCTCCAAGTCCAAGTTCCATTGCCTATGTCAAGCTTCTGAAAATGCATATAAAACAAACAAAGCTTTACAAACTTTAGTGGAATAATATGAAATACTAATTTTACAGGTGCATAAGAGCAAACTGCAATTCCAAATACCAGAATGCCATTAAACATAATGTACTCCATATGCAGGGGCAGTTAATTTAATATTAAACCAATAAAACATTTACCAATGCCAGCGAAGGTTTTGGTTGTTGACATCAGGCTAGGTGTCCCACAGACATGCTGTCTTTCTGTTTGCAGGCCAATTTTACACAGCTGCTTTCTTCTGGAAATCATGCCTCATTTGAAGGCTTTGCAAGTATGACAAATAGCCTCTCTAAGCCTTAGTGATGGTGGAGAAGCTTGAAAATATTTAGAAGCATTTATTAGCTAGAATATGAAACAAGATTTAGTTCCACTGCAGCCTTTGACTGTGTGGAGTCCTCATTATTAGAGGAAGCACTACCTGCTCTTGTGTGTGTATCTTTTGCAGAACATTATATAAAATTATCACCCTGAGGGCAATCAGTGCTAAGTTCAAATTGCACTGCATAGAAATTCTAACACCAATCCATAAAATGGACAAAATTAGAATATAATCGACACTTTTAACTCAGTCACCTGGTGACATTGCTGATCTATTCTTGGCTACCATTCTAGGCATAGCAGATGTAAAGACAGAGGTCCTCATTCAAGGAGATTTGAATCACAGGAATTCAGGATTCATAGGAAAAGGTAAAGCAATACAAGAAAAGAAAAGCTAAGGGCTTCCCTGGTGGCGCAGTGGTTGAGAGTCCGCCTGCCGATGCAGGGGACGCGGGTACGTGCCCCGGTTCGGGAGGATCCCACATGCCGCGGAGCAGCTGGGCCTGTGAGACATGGCCGCTGAGCCTGTGCGTCCGGAGCCTGTGCTCCGCCACGGGAGAGGCCACGACAGTGAGAGGCCCGTGTACCGCAAAAACAAACAAACAAACAAAAAGAAAAGAAAAGAAAAGCTAAGTGCTAACCGCATTGTTCAAACAAAACTTTAGGTGTACAAAGCATACTGGGGCAAAATTAGTCAAGGAAGCCTACCCAGAAGCTGGAGTTTGGGATGGGTAACAGAGGAGTGTAAGGCATAGGAAACTCACAGCACATGGAGGTGGGGTGAGGTGTTCGGTGCGCACAAAGATAATGGCATGTTTTCAGAAAACATGGACCAGCGTGGCTGAAGTGGAGAATTCACGGAGGTAGGTTGAAGGAGGCAAGTTTGGATAGAGAGAATGTTTCTCATTACAGAGTCTCTTGAATGGGATTATAGATTTTTTTTTTTTTTTTTTTTTTGCTGTAAGAAATGACAGTATGATGGGGGCTTTAGGAACATGAAGGTGACTTAAGAAGGAAAAGTTTGGGGAAATTCCATTATGGTAGCCTCCTGGATTAACTGACCTGGAGAGAATTGAAAAAGGCAAAATATGCTTAGAAGATTAAGTAATGAGAGACCTACACTGAGTTGGAATTGGCGATGATAAAAAAGAATGGAATGTTTAGAGGAACATGTTGAAGGAAGTATTTATAGGACCTGAGAACTTACTGGGTGTAGAGAGTGACTGTGGGCAGGTCCAGGCCGATTCTAGGACTTTGAGCCTAGGTAATTTGAAGAACAAAATAAGAAACCCAAAGAGGAAACTGACCTAGGTGAGGAAAAGATGAGATCAGTTTTAGACATGTTGAGAAAATCCATGTGGAGATTTCCAGTAGGCCTTCAGGAAAGCAGACTGAAACTTAAAGTAAAAATAGATTTGGGTATTTTTACCCACAGGAGAGGTATTTGCTGAAGCGATGAAACTAGATGAGGTTTCTGAGGAAGACTGCAGAGAGAAAGCTGTAGCATATTAGAGGCAGAACTCCGTTTTTGTTTTTAGATGTTTGTTGGTAGAAGGACAAATGAAGCCAGGGAAATAAAAGGGTGAGCCAGGAGCCAGGGAGGAAACCAAAGGTTTTGCTTCAGAACACCTAATCAATAGAAATCACTGCATTGAGAACTGAGAAGTCATTGAACTTCCCAAGAAAATACCTCTGGGACACCATTGCTAGAATAGCGGGGAAAGGAACCAGTTTCTGGAGGTTGAGGAATGAGTGGCTGCTTTGATCATGGAATGAATATAAACTCCACTTTTGAGGAGTGAAAGTCAAAGAGAGAAATGACAGGCATTTTGTTATAGTGGAAGCACCAAGGGTAACTGTTTTTGAGATAGGAAACATGAACTTATTTTTAGATAAGGGAGAAAGAAATTTAAAAAAAGAAAATATTGAAGACATTAAATAGGATGGGTATCATCTTAGAAGGTAAAGAATCTAATATTAATAAAGTAGAATATAACTTCTACCAAGACAGGAGATAATTAAAAATGATGATTGAAAACTACAGGAAGAAATGGGTATATCCCAATTAACAAGGTTATTTGGAAGAAGGAACTGAGTAGCCATATGAACTAAATTTTCTCAGGAATATAGAAAGTATGATTGTCTATTAGCATTAAAAGGTGGTAAAAACTTAATCCCTGGTGAGGTTTAGTATAATCATTTTGGGAGATTTGTTTGAACCAGGAGAGACAGTTTCCTCTCTACTGGGATTTGTTAGTAGCTGCCTGGTTCATGCCGTTTTGAGAAAGGTTTTGAGGTTTCATTCAGACTTGGCCTTCAGGATTGCCACGATGAATCATTGATGTCTGCTTTGAACATAGGGTTGGGGAGTGGCAGCTCCAGTGCCGGGAAGCAGGAAGACAACCATGAATGTGAAGAGTCCAGTTCCTTGGCAGATTTTGTTTCTTTGGATGACAGAGGGTTGGAAATGAGCAAAGGGGAAAGTTAAGGTGAGGAAGACTAGGGTGATGTTATTCAGAGTGTGGACCAGAAGCGTGGGTATCACCTGGGAGCTCATTAGAAATTCATATCCCCAGGCTCCACTCCAGACCATTGATTCCAACTCTTCATTTGAACAATATCCCAACTGATTCATATGCATGGCTTTTGTAAAGGGCATTTCTGGGTCCATGCTGAAATGACCAGCTGTGGGGTTCAGGTAGGTAGGCAGAAGAGTTCCTAAAGTCTAGGTTAGTGGTTCTCAAAGTCTGTTCCCCATCCTTAGCATCCTTAGCACCTAGGAACTTGTTACAGATGCAAATTCTCTGGCCCCACCCCAGACCTACTGCATCAGAAACTCTGGGATTAGGACACAGGAATCTGTGTTTAACAAGCCCTCTAGGTGATTCCAGGTGCCCTAAAGTTTAAGAACCTACTTTCTAGGTAATCTTGTGCTTAACATGGGTCAAGAATAGATGGAAGAGATAAAGAAAGTTAGTTTAAAAGGTTGGAATCAAGGAGGTTGCTATAAGTTTATGGAACAAAAAATGAAAAGAAAAGTAAAGTCACCAACAATACTATATACTACTAAAAGCTCAACCAAATCAACCAAGAAAGAAGACAGTGGCCGTAGACAAAGCAAGCAGTTGTCCAGATGAATTTTCAGCAATTAGTGGGCAAAGCCTTCCCTTGAAGAAGTGTGTAGTATGAGAGAAGCTGGCTTATGAGAACATAAAAGTACCATACAAGGCCATTTGTGTATAGACACTGAAACTGCAAGGTAAGCAAGGCAGGCCCAGTTTGGGGTGTTTAAAAGGCTAATTGCAAATAATAATGATCTTGTTATCAAAGCAGGACTAGACCTTTAGCAAACTGGCTACCTTTGTGTCAGTTATCGTATATCAAAGTAATATGATTACATTGTTTTAGAAAATCTATTGCAATTCTAACTAATTTTTTCATCTACTACTGGTGAGCCCTTCCTTACTAATCCAGAGGTGTTTAAAATGGGGCTGATGGGTATTGGTATCTTTGGAGTTGACACTATCAAAGAGAGCCAGCTGGTGTCCTCTGCTTCTGCATTGTCCCATGTAGCAGCCCCTAGCCACATGCAACTATTTCCATTTCAATTAGTACAATTAAATAACATTAAGAATTTTTCAGACAGACCAGCCACATTCCACATACTCAATAGTCACCTGTGCTAAGTGGCTGCCATATTGGGCAACAAGGTTTACAAGACATTTCCATCATTACAGAAAGTTCTGTTGGTCAGGCTTTGAGCTTTTGATTCAAGATTCATAATACAGCCTTTTTCAGAATCCGGCTTTCCAAGGAGATGCTTTTCACTGGGGCTAAAAGCAGATCACAGATGGGAAAAGGGTGGGATTTGGGGCTAAAACTCTAGCTATCTCCACTTGCTCTGAATACGTAAATGTTTTCTAGTTTTAACCTCAACTACTAGAATGTGGAGACCTTCCTAACGGAGCAAGAGATGACAGTTTTATTCATTTTCTTTATTTTTGTCATGGCAGAGGGAGGCAAAAAAATCACCAGGACTAGATGATTTTGGCTAACATCCCAGCACTCTTTCCATAATTTTATTTGCACAGTTTTGTTCTATTTTGTTTTTGTCAATGCCTGTCATCAAGAAGGTGGTATACTTACTTTTGTTTGTCTATCTGCCTATCTGTCTATCTATCTATCTTTCTATCTATCTATCTATCTATCTATCTATCTATCTATCTATCTATCTATCATCTACATCTTTTGCTGGAGCTCTAACAAGACAAATGAATTATAAGCAGTGACCCTGGTGAGTAGCCAGCAGAGGCCGGTGCCTGGCTGATGTTGGCTTTTCAGGTTTGATTTGAGGCCCTTGGAAATTTTCAGTTATTTTTAACTTGCCTTTCTTGAAAGCAGGCTAGAAAGAGAACAGTATTCACCCACTGTTGCTACATAAATCTCTTTTGGGGGTGTTGTTTGGTACCTTTCCTTTGAGTGAGGTAAATATACCAGAAAAGGGGAGTGGGAAAGACAAGAAATTATTGATTTGAAGCTAAGAACAGTGCCACCACCTTGAGCTAAGGGAGTCAGAGCTTAGGTGAAGAAACTTGAATTAACAAGAATGTCTCTGGAAATATTGCTGCCTCCTGGTAAGATAGAGATACAAACCTCAGGGCTCAAACCTGTAAATCTAATGTTCTGAATTTATAATAAGAATGCACTTGATATCTATAGACATATTTTTAAGCCATAACAATGCCACATTTATAATACAGAGATATTGAGCTGTGAATAATCTGAAGTTATTCAGACTACAAATATATATATATATATATATATATATATATATATGGATAGATAGATAGATAGATAGATATCAAGGAAGTCTAAGATTAGAAGAAAGATGTTGCCTTTGGAGGACTCTGAGCTGCCCATGAAGTTTAAGTCAGGGGTTTACGGCAGCATTTCTTGTTTATCCTTCAGTGCTGTTCCCTTTGGGCAAACCTCTGTGCCCGCTCTTTCCTATGTTCCCTGGAATAATTTTTTTCTCACCCTTGTCCTGGGAAGATAAAGTTCTAAACCTTTCTGATGAGACTTCCAGCATCTTCTCTATGAATCACTGTGAAGAGCTAAGAGGTTTTTTCCGGGCAATTAGCCACATATAATTTTCCAAATTGCATGTTTAGCTCTGACGTGTGTCTCTCCAAAGTTGGTACACTATTTGTTTACTTGGTTCTGGACTCAGCGTAGAAAGGAGTCTGTCCTGATGCAGGTGACCCCTGTGAGTCACGTTGTGACCAAACGTAGCCCAGAGAGATGCTGCTTCACTGGCAGGTCCTGCCCGGGCACTTTTCAAAACTTTATGAGAAATGGAAAGCTAGTTTTCTGCCTTTCTTCTTAATTCTAATCATTATTCTTTTCTTTAAAATATAAATGTGAAATTGATACTGGACAAAGATTTTTTTTAATGACATCCTCTCCAATTTCATGCCTTTACTAACATCAGTTGGTTTCAAGTCAGAGCCAGTGTAAATCCATGCATGGGCAGAGTCCTTTTGAAGCTTGTTTGGCTCAGAATTTCTAGCCTCCATTTGGAGCACACTTGAATAAAACTTAATCCTGCTACCCAGCAAAATCTGGTGAGAGTCTGGGAAGCCCATAAGCTTCTCTCTCTTTCTTCTAATTAAACATTTACTTAGTTTTTATTTTTCAGTGTCCTGATCCTCCTGGTGACAATGGCTTCATCAAAGATTAATTAGATAAACTAATCCATGCTGATGTGGTAGCCAACTAACCTCTTAACTCCTGCCCCATAAATCTTAACTCAGTTCACACATCATGTTTCAAAGAACCCTTAGGATTACCAGCAAGAGCAGGAGTCCCACCTAGCAGGTCATGGGAGGAGACAGGAGTGATGGCCAGGGAGTTCACCATTCTTTGCCAGGGAAATCCTACTGGTGGCTGCCTCCCTTACCCCAAGGCATCCAGGGACATCGGGAAGAGTTCATACCTGCTTGAGTGACTAACTGAAGGTGGGGAAGGAAAATCAAGAGAACTTGATTTTTAGCCAATTAAAGATAACCCACATATTTTAGGCAAAAAAAATCACATTTGTCCAAATTTGCTCTTCACCCCATTAAAAATATC
Organism: Neophocaena asiaeorientalis asiaeorientalis; assembly: GCF_003031525.2. Classification (NCBI taxonomy): domain Eukaryota; kingdom Metazoa; phylum Chordata; class Mammalia; order Artiodactyla; family Phocoenidae; genus Neophocaena; species Neophocaena asiaeorientalis. Next base: position 2,596,074 of record NW_020175089.1, on the reverse strand, counting down.
CAATCTCTCATCATTCAGACCCAAAACCTCTCAGTCATTTTTAGTTCTACCACATCTATATAGCACGCAATGTTAGGTTCTTTAGACCGTACATCTGGTGATACCCTTTTTTAAAAATGATTCCCTTCATCACATTCTTTTAAAGTCCAAATTCCTTGGCGTGATGGATAAGCATGCTTAATGCCATATCTCAAATACTCTTCTCAACTTTTCTTCTCTTTGTGCCTGCTGTGTATGCCCCTCACACACTCTCTTCCAAGAAGAGCTTTCTGAACTTGTCCTTTCAGGGCTGAATTTACTGACTTTTTTCTCTCTTTCAGGAGCCCCTTCAACCCTCTCTGCCTCCTGAGTCCTACCCCTCATTTAAGGTTCAGTTTAAATTTCATTTCCTTCATGAAACTTTTTCCCAAGCCCTACAGCTAGAAATCTTCCCTCTCTCATCTACTTATATCATTTGTTTAATTTTGCCTTTCACTGAATTTTTACCAAGCTGACAGCTTACTTACTCCATTATCTATTAGGAAAGAAATTAAGTCTGATTTGTTTTTGTTTCTACATGGTGTATCTAGACACACTGCATATGGCTTCTTTAAAAATATATTTATTGAATTCAGTGCATTCAACAATTTTTTGTTGAACACCTATAGCACGTCTTTCTATGTGACACATCAAATCACAACATTGCATCACAAAGAAAAAGATGAAAGAAACAAGGACTAGGTTTAGAAATCCGTGGTTGTAAGAATCCTAAAAGGAAATAAGTTTGGTAGAGTATGCATCAGGTGACCGATGATATAGGCTATTGAGTGGTGTCCCCACTATGGGGCCCTGGGCATGGCTCTGTTATCCACACCACAGCTTCATTTCCCTGTATGTTACCCTAGAGTTCTCCTTATGGACCCAGCCATACATTTCTCATGACTACCTGCAAACTAGCCATGGCTGAATGGTGCTGTGAGAAGCAGCTAAACTAAATGCAGAAACAGAGGCACCTCTGATATCTAATTCTTGTATTATTGCTTCCATCTGGGTCTAAACACAGCAACAGTTTTTTGTTTGTTTGTCTGTTTTTAATAACTGGAAGTTTGTACCTTTTGATCTCCTTCACCCATTTTGCCTACCCTCACTCCTCCACTTCTGGCAACCACCAATACGTTCTCTGTATCTATGAGTTTTTTAAGATTCTACATGTAGTGAGATCATAGTTTTGTCTCTTTATCTGACTTACTTCGCTCAGCATAATGCTCTCAATGTACATTCATGTTGTCACAAATAGCAGTGTTTCCACCTTTTTTATGGCTGAATTATATATTATAAATGTATATATGTGTGGGTGTGTGCATATATATCACATTGTCTTTATCTATTCATCCATTGATGGATACTTAGTTTTTTCCCAGATCTTGGCTATTGTGAATAATGTTGCAAGGAACATGAGAATGAAGATAATCTCTTCGAAGATAGTGTTTTCATCTCCTTTGAGTATGTACCCAGAAGTGGAATTGCTGGATCATATGGTAGTCCTATTTTTAATTTTTTGAGGAAACTCTGTACTGTTTTCCATAATAGCTGCACCAATTTACATTCCCACCAACAGTGCACACAGGTTCCTTTTTCTCCATATCCTCACCAACACTTGCTATTGCTTGTCTTTTTGATGATGGCCTTTCTGAAAGGTGTGAGGTGGTATCTCATTGTGGTTTTGATTTTCATTTCCCTGATAATTAGTGATATTGAGCATCCTTTCATGCACCTATTAGCCATCTATATGTCTTCTTTGGAAAAATGTCTATTCAGGTTCTCTGCCCATTTTAAAATCTGATTATTTGTTCTGTTGTTATTGAGTTGTACGAGTTCTTTATATATTGGCAGAACTATAATATAGCATCACAATCAGGCTATTGACATTGATATAATCCACAGAATTTATTCAGACTTCTTAGTTTTACTTGTAATAATGTGTAATAAGCTGTGTATAAGTGTGTATGTGTGCACATGCATGTGTATGAAGGTGTAAAGACTTGTGCCTTCACCATTGCAGCCAAGGTACAGGGCAACTTACACGTGGAATCTAAGAAATAATACAAACGAACTTATTTACAAAGCAGAAACAGACTCACAGACATAGAAAACAAATGTATGGTTACCAAAAGGGAAGGGGGAGGAGGGATAAATTAGGGGTATGGGATTAACAGATACACACTACTACATATAAAACAGATAAACAAACAGATTTACTGTATAGCAGGGAAATATATTCACTATCTTAACCTATAGTGGAAAAGAATATGAAAACAAATATACATATATATATATATAACTAAATCTGAAACTAGTGCAATATTGTAAACCAACTATAGTTCAATAAAAAAGTAAATAAATAAAAATAAACTTTAAAATTTGTACAGGATAGCTCCATCACTATAGGGTTCCTCATGTTGTTCATGTTCTTAGATGATTGTTTGCTTTTTACTGTTGAGTTTTGAGAATTCTTTATATATTCTAGACACTGGTCCTTTGTTAATTCATAGTTTGCAAATATTCTCTCCCAGTCTGTAGCTTGTTTCCATGCTCTTAACTGGATCTTTTGTAGAGCAAAAGTTTTTAATTTTGATGAGGTCCTTTTTATCAATTTTTTTCTTTCATGGATTGTGTTTTTGGTGTCATGTAACTATTTTTTGCCTAGTCCTAGATCCTAAAGATTTTCTCCAATGTTCTTTTCTAAAAGTTTTATAGCTTTATGTTTTACACTTAAGTCTATGATTCAGTTTTAGTTAATTTTTGTGTAAAGTCTGAAGTTTAGGTTGACTTCATTTATTGCCAACAGATGTCCAATTGCTCCATTGCTCTTTGTTGTAAATACCATCCTATGAATTGTTTTCATACTTTGTAAGAATTTAGATTTATTTGTGTGAATCTATTTCTGGATTCTCTACTTTGTTTTACTGGCCCACATGTCTATCCTGCTGTTAGAGCCACATTGTCTTGATTGCTGTGGTTCCAGAGTAAACAGTGTGTCCAGTGGTTGCTTCCACTTAACTCTCCTTTGCCAAGACTGTTTTAGCCATTCTAGGATCTGTGCCATTTCACACAAATTTTAGAATATCCTTACCTTTATCTACAAAATATCTTGCAGGGATTTTGATGGGAATTCCATTAAACCTACATATCATTTGCGAAGAATTGACATCTTTACTATGTTGAGTTATCAAATCCATGAACATTTATTTAAACTATATTTTATTTCTTTTTATCAGCTTTTTGTAATTTTCAGCGTACTGCTTCTGTATATGTTTTGTTAACTTTATACATAAACATTTAATTTTCTTTGAAGTGATTGCAAATGGGATTGTGTTTTTAATTCCTATTTCCACGTATTCATTGGTACTATACAGAAATAGGATTGATTTGTGAATTTTGTGTATTGATCTTATGTTCAGTGATCTCACTGAAGTCATTAGTTCTAGGAAATTTTTGTAGATTCTTTCTGATTTTCTATGTAGATAATCATGTCATCTGCAAAGAGGAACAGTTTCATTTCTTCCTTTCCAATCTATATACTTTATTTATTTATTTATTTATTTTTGTTGTCTTATCTCACTGGCTAGAACTTCCACTACTATATTGAGTAAGAATAATGGGGGCTGACATCTGCCTTGTTCCTGATTTTAGGAAGAACTTGCAGTCTTTTTTTTTTTTTAACTTTTATTGGAGTATAGTTGATTTACAATGGTGTGTGAATTTCAGGTATACAGTAAAGTGAATCAGTCTTTCACCATTAAATATCATATTAATGGTAAGTTGTTTTGTAGATGCTTTTTTTCAAGTTGAGGTAATTCCCCTGTATTCCTAACTTGCTGAGAATTTTTATCATGAATGAATGTTAGAGTTCATAAGATGCATTTTCTGTGTTAATTGATGTGATCTCATATGATTTTTCTTTAACCTGTTCATATTGTGGGCTACATTGGTCTCCAAATGAATGATGAAACAGCCTTGTATACCTAGAGTAAATTCCACTTGGTCACAAAGTACAATTCTTTTTATACATTTTTGGGTTTAATTTGCTGATATTTTGTTGTGGATTTTTGCTATATTTGTGAAGGCTATTGGTCTGTAGTTTTTTTGTTTTGTTGGCTTTTGTTTTTCTTATTGTTTTTGTCCAGTTTTGATATCAATTTCGTTCATAATGTCTTATAAAAGGACTTGGAAAATATTTCTTCTTTTATTTTCTGGAAGATATTATATAAATTTGATGTTAATCCTTTAAATGGTAACATTCTCCAGTAAAATCACATGAGTCTGAAGATTTTCTTCAGGAGCTTTTCAATAAGAAATTTAATTTCTTTAGTGATTATAATACTATTGAAATGATCTACTTTGTTTTTGTTAAGTTTTGGTATTAGTGTTTTGTGAGGAATTGATCAATTTCTTCTAAGGTGTCAAATTTATGAGAGTAAAGTTCCATATAATATTCTCTTATTATCCTTTTAAGAACTACAGGATCACTATAGGATCTATAGTTGTATTTCCTATTTCATCCCTGATATGGGTAGTATGTATTTTCTCTCATTTTATTTCTGGCAGTCTTCCTAAAGGTTTATCAATCTTTAAATATTTTTGAAGAACCGTTTTTGTTTCATCTTTTCTATAATTGTCCCTATTTTCAATTTCATTAATTTTTATTCTTATCTTTATTACTTCCTTCCTTATGCTTGCTTTGGGTATATTTTTATCATCTCTTTCTAGGTTCTTGATGTGAAAACTTAATGATTTGAGATCTTTTTTCTTTCCTTATGAAAGCATTTAGTGGTATAAATTTGCCTCACAACACTGTACTAGGAGTATCTCACATTTTTATATATTTTATTTTCATGTTAACTCAGTTCTATATATTTTTAATTTCCTTTGAGACTTCCTCCTTGACCCATGGATTATTTAGAAGTATGTTATTTAATATCTAAGTATTTATAGACTTTTTCTGTTGTCATTCTATTATTTCTAGTTTTATTCCATTATCTTACAACATATTCTCTATGATTTCAATTTCTTTTAATTTGTTGAGGAGTAATTTATTACTTGGGATGAACTATCTTGGTGAATATTCTATCTGTGCTTGGAAAAAATATATAGTATGCTGTTGGGTAGATTGTGCCCTGTATTTCACTTAGATTCTGTTATTCATTTCTTCCATATCCTTACTGATTTTTTGTATAATAGTTCTACCAGTTTCAGCTATATCAGTTTTTGCTTCATATATTTCAAAACGCTGTTATTTGGTGGATTCACATTTAGGATTGTTTTTTCTTCCTAGTGTATTGATTCTTCTATCATTATGTAATGTCCTTTTGTGTCATTAGTAAATTTCTTTGGTCTAAAGTAAAATTCATCTCCTCCTACCTTAAAAAAAATATTTGATTAGTATTTGCATGGCATATATTTTTCCATCCTTTTACTAAAATCTAACTATGTCATCATTTTTGAAGTGAGTTTTTTTTAGACATTATGTTGTTGGATCATGATTTTTTTAAATCCACTCTGCCGATCTCTGCCTTTTAATTGGTTTTAAGACTATTTACATTTAAGGTAATTATTAATATGTTAAAGCTCAAGCCTGACACTTTTTTTTCCCCATTTGTTTCTTCTGTTTCTTGTTCCTCTGCCTCACATTTCTTGCCTTCCTATGGGTTACTTAAGCATTCCATTTTGATTTATTTATGGTGTTTTGAGTTTGGCTGTATCTCTTTGAGTAGTTTTGTTACTGACCTGGGTTCTTGGACTCTTTAAGCAACAGAAATTCATAAGAGGCCAGATGAGAAATTCAGGCAAGGCTTTATTTACTGGGACTCGTGTGCAGCATGACGGAGCGAGAACAAGTAACAGATGCCCTTGCTCACTCCCAGAAGTGGAGGGGTGAAGTGGTCTCTTAAATGAGATAAAGGCAGAGGCAGATCAATGGGTGAGGCTGGAGGGGAGGCTTGGGTGGTCTGCCCACCCCCTTGGTGGTGCTCTGTGCAGGGATCATGTGCAGTTTTTGCTCCTGGCACCTCAGAAGTGGCAGTTGGGTTTTGGCCTTTTTATATCTTATTGCTCATAATTTGCTCCAACTGGGCACGCATGCAGTTATTTTTAGCCCCTTATAGTTTCTTTGTATTTTGTTGCTTGTGGAGACATTTGTCCAGGTGCAAGCATTCTAGTAAAGGATCCCAAGTCCTAGGTCCCAGCCTATCTCAGTTTTCTTAGTGATGTTCTGGGAACTACAACATATGTGACTTAACCAAAATCTACTGATATCAACATTTTACCACTTCAAGTGAAGTTTGGAAAACTTTCTTGCATTTCCTTTTCTGTTCTCAATATTGTCTTGAGTATCAAATGGTATTACAAACTTTGATTCAATTATCAGATATCATTTGTAAAAGTCATAAACAGGAGTGTACTCTACATGCCCATGCCTCCACTCTTTCTGTACTTCTTTATTCCTTCTTCATCTCCAAGATTCCTTCTTTCATGCTTGCCTTTCTTCTGGAAAAACTTCTGTTATCAATCTTTAAGGATACAGCCTGCTAGTGACAAATTATTTTAGCTTTCCTTCGCCTGAGAATGCTTTTATTTTCTCTTCATTTCTGAAAACAAAAAAAAGTTTCACTGGGTATAGCATTTGTGGTTAATAGTTTTTTCCTTTAGCACTTGAAAAATGTTACATCACTTCCTTCTGGACTCTATGATTTCATGTAAGAAATTTGTCATTCAACTTGGTGTTTCTACAGGTAATACATCATTTCTCTCTGGATGCTTTCAAGATCTTTTACTTTCTCTTAATTTTCACAAGTTAAATTGTTTTGTCTTGGTGTGGATTTCTTAGGTTTTATCTTCTTTGGTGAGTCACTCACCTTCTTAAATCTGTACATGTGTCTTTCATCAAATTTGGAAATTTTCAGCCTTTGTTTCTTCAAATGCCCTTTTAGCCCCACTTTCATTCCCTTCTTATTTTGCAGCTCTGATGATATGAATGTTGTTTCATTTTTGTTGTTCCACAGGTCCCTGATATTTTGTTCTTTATTTTTTAAGGGGAGAGGGGGGGTCTAGCTCGTTTCTCTGTTTTTTGGATTGGGTAAATTTTATTGATTTGTCCTCATGTTCATAGATTCTGTCTTCTTCCGTCTTCTCTCCTACTGAACCAATCCAGCCAATTGTTGCTGTTGTTGTAACTTCAATTACTGTGCTTTTCAGTTCTATAAGTTCCACTGGTTTTTGTTTGTTTGCTTTTTAACTTCTTTTCTTTGTTGACATTTTTTATTGCTTTGTTTTAAGAGAATTTGTAAGTGCTTGTTGAAGCATTTTTATGACAGCATATCAAATAATCCCAACATGTGCTTCATCTCAGTGTTGGCATCTGTTGGTTGTCTTTTCTAATTTAAGTTGTGATTTTTCTGTTTCTTCGTACGACAGATGAAATTTTCATTGTGATATGGATGTTTTGGCTGTTGTGTTTGGAGAATCTGGGCCCTATTTACATATTTTATTTTAGTAGGCAGTCATCTTCTTTAGGTTTAGCATATAGGTCCACCTACTTTTGTGGGTTGTGGTTGCAATGACAATTTAATTTCCAGAGTCTTTGCAATCCTATTTTGGCTTGCTTGGTTTATCTGGTGCTTCTGGGGAACTGTCCCTTCTGGTACCTCAGGGTTATCCCCAGGCCAGGACACCTGGTCCCCTAGGTATGGAAAAGAAATTAAGCCTGAGGGACCAAGAGGTTTCTTCCTCAGGCACTTGTGAGACCTTCCTTACTGCTAATGTCCAGTTACCCCATTGTCTCCCTGAAGGGCAGGGGACTCTCAGGCCCATGAGACAAAGGTGTTATCCAGCTAGACCACTTGTGGTTAGATTCTCTTTGCTAGTAATGCACCTGACCTCCCAATGTCTCTGGATGAATGAGGTGAGTCTCAAGGGACAAAGAGCCTTCCCAGACCAGGTGCTTGATATACTGGGATACTCTTGTGCTGGTATCCTCCCTGTAGGGGACTGGGCTCTCCAGTCCAGTGGAGAAGGAGTATGGTTCCTGGGCCAGGCCATTAGTTTTGAGCAGGGCTTTCTTTGTACTTTTCTTACCAGTGGTGTTGGGCTTACATCATTTTATTGGAGGGCTTCCTGTTCAATCTGGTGGAGGAATGATTCTATGTGGGGAGACCTTCTGTTATTAGGTTGGGGGTCGAGAAATAGCGGACTTTGGTTGCCTTCTTCTCTTGGGTCAGTGGGACAGGTATACCTAAGAGACGCCTTGCTGTTGTGCTGTCCCTTTGGTGATCGGGTTTCTCACCGGTCTTCCCTCCTCATTTCACCTCTCAGTGCCCTCCTTATGTGTTGCCTTGCATTATTTTCAGGGTTTATACCTGTATTTAGCAGGGAGGAACAGGTAGAAACAAGTCTATCTCCTTTTGTCCAGACCAGAACAGTCTCAGTATTTGCTGTAATATCTTAAGTAAAATACAAAAGTATTCCCTGCCCAAATAATCTATATGGTTTTTTATTGCTTTATATTAGAAGTTTCTTTCTAATTTTTCTTTAGATAGGGTCACTTCTAAATGAAAATTTGTGACAAACAAGATTGAAGCTCTTTTGAATATTCATCAATTTTATACAGCCAATGCATATCCACTTTTCTCCCAATCGACACAGCAGTTATGATATCACTTTGAAAAGAGGGAAATGGCAGAGAAAAAAAATTCCCAGTAATGGTCTCCTTCCTTTTCCTTCTCCAAGCTGCAAATGTATAGATGATGTTCCTCACAGTCTACATGGACTGAAAGGCAAACTTCCAGCCACACTGACAAGGCTCACAATCAACTACAAATGGTCCTCTCATTTTGATCCATTCTTTGTTACAGTTTCTCTCTTCTCCATTTCCTGATCCTCCTAATCTTAGTACAGCAGTTTCTTATCAGGAAGAGCTTAAGGAAGAGCTTGCTTCAGGAGAAAGGATGCAGACAGAGCCTTGAGTGTCAGCTGAGAACTGGCTCAAGCCAGCTGTGTGGATGTCAGCCTGATGTAAGACAAAAGGCTCTGCAGGTGAGGAAATGCCATGGACTTTACAGTTCAACTTTATAGGACAGAGTTGAAGTTCTCCTTCTTTATAGATCCCACAGTCAAAGGTATGATTTGTTTGTTTGTTTAAGTACTAAGAACTTAAAGGAAAGTTTAAATCATTGTTACCATGCCTTTGTGCTGCAATCAAAATGGCCTTTTTCCTCCTGCCACCTTTATTTATTTATTTCTTAAATTTATTGAATATTTATTTATTCTTTTTCAGATTCTTTTCCATTATTACAAGATATTGAATATAGTTCCCTGTGCTATACAGTAGGTCCTTGTTTTTTTATCTATTTTATATGTAGTGCTGTGTATATCTTAATCCCAAACTCCTAATTTATCCCTCCCTGCCCTTTTCCCTTTGGTAACCATAAGATGGTTTTTCATGTCTGTGAGTCTGTTTCCGTTTTGCAAATAAGTTCATTTGCATCATTTTTTTTAGATTCCACAAATAAGTGACATCATATGATATTTGTCTTTCTCTGTCTGACTTACATCTCTTAGTATGATAATCTCTAGGTCCATCCATGTTGCTGCAAATGCTGGCCACCTTTAGATAACTAATGTTCATTGAGCGCCTATCATTTATCAACCAGAATTCTAACCACTACTCTACTATGCAGTGTAGGTCTGCCCATAATAACAATGGTGGTGGCAGGAATCATAATGATATTGTGCTAATATTAGCCAGTGTTTATTCAGCACTTATACTATTCTAAATAATTGCTTTTTATGAATAAACTCATTTCATCTGCCTAACAATGCTAAGAGGTGATAACTACTATTATGCCTATTTTACAAATTAGGAAACTGAGGCAGTGATATTAATTAAGTTGAACAAGGTCACACAGCTGGTAGGCAGAAGGGCTGGGATTCAAACTTGGGCAGTGTGATAACAGAACACGCTCTCTCTTGGTCATTATTCTTCTGTAAAATAAAGGAGTCTGACCACACAACAACCACAGCAATAACAGTACAACAACAATACAGCAATAACTATGGCAACACTAGAAAGGACAATTAACTGAGTGCTTATTGTGGTTCAAAATTTGTGCCATTTGCTTGGTGTGCATTTCTGCATATAAACTTCATCACAGCCTATACAGGAAGAACTATTCTTATCCTTACTTTATAGTGCTGCAGAGATGTCACGTGACTTGCTGAATATCATTACTACTAATAAGTGGTGGAATCAAGATGGAGGTCTAGGCATTGTGCTTTTCTATGAGTTGGCAAAGCAAAATAAAACTGAACCTCTAAAATAATTATTTACTATTTGTGGAACTTTTGCCATAATTGAAATATGTATATTTTAAACCTCTACTTAGGAATATATTTCTAAAGATTGAAGGATCATTACCTCCTGAGCCATTTATCCAAAATTAGGACCATGGAAACAGAAGGCGGCGCCTTGTAAGGTAATCAGAGATAGAGGTTGGTAGACTGCACTGAGCTTGTCTTTCCCCAGATGCAAGATGGATTTGTTAGACTGTCAACTTAATGGAAGTTTGACACTTACACTAACCTGCCTCTGAACCTCGATCAAACCTTTAGAAAACCTTAGACAGCAATTTTACTTTTAGGGTGCATTTTTCTTTATAAGTGGTTTATTTAAACTGGATTGCTCTTTCACCGAGGGTTTTAAAAAGAAAAAGAAAACTGACGTAAATGATAGCACTATATCCACAAATACATACTTTCAAATCTTTCTATTCTAATTTCCAGAAAAAAACAGAGGCCTAAGATAATTAACAGAAAACATCGTTCTATCGTTCAAAGGCAACACAGTTAATGATCTGCTGAAGTGATTCACATTTTCTCTTGAACCCCAAAGAGAACATTTTTAAATGAACTTTTCTAAAATTGCAAGTTTTGAAAACCTGTTTGTAAGTTTATATTTTATAAACAGAATGTTTGTCTGACTGAAGAAATATGTAGTTGAAACTTCAACGCAGCACAGTTTTTCTGTTAGATATGACATAGTTCACAAGCAGTGTTTAGGTATTCAGACTTAATTGTATGCACCAATCCAAACATGAACTTTCTTCTTCCTTTTTGAGATTTGGTTTAAAGTTATGCTAAAATTAGTTAATTTTTTAAATGTTGGTGCCTTTCAATCATACAGTGAATTTTGATTATGTGTCACACTTTTAAAAGTTGCTTTTAATCACATCTACCAAATCTATTCCTAAAAGAGATTTATATTTCAATTTCAAAAGAACAATAATAATAGCCTGGAATGAATGGGGACCTTTCATCATGTGATTCTTTAAAATCTCATGAGTAGGGGATCAAACTTTTAGTGACTAGTCTGTAATGGAAAATTTATAAAAGGTCTTTAAACTCTAGGCTTTCCATGGAGCTGCTTGCTCTTTGCTCAGCAAATATTTACTGTGTTCCTACTATGTGTAGAACACTGGGAGGCTTTCAAGGTGAATGAATCAGACAGGATCTAATCTCACAACCTGGTTAAAGAGAAGAGGCAATAAAGTGCATTCACAAGCAAATGTATTAGAGAGAGGAATGTGATAAATCCCATCGGAAAGATACAGATAAAATACTAACTAGGAGTCTTGAGAAGGGAGATCAGCCTTGGTGACTAGAGCAGAATTCCATCGAGAAGCAGATATTAGAACTGGGGCTTAAGAATGGCCTGGATTTCATGAAGTAGAGATGCATTTCAGGTGGAGGTATTTGGAATTGAAGTCCCAGCACAGGGGAGGGAAAAGACAAATTGTATTTGGGAAGGAAAAGTGTCATCAATCTAGACTAGAGAGTTGGATAAAAAGAGGTGATAATAGAGAATTGGGTGGGAAAGAGTAGCTAAAGGCTTTGAAGCTTTGTCTGTCGGCAATGGAGAACTACTGAAGTGTCAGATCTCAAGACTGGCATATCTCAACCATAATTTAGGAAGAATCGTTTTTCTAAGAGAATCTCAAAGAGAATGAGAGCTGGAGAGATTAGAGATGATGAGACCAGTTAAATGGCTATTAACAATGGAGTGATGGCCCTGGAAACAGGATGTGAAGGGCAGCTATAGGTGATATAGCAAAAAGAAATATAACTACAACTTGGCAAAATATTTGTTGGTGTGTGTATTGGTGCTGATTAGGGGAGGGCAGACTTAGTAAGAGAGATGGATAGCACTTCCTGGGGGAGAGCTTGTTGTGGTGCAAGGAAAGATGGTGATTTAGATTATAGTGGTGATTAGATTAGATTTAGATTATAGTGGTGTTGAGTTTGAACTGATGGGAAATAGGGATGTTGAGGAACTAGATGTGTAGAAAGAGAATTGAAAATCTGATTAGAAATAGAGCCTTAAAAAAAAAAAAAAGAAATAGAGCCTTAGATACTTCAGCTCTCAGACCACAATATGCAGGTGACTGATTAAATTTAAGTGTATTTCCAATTAGGGCTAAATGTATATTTCAGAACCTGCCTATGAAAAGAACATTAGCTCTCCAATTAGAAAGCAGAGGGCCATAACTACAATTTGTATTATACCAACTGTAAGAATGAAGCCCCAAATTACATATACCATATAGGATCATCGATGAAATCAAATGAGCCTTGGGCTCTCATTCTTAGTACGTACGAATGGATATATTGTTAGTCTCCCCTGAAAATCTGGCATGTTTTTTCATGGATTGAAACAAAGCCATTAGCTCTTACACACTCCTACTTCTTGCATGCTTCCATCTACCTCCTTTGCATTTACTTGTTTGTTGAGAGTTTTTATTTACAGATTATTTTTTTTTTATTCACAGAGTTTATGTTAGAGACTTCATTTTTAGAGCAGTTTTAAGCTTTCAGCAAAATTGAGGGGAAGGTAGAGAGATTTCCCATATACTACCTGCCCCCACACATGCACAGCTTCCTCCTTCCAACATCACTCACCAGAATGACCTTTTTTTTCTTTTTTTTTTTTTTTAACCGAAGATGACCCTACATTGACACATCATAATCACCCAAAGTCCACAGTTTTGCTTAGGATTCATTCTTGTTGTTGTATATTCTTTGGGTTTGGAGAATGTATAATGATATATACTCATCATTATAGTATCATACAGAGTATTTTCATAGTCCTAAAATTCTCTGTGCTCTGCCTATTCATCTCTCCCCCTACATCCCAACCATGGCAACCACTGATCTTTTTACTGTCTCCATAGTTTTGCCTTTTCTGGAACGTCATATAGTTAGAATCAAAGTATAGCCTTTTCAGATTAGCTTGTTTCACTTAATAATATGCATTTATGTTTCAGTATTTATTCACTTAGGAAATTAACAACATATTTGAATTCTAGTCCACGTCACTCTTGATACTAGGGATATTTACATACTCTTTTCTTAAACTATAAATAATCTTATGTTGAATTTAGTAAAATAGAAATATCATAATATTTTTAATATTTAAAAAGTAAATTGTTTTTAAAATTTGCTTTAGTAGGACAAATTTTCAACACAATAACCTTTTATTTGCAGAGATAAATGAAAACTGACTTTGTAACTTTGAAAAGTGTCTTACCAAAAAAAAATAGATTTTTGGCAACCTCAGGTAAACAGTGATACACTAACTTTTTAATGTAAGCCTTATCAATTTGGTCTCAAATGGGTAAAGTTTTTTTTTTCTATCACAGAATTAGATTTCAGGATTTCTAACCTCTCCCCTCAAGTTTACCCCATGCCATTCCTTCTTTTTTCCTTCCCATTATATCAGGTTTCCATTTTGTGATCTGTGTACCCATGGTTGTTTAAGAAGCAGTCCACACCTCTAGCTCATAAACGTCACTTCCTCTGTCTCCTGATTTATTCAAATGGCTGATACTTGAGCCCATTGGATTGTTTACACTAACAGCATGGAGTCAAGAGTACTCATTACCTCCACCTCAAGCTATCCATAGGTCAGCAGCATGAGGCGAGATGCTTCATATTTCATTACTTCAAGACCAGATCTCCTTACTTAATCCTTTACTTCCCAAGCTTTATGCTTTTGGCCCTCATTCACCCACTTTGTTGATGAGTCGATCGAAATCAAAAGGATGTTTCTTTTTCCTTCCAGATCACTATATTCACTTCCATGTTCTCTGTCATCATGGAAATAACAAATTGGCATTGATTTATTGTTTAACTAACTCTGAAAATCTGTGTGCTTTCCTACTGCAAAGAGAGAGTCACCAATCATCCATGTCTTTGACAGGTGGAAAAATGTATTGAGTACAAGTTGGATGGAATCATTTTTCTAATTTAAAGAAAAAGTAGCTTTTATTTGCAGACTAAATAGATATGAAAGCCAAAGCGAAATGGTAGTCTCTGCATCACATTATCAGCTGATGATACTCTCCACATGACAGATGACTTTTTAAGTTAAAAAATAACATTAAACTCTATTTAACTCAGGTAACTGATTATCATGAAAAAAGGTTTCTTAGGCCATTTAATTTTCAACAGACTTTTTCTTCTCACTGGCCGATAATGTCTATCATTACTCATTTTGGCTTTGGAAATGTTTCTCTTAAATTTCATCTGCTCCAAGTCAAAGAGTTCCTGAACTACAGAGGTCTTATGATAGAAACTATCAGTGGTGTTACAAGTAGAGTTTGTATTCTAGTTCATCACTGGTACGCTTTGCCCTTGGGGTAGAAGCACAGCTTGCTGTATGGAGGTTTTCCTAACTGTTGCAAAGAATTCAGTCCTTCTTGGAGGCCATTTCTACCCCCAGACATGCCAGTCCCTACCAGTGATTCCCGCCACATAGGATCTATCAGTTGACCTGCTGGCATGATCTTGGACTCTTAGGGTTTTTCCTAATTCCTGATTTCCTGCCAAAGATGTGCTGGTCTTTTGTGCTCCAGTCCAATGTCTCATGTAGGAACAGGACTGATTGCTTTTCAGAGATTAAGGCTGAAGAGAGATCGGGTCTCAGAATTTACCCATGAAGAGTTCACTTAGGGTAGGCCAAGTGGAAAGCCAACTCCCAATATGTTACTTAGAAGGGTTGGGTCCTCCTGGTCTTGCCCTTGTTCTCCTGTCTCATTTATGACTCAAAATAAATAATAAAAAAGTAGTTTCTATCTCGCTCATCCTTATACCCCTTCTCAACTGAGTGGATGGTAAATGAGAGATGAAAGAGTGAGCATCGTTAGGGATACACAGCCTCACGTGTGTCATGGGTGGTTCTCATAGGAAAACTTGACATTGTTAATTCAGAGAATTACAACTACCTTTGTTGAGTCCCTGAAATGCATCTATTCAGGTACTTGTCACACTACAGGAAGGGCTTCCATGTCTGCACACCCACCATCCTACACACACACACACACACACACACACACACACTTTTAAACACTTTTTCCTTTTTAAAATCCCATTGTATATCTAGTACTGGCATCATGGTATGTGCTTTACAAATATTTGTTGAATAAATAAAAGCATGAATGCATAACATTGTAAAGATGTCTCAGCTACCTCTAGGCTGGTTGATTGGTTTTCAAAATGTTGTTGATGCACAGAATTGGAATAGACTTAGGGACCAGGGCTAAAGAGCCAAACCCTTGCCAAGGGCTTACTTTCACTACATGACTCAGACTCTTCTTATCTATTTTGAAGGTGTAACCCATCTCATACATTCAAAAGATTCTAATTTTAAATGTGTAACAGTTGGGCTTTGAAAGATTTTCAATTACCTGAGCTAACTAGGAATACAAAAGAGGTTATAAGGATCATTGTAAATTTCCCTGACTCTAATATCTGGTAAGAGATTGACTTTCCATTAACTTTTTTTTTTTTTAATTAAAGAATGAGTGAAACAGAATTCAAGGGCTAATGAACAAGGTAATGAGAACAAACCATTTTCAAACACATTCATATACTTTGAAGCACCACTTTACATGTTAGAATAATTAGTAACTACTCTTACTTAAACTAGGATAACTACTAGGCTTTTTTTTTTTTTTTTTGGTTTTTGGTTTAGTTATTAGTAGTACTTGAAAAAATAACAAAACTACATTTACAAAAGTTTCCATCCTTTAGCCTGTTCATTACTTCAGAACACTTCCTGTGTCAGGTAATGTGAACTAGTGAGTTTGGGTTAGAACAGGTACAGAGGTGGGACATCATAGGCTGTTCTTCAGCTGATCCAGTCTAATCTTTTAAGGATGCTTTCCTTTCCTATGTCTTGGTCTCATGTTTGATATAAACAAAATTGTTGCCACTACCTTGCTAAGATCAAGAGATTTCTGAGGCTCATCCCTCAGCTCTAGTTCTAAGCACTTGCATTCATGTCTAGCTGATCTACTTTCAAATTGGATAGACACCCACTCAGGGAATATGCACCTGGCCTTATAAACCACTACTGGGAGAGTGAGAAGAAAAGAGCTTATTTAAGCAAACTCTACTTACTAATTTTTATCCCACCTGGAATAATTTGTTTGCAGTCTTTCAAATGCTGGAAAATTGTGGCTGTGTAAGTATGAGTGTGTGTTGGAGAAGCACTGGTCTCACTGAGCAGAAGGCAATCCTGATAGAAAGTCTTTCACATTAATCTGATGAGGACTGAGCTAACCTATGTAAAGTGTGAGACTCAAATCAGCTTCTTCGCCCAGGATTGTGAAGGACCACCACTTAAGCTCAGAAATGAAAATTAATAGCTTCAATTATTTTCAAATCAGAGGAGTCATTGACTATCCACTTGCTTCTTCTCAGCTCTTAAATTCCACTCTATTAGGTACACAACTGTTTTTCGCCTCTGTGTGGGCAACATTTAATGCACATTGAAAGTTAGAATGGACTGTGGAAAATACTACTTACTGTGTGGAGGACTCAGTGGACCCATGCAATATGCTGGGTTTTATGCCACATAAATAATGACTAACAATTGAAATAATTTAAATTTTTATTAATTGCTATCATCTACCATAAGTATAACTAATGCATAGGGAAACTGAGAACTTATATATATAATATTAGTAATGTGCATAATTTCAAAAGTTTTAAGCACCAAAACAAACTCATAAGTGTATTATAGAAGGATATATTTATGCATGTATTTATGTATGTGTGTATATACATATTACATAATAAATGTAACACACATATGTGTATATGATGAGAGAGAGAATTTGGAGGACACAAATTATAAGCATAAATTCATAATATTAGCTGAAAAGCTGCCGAATCATAAATAGGGGTCAATGTCTGCTTTAAACTTTGAGTACAATCTTGGGAACCAGATTCTCTTTGTACTGACTGCAATGCAGTCACACTTCTATGAGAATTTCCTCCTAAGAGTCTCAGTGCAAATTTTGAGGCATAGCTTGTGTTTTCTTCTTATATTTAAAGAAGCTTTTATAAAAAAGAGGAAATGTTGCATCAATTTACACAACAGGTAGATAGAGCAGTGCTTACAGATGATAATTATGCTGCAAATAAAACATAAAAATGCCACACAAATAATCTGGCACCTTCAAAATAGCTTGACTCGTTTGAAAGTGCCTATTGACAAGATAATACAATTATTTCAATTATTCATATCTGAGGCTCTTTCCTCTGAGGTGCCTATTATTTTTTCTTAATGGGATCCCCATTGTCCTGTTGTTGTACTATTCTGATTTATTTTTTTTTCTCTCTTCAAGTGTCTGGAGATTTTTCTCCTTTTCCCCAAGTTAATGCATATCAAAGTTCCAGACATGTTCACAGCTTAATTGCAGACTTTCTAATTAAGTATTAAATTGTGCATGAACTCTTGTTTATTGGGTAAAGCTTATTCATTCCTCTAGATATGCTCCTGCATATCTTTCAGTGGAGAAACACAGCCACCTGCCAAGATATTCCATTTAATTTTTTCCCCAAAACCTTTTGCCTAATGATATATTTCAGAGAACACTTTAACTTATTTGAACTATATGTTGAGGTCTAACACTAGTCATGAAAATAAATTAGAGAGTGACCCTATAGGAAGAGTATTGTTAAAAAATAGACATGGACTAGGCTCTCTGGACACTAACAAAAATGATGATTGGGTGAATCTGTTCCAAGGCACAGTTCCTTTTATTAGTGAATGCTATTGAGTTTTATTAGTGAATATTATTAGAAATTAGTCATTTAGAACTCAATTGATAGGTATTTTTGTTCATTATATTTTGTTTTTAATTTAATTTAGAAGGACAAGAGTGTACTTGAACAATTCTTCAAGCTTGAACAGCTTTTGCCCTATTTATGGACCAGATAGAAAAACAAGTAATGGTAATAAAGGCTTTCCTGTCCAAGAAAAATGACATCCAAGAGTCCTGACCAGAGTCATAGACTGCATCACTCAATAGCTGCTAGCAATCTCTGGAGAACTGCAAAGGAAAGGCCGCAAATGATTGGTGAGTTTGTACCGTGGTTTCAGTCGATGCACTAGCAAATTTTGCATTGAATTTAAAAAGCAGTGACTATGCAGATGGCTATTAGGTATCACAAGCCACCAGGTGTAATGGGGCTTTATAGTAGAAAAATAATGTCTACCACTGACGACACAACACAAACCAGAAGTGCATCATTTTTGACCTGCACTAATCCTTATAACAATGTTACCCATTACCATACTCATTTTTACCAACCAATGAAGAGTAAAATGCACTCACTTTAACTAATTTACAAGACATCATCTAAACAGAAAGTGATCTAGCTAGGAATCAGACCCTACCCTTCCCAAAGTATTTCCAACATTCACATATACACCCTTCATTGATACTTTAAAAGTTTAAATTATATAATATGTACTTACATAGATCATACAATAATAGTATTTGTAATAATGTTACATACTTTCAATTAAAGAATAATTATGATTGCATACTTTAAAAATTTCAAGGGGTGCAGACATATATAGAATAAAAAGCCTAAAAAAAAGTTAAAAGTAGTTGATTGGCATTGTTTTTAAACTTGTAAATAGTGAGAAAAAACTGTTCCATATCTGCATGAAGCTAGCCCCATCTTTGATAGCATATTTCTCAGTGTGATAAGAGGATCACTGGTGGCTCTCCCAAAAAGCAATTGGAAAGCATTATTTTATCAAGTGGTTCTATAGGGCATCATATCAAACCAATAGCACAAATATGGGAGGGCAATGAACTGTTGTGCGTGCTCAAATATGCAGGGTTGAGAAATATATAAGGTAAATGGTGAGAGCAGAATATTCTGCTGTAAGTTCATTTTATGGGTGAAGGGATTTTTAAATGGTTCTTACAGGATCCTTCTGAAAAACTGCTTTGTAGGTTGGTATATATCCTGACAGGACCCTGGTGATGGGTGAAGCAAGGCAGATGCATTGATTACATGGAAAAACTAAGCAAAAACAAAACATATACCGCACTTCTATCAGCTGATCAGTCCATCACTTTCAGTAATATGTCTCTTGATCTTGATTTAATATTGAAGGAAACAGCTAAATGTGGAAATAAATATGGAATATAATCAGATGTCTATCATTTTGAACCTGTAACTTTAGGGCCAAAATACCATGACTTTTATAAAAGAGTCTAAAATTGCAGTTTTTCTTAAGAATTCTGAATACTGATAAGATGGCTGTGGCCCTGTGAATTTAACTTTTTCCCAGGACTTTATTTTCTTTGTTCATCAAATAAAACTATAGATTCTATACTATTGGCCACACTTCAAAAACCATGAGCAAGTGTTACAACAGAACTTCAAGAAACATTTTTCAGTGACAATTAAAACTAACTTGAAGATTAGGATTCAATTTGCTGTTTTCTTCTAAGAAGATATATTTTGGTCCTCCAGCTTTTCACCAGACTTCACATCTCAGGAGTGCTTGAAGCATTAACAGACCTAATAACATTCCAAATTGGTCTTGGAGAAAGAGAAGATAGCACAATGAAGTTGACAAATGCATGTCCAGTGATATAATTTGTGTTTTGTGCTTACTTTTCCTTCCTTTCTTTCTTGTGTATGGTGGGGGAAGGAGGCCACGGATGGGTAGGATGTGTGATCAGCTGTTACCAATCAACTTTGGAAACTCCCTTGTGGTTTGACATTTTTGAGGATTGGCTTGGTCTTCCTGTTGGAAATCATCCAAACCCCAGAGGAGGGCTCTTTGTCTCAATAGTAGTTACTAATAAACAGAAATACACATGATATTTTTGTCTTTCTTATTCTTGGATAAGGTTAATTGGGTGGCTCTATGTTTATAACCATGTTCTCTCCTAAAAAGTATACTGGAATATACAGTAGTTACTGATATTTGTTAGATTTTGTTTTGCACGACTGATTTTGAGAATGGAGTACATCACTAAGTCACTGCATTGAATTTAAGTACATCTTTTTTTTTTTTGGCCACACTGCATGTCATGTGGGATCTTAGTTCCCTGACTAGGGATGGACCTGCACCCACTATGGTGGAAGCATGGAGTCTTAACTACTTAACTATCCCAATTCAAGAACATCTTGATTTAAAACTGTAGAGTTGGAGAAACGTCTCACAATCAGTTTAGAGTCTCGTGGTTGATTTCCCTCCCTAAATTTAAAATTAAATATCAGTTTTGGGGTGAAGTCAGTATATGATTTAAATCCTATGCCTCTCCTATGAAGTACACACTCTTGTCAATACTATTCTGTAGTTGGGGAAACTGAGCCTTAGGAAGATTATTGAGATGACTGGCCCAAGATCGCATAGCTAGGAATGAGAAGACTCAGAATTTAAACCCAGGTCCACTTGACCCCAGATTTCTGCCTCTCATTTTGACATCAAACATCGTCATCCTCCCCAGTTTTTAACCTGCTGTCTGTGGCAGTAATGATTACCAATTATCTGATTGTTTTCTTTAGCTTTTATACACATGACTCTTACTTAAGCCACTTACTTACATGAAGAAAAAGTCATAGAGGTAGGTGCAAAACTTCAAAGTTTCAAGGAAACAAATGATATGAAGAAAACCAGAGCAACTGTTGAA
The DNA here is from genome assembly GCF_003031525.2 of Neophocaena asiaeorientalis asiaeorientalis. Classification (NCBI taxonomy): domain Eukaryota; kingdom Metazoa; phylum Chordata; class Mammalia; order Artiodactyla; family Phocoenidae; genus Neophocaena; species Neophocaena asiaeorientalis. Next base: position 2,575,033 of record NW_020175089.1, on the reverse strand, counting down.
AGTACACAAGACAAAGGCAACCTGACGGACAACTTTATCTGCTATTAAAAGGTAAAAAGAACATAGGCTTAGCCATTGCCAAACATCCGCCCTTAATATTTAATCTAAGTCATTTTTAGTTATGCAAAATTGGCACAAGCCAATGATTGCCTATGGATAGAGTTTATAGAGTGGAGAGATTGCCAAAATACTATTATGGACTTTTTCTCTGATTTCTTACCTTCTCACCTTCCAGAAAAATGTTTAAGTGGTCTTAAGGTATGAACCATCTGACCTCCTTCCCTTTTCAAGTGTGTGTGTGTGTGTGTGTGTGTGTGTGGTGTTTGCTATGAGGTACCACTTTTAGGGATTATGTTTTCATAGGGTCAGATGTAGGACTTTCAGAATGTGATAACTCCTGTGAAAATTATGAAAAAGGTTTTATTTTTCCCTTCCTCTCCTCTTTATTTTAAGCATTGTAGATTATGTCTTGAGACATTTCACTTTATTGGTTTTTCCTCCATCGTGATCAAGAAACTGATCTATGTCAAAGTCAGAATGAGTCAGACAATAAGAAACCAAACTGTCTTTGGACCAGTGAGTACGGATGCACTGAAAAGAAACTCAGCAAACTCCCTCTCTTTCTGGGTGTTTAACCACATGCAAGCAGGATGGCATGGTGGTTTCACAGTGGGTGCGGTTCTTCTACCTCTCCTCCCACAGACTCCTCTTCCTCTCTTCCCCTGCATGTGTTTCAAATTGGAGCAATAGTGGGTGGGAGAAGCAAGAGCTTCCCTGTGACTATAAATAGTAAAGCCGAGAATCTGAGTGTTCCAGAGGGGAGGTAGAGTGAGATAGAGTGGGAGAGGTGGGAAACTCCCCAAATTTAATCAGTTGCATTGCTTCAAACCAAACCAACTTCTATAGTATATTAGGAGTATTGAGAAAATATGTGCTGAGCCTCAAACCCAATCTGAAAACAAACAAACCAAACCAAACAACAACAGTAACAAAAGAAGCCATAATAGAGATGGTCTCTGATAGATAGTTACCTCCCTTAACTTTTCAGAAAAATACAGTTATAGTCAGGACTAATGTGGACCAAAAGCCATGGAAAGATTGACAGAAATTCATTTTAAAAAGCCACACACATGAAAATAATTTACACAGGAGGTTTTCTGCACCACAGCTGTGCTGGTTATTTATTTTGGACCAGTTTGTGCAAAAAGTGGTACCAAAAATGGACTCAGTTCTTGCTTGATAACCTTAAAAAAGTCAAACTAGTCCCCTGAACTCAACACCCCCTTTCCTGAATAGGCTGCTTTTTAAAGGCAGATGGTCTTCTGAGTCTCCAGGTATTCATTTCTTTAGCTTTTACTTTAAAACTCCAACCGTGGATCTCATCATTTCTAGTCTATATATCTCTTTTACATAGATTTCTCCTACAACTTACATATACCCAGAATATATAGAGTGGAAGACAGAAGACTGAATAGGGTCACTGTTTAGTGTGTGAGCCTGTATCTGCCTCGGGGTGGGAAAGATGCTTGTAAAGAGTACTTCCAGACCCATAAAATTCATACAAAAGGATACTCTAGAGCACCGTCGCCCCACCCCAGACCTTAGACATCAGAGGATAGAGTTGCACCTGCTTTGATGCTTGCCGATTTTCCTCTAAACTCCTCAGCCAGGATGAGGCAAGTGGTTTATGGAGTCCCAATGCACCTTGCAGGGTGGGATCTCCACCGCACCTTGAATTCAGTAGACCTTGGTGCCTCAAAGCCAGCCAACACTTGTGCAAAGGTGTGACATTTATTTAAGGGATTTGGAAACCAAGGTCTCATGCACATACAATCAGAGGCTTCTGGTGTCAGTAGTCATTGAATTATCCCTGGCAAAGAAGGAGCTGGGGATTGATATATGAAAAATCTGCCTTTGTGAAAAGGGATTGTTTGTATAGTTCTGATCTGGTTCATAATAATATTCATTATTTGGATTTATACAGTATCTTTCTCCCATGTTGCCAAAGTACCTCTTGGACAATCTAGAATTATAGTGAATTAACTCTTTTAGGTCAAAACAAGGTTCATCTCTTAGGCCACCTCCCAATAGGATGGATTTGTTTTCGAGAAGAACTCATTCCCTGAAGAGAAGCACTTGTCATTCATAACTAGAGCCTTTGTTATATTTCTGAAGGGAGGGGTCCTTGTTGAGGTTATTTCCCAGTGCCTAACATGTAGCCTTGGACATAAAGGCTTATGGCTGACATCTTCTTTTATAGATCAATCTATTAAAGCACAAGGAATCAAAGTTATGCTCCAAGTGTCATAGTCTATCCGAAATAAACTTTCAAACAATGCTAAATCCATTCAGAAACCCCATCCTTTCTTCACTGAAAATGCTGCATGCCACTGAAAATCAATTTTGGCAGGCATTGAAATTCTCACTGACCCAGACTAACATATTTAATTCAGAAAGGATGTTTCCCCAATTTTTTATTTCCTTTCTTTTGCCAGGTTTGTATTAAAATGACTAGAAGCCATAAAAATTAAAATCTTCCAAAGCAAGGATTTTTTTCTCTCACATTAATCTACCAATATAGAGATGTCAAGTTCCATTTCATGAGCAGAATCCATGATAGTACAATAAGAAAAGAGTCAGTTTGTTGTCAGCTCTTAATTTTTTTAGTGAACCTGACATTTGATAGGCTCAGCTTTACCACAACTGGAGCAGTGGCCTTGATTTTTTTCTGAATTTACTAGAACATCCTTTTTTAAAGAAAGACAATAGAGTTGGTCTAATGAGACCCATGAAATTTCCTGTCGGTTCTTATGAGCATATTTTTAATTTTGTAATTAAAAAATGAGAACATAGACATTGGATCAAAACTGGACCTTAATTTTATTCTTGATTCAAAGACATGAACATGTCAAACACGTCACCTTTCTAACTGAAGGAAATCAGCATAATCTTTTCACAAAAGAAGCAATGCCTTACTTTGTTCTAGCTTGATATTTTCCTGGCAGAAAAACAAACAAACAAACAAAAACGACATCCTTCTGTCGGCTCCTTGACAGAGTTGATATAGAACAGTCCTGAAAATAAGTCCTAGCTCCAAGTATAAGCCTGAAATACAGGCTGAAAGAAATAGGTTATCTTACCACTAGGGGGCGTTAGATGCTCCAATTGAGATATCCCCCAAAGAAAGGGTTTGGGTGTGCTGCCATTTCTCTTGTATTCTTTCTTGTTGGTGTCCTTGGGACACTTTGTATCCGTGGGAAAGCATTGCCCTTCCTCATGGAATGATACAGTAAAGAGAAATAAAAGCTACAAAAAAGACCTTGGGATGGAAAGAGGGGAAGAGGCTGAAGGCTGTTGGTCCCATTGGAAGGGTTAGGAAATTCAACCAGCTTGCAAATTATGTGTTCTTGGAAAGCCCTGTGTGCATATCAAGAAGGATACATTTGAATCCCTTTGTATCATGATTCTTGTGTTCACTATTCACTATGTACTAAACATTTGTGCTCCCTCCCAAAGTTCATATATTGAAGCCCTAAATTCTATTATGATGGTACTTGGAGGTATATGGAGGTAGGGCATTTGGTAGGTCATGAAAGTTGAGTGCTAATGAATGGGATTATTACTCTTATAAGAAAAGACCTGAGAGAGATGATCTCTGTCTTTCTGCATAAGAGGATACAGCTAAAAGTTATCTATGCACAAACCAAGAAGAGTGTTCTCATATGAACTCAATTGACTGGTACCTAGATCTTGGACTTCCCAGCTTTCAGAATTTCTCAGCTTCCAGAAATAAGTGCTGTTCAAGCCACCCAGTCTATGATATTTGTTAGAGCAGCCCTAAGACACGATTGATACTTCTTAACCTTTAAATTTTTCTATTCTTTATTTGGATGTGTAACACTTGCCTTCTAACTTTCTGCTCTAAAACCATAACCAGGTTTTTTTCTTTTTAAACCAAGAATTCTAGGCATATTTCCCTAGTTTAATTATATGTCATTCATTGACTGAATTAGTCTGAAGGGAGTTAAATAAAAAGAGTACACGTTAGGGAGAAAAAAACATAGGCAAAAAGTTATTCTTTTAAATTTATTTATTTATGTTCTGATCAGTAGTTTTTAACTGGGGCAATCCCACCATCACCCCACCACCCCCAACTGTGGGACATTTGGCCATATCTGGAGACATTTTTGATTGTCCTGTCTTGGGAGGGGGTTGTAGCTACTGGTATCTAGCACCTAGAGACCCGGAATATTGCTAAACATCTTATATTGCATGGGACATCTTCCCACAATGAATTATCTGATTCAAACTGTCAGTAGTGCTGAAATTGAGAAACCCTGATTTAGAGCAAGACATATAAGGGAATGCATCTTTATTTTCCTTTGGGATGAGTATTACTGGTTTAAAATATGATGCTCAGCTAAGCTCTCCTGATCCAACATGAAAAAAATTGTCATTCAGGGAAAGAATAAAGACATGGTAGTTTCAAGTGAGGAAAGACCCATTATATTAAGAGAACATGGAGGCAAGATGGCAGAAATGCTGCCAGTAAATTTTGCCAAATAATGGAGACCTGGAGAAAAGTTAGAATTCTACAGATATACAGATATACCAATTTTCAAAACGAAAAGGCAAATTCTGAGAACTGTTCTTAGTGATATCAAGTGAGGAGCTAGTCAGATGTTTTGACTAGCTGTGTTATCTTATCTTGACTATAGACTTTATCTTCCTTTACTTGGCCCAACTGGACAGGTGTAATATAAGTAGATTTGAGTGAACCTATTTCTAGCAATTCATGTAGGCTAGGTGATCACTTTTAGATATATAAATGTATCTAACATTTGAGTGACCAATGTAGATATAATAACATTTGAGTGACCAATGGATTAACTGCATTTTTGAAAAGGAGTGTCTGGTACCCAGTTCAAAGTTTTATATTTAGTCTTTTTCTATCTGATATTTTATCCAGTCTTAGGGGAAGACTGCTGATCAAATTTAAGTTGACCTGAAACTGGGAAGGTGGCAGAATTAAGATCAAAAAGGCTATTGCCAGGGGGGGAAAAAAAAAAAAAGAAGTGACAGTGGTAACGAGATAAACTTTACTGTAAGTCCTAAAAATCAACAACACAGGAAGAGGCTGGAGATGTTTGGGGTGAGCAGAAGTTTAGACAAAAATTATTTCAATAATTTAGTGGAGGGACTTCCCTGGCAGTTCAGTGGTTAAGACTCCACACTCCCAATGCAGGGGGCATGGGTTCAATCTCTGGTTGGGGACCTAAGATCTGGCATGTTGCACAGAGTGGCCCCACCAAAAATAATAATAATAATTTAGTGGTATTGGATCCAAATTAACCCAAATGGCTTTTGTCTGTGCTAAGAAATGCATAATGTTCAGAATTTGGAACATTATAATCTTAGCTCAGACCACACTGGGAAGGATGCATGTCAACTATCTCATGTCAAGAGACGCAGTGACAATGTGAAGTATCCAGGGATGAATTACCAGGCTGATGAGGGCCTAGAAACTATGTCATGTGGTGGATAATTGGAAGAACTAGGAAAAAAGAAATGAGATAATTGATTCAAAGTACATAAAGGGCTTTTGGGTAGGAGAAGGTTCAGGCTTTTAGTGATTGCTCCCAAAGAAGGACCTAGCAAGCTTAAGAAGGCAAATTTGGGCTCAAAATAATAAACTGCTTGAAAAATAGATGGGTTCCTTCAGTTTACCTCCCTGTTACCAGAGGCTGGACAATTAAATAGTGTGGCTTTTTTAGAGGCTGTTCAAGCATCAGGTAGCACCAGATAGACTCCAAATTATCTTCCAACTTTGGATTTGGTCATTTTTATATCATCTATAACAAGTGTAAACCCCAAATACTTTTTAGGCTGGCCTGATTCTGTTGATAAATATTACTGCTCTCACATTGTGAAGTAGTTTCAAATTCCCTAAAATAGGGTTTCCCTAAGTGTAATTCACAGATGGTCAGGGTCCTTTTGTACCTCATACCCAAAATTTCATGAAGCAAAAAATTGAGATTATGGCATGCTACATTCTCAGAGAGTCACAATACACATTTGCCTGTTAGAGGCTCTGAAAAGTACTGCACTTAAAAATAAAAACAATTTTTAAATTCCTAAATGGAGCATTCCAAGTCCTCTACTTTATCTTCTTTGACTTTGCAGCCTCAATGTCCATAACCATTCTATGAACCCTTCACTCTGGCCATCCAATAAGTTCTCCCTTACTTTTCCCACCCTTTGGCTCTTGCCATTTTCCTTCATTTGGAAGATTTTAGTTCTTGCATCTGCCTTCAGTTCTTGTGTCTTGGGTCACCCTTCCTGAAAGCAAAACCTAAAGGGAACCCCACTTTTGCACTCACCTCACAGTCTAAAAGTGGTCGCATTTCATGTAGCTTACTTATTAGCTCCTGATGGTACATTAGAACCTAATATATTCTGTTGTAACACCTGGTATAGTGTCTCTCACCAAATAGATGTTCAATAAATCTTCCTGGAATTATTAAAAGAAACATGAGGCAGCTGGAACTCTACTGACCTATGCTCAAGTCAATGTAAATATGCTAATTTAAGGTCCTAGTCTTTTATAATCTTGAAGATCAAATAAGAAAAAATAGTGTCAAACACTGACAGCCTTTTCTTGGGCAAAGTATCAATGTAGTCCATACTGATTTTTTAAACCAAATTACTCTCACTTAGTCACTCTTGTTCTCTTGATGATAACCTTCCAGATAGAACGATGGCTTTGTAGATATCATTATATTTCAATGCGTAAGCTGTGTTTTCTATTTTCATTATTTCATTTCCAATATTGTGTTTTTTTTGAGTGCGTGGTTATACCTTTGCCTGGTTTCACATCACAGACTGGACTAACTTGGTGATTTGGCTTTCTAGATAAATCAAATAATATATTCTAGGTCTTTTTGTCAACTCGATCCAGGAGAAAATGGTTTTTGACTCAGATTGTTGCAGGTCTTGCCCTGTAAACCTACATAAGGCTCTCTATACACCTTAAGTGACAGGATCTAAGGCAAACAATGATTGTCCCTTTATGAATCAGCAAGCAAGGGAGACTTTTAAAAAACAAGTAGTGCCCTCCCTATAAACCCCAGCTCTTTTCTTTCCAGGAAAATGTAATGAAAACCTCCCAAACTGGGTAGTTCCAACACCTGATCCAAAAATCATAAATGGAATTGCCCCAGCCAAATTTAAGTAGGAAGTTCATCCAAAGGGAAGTTGAATTATTTCAGGTAGGGATGGATTGTTTTAAAATAAGGGCAATTGACATGTTTTATCAAATGAGATCTGTGAGTAATAATAATTTCCTTCCCTACAGAATTTTATGTCTACTACTTCTCTCAAAATTTTATCCGCCAAATTTAATAACTTACAGCTCAATGACAGTAATTAAGAAGGAGATTAGTTTTCTAAAGATCAATGGTTATTATTAACTAAAGTTATTCTAAAGTTTACATAAAGAGAGTGATGAAGATATTTACTTAGAAATTACTTAAATTAGAAAATATTTAGAAATTAGAGAAATTAGAAAGTAGAAAATATTTCGTCCATCCTAAGAAGTTTTTCTCTGATTGGAATGAAGTTAGAAAATAATTGAAGTTTAAAAAAGTACTCAAGTAGTTTGTGCATACAGAGTATATACATCGTGCCCTTTCTTCAAGATGAAGTCATTGAATAATTACTTAGATCTTATTTTTCCTTCTATCTTCTTTATCTATAGCATTGACATTAGGATTAAGGAGCAAAATTGTAATTAGCCTACCATTTCTTAGCTTTTTAGTGGTTAACATCAAATCCCTGAAAAGCTGTGATTCAGTATCCTGAGATGTCTAGTCAAATGCCAAGTGCACCAAAGGTAAACAGAAATAGAAAGAAAATTACCTATTTTTCATTGAATAATGAAATAAATCTTCTACAAGGATGTGCAGATGAAGAAACTCAAGTGTTCATTTCTAACTCTTTGAAGGACTTTACTATCTATTTCTGCCCTGACAATCTTACAGCCAGACTCCTAATTTAGAACTTCATTTGTCTTCCAGAGGAGGAATGAAGATGTTCCTTGCCCTATTAAATTGTTATTATCAAATGATCAAGTTCTAGTTAAGGATTTTAGATAAAGAATGCTCAAGCATCTGGAATAAGTAGGGGACTCTCATCAAGATATTTGCCTTTCAATACACAACACCTAAGGCAGTTGCTACTTAGATCATTCTGGCTTTGCCTCTTTACCGCAATTGGATGATAGGTTACTCACCCTTATATTCTCTTTCTCCTTCAGTAGCCCGAGCGACTGGCCATCCTAAAAGTCTTCCCTGTGTTTCTGTGACTACTTCTAGAATCTTCCTTTAAGGGACTTATTAATCATGCTTCACATCTGGCCTTCTCTCTGCTTTTCCTTGGTGAACACATACATTCCAAGTACAGGAGAGATAAAACTTTAACCTTTATCCTCTTGGGTTCAATTCCTAGGGATTTGCAAATTAAACTGACAAAATACAGATTAACAAGAGAAAAACGGATCAAAGACTTGAACATAAGACCTGGTACCATAAAACTTATAGAAGAAGATGTAGGGAAGAAGCTCCTCAACATTGGTCTTGAAAATAATTTTTTGGATATGATACCAAAAGCACAAACAACAAAAGCAAGAATCAAGAAGTGGGACTAAAATAAATAAATAAATAAATAAATAAAAGAAGTGGGACTACATTAAACTAAAAAGCTGTACAGCAAAAGAAATAATCAACAAAATGAAAAGGCAGCCCATGGAATGGGAGAAGATATTTGCAAATCATGTATCTGATTAGGGGTCAATATCCAAGATATATAAAAGGTGCTCAACATTACTAATCATCAACATTATTATCACAAGGTGATATCACCTCAGATCTGTTAGAATAGCTACTATCAAAAGGCAAGTGATTACAAGTACTGGTGAGGAAATGGAGAAGAGGGAACCCTTGGGTACTGTTAGTGAGAATGTAAACAGGTGCAGCTGCTATGGAAAACAGTATGGAGTTTCCTCAAAAAATGAAAAATACAGCTACCATATATACCACTTCTGGATATATATACTTAGGAGTAAAGACACTATCTCAAGGAGATATCTGCACCTAAGTGCATGGAAACAACCTAAGCACTCATGATGGAGGAATAGATAAAGAATATGTTATGCATATAAATATACATATATGTATATGCATATAAATATACATATATATGTGTATATTTATATATATGTATATGTGTGTATATATATATATATAATACAATAAGAAAGAAGGAAATTCTGCCATTTGCTACAATGTGGATGAAATTTGAGGGCATTATGCTAAGTGAAACAAATCAGACAGAGACAGAGACAGACATATACTGTATGATCTTACATGTGGAATCTTAAAAAAAATATGAATTAAAACAACACCAGGGCTTCCCTGGTGGCGCAGTGGTTGAGAGTCCACCTGCCGATGCAGGCGACACGGGTTCGTGCCCCGGTCTGGGACAATCCCACAGGCCGCGGAGCGGCTGGGCCCGTGAGCCATGGCCGCTGAGCCTGCGTGTCCGGAGCCTGTGCTCCGCAACGGGAGAGGCCACAACAGTGAGAGGTCCGTGTACCACAAAACAAACAAACAAAAAAACACACAATAAAACAACACCAGCACATCTATTTTCCTCTATTGAAATGACATAGGGAGATTGTACTAGTATTAAACCTTTCCAAAGCACACTTGATTGGAGGGAAAAACAACCAACTAGTCTAATAGATTGTGTCTGAGAGTGAGCAGAGGTTATTGGGTTTTAACCTGGTTTAATTTGGGAAGTTAACTTATACAGATCTGAAAATAGGAGTAGGTAATCGAAAGACAAGCACACTTACACTGCGAAACATCTTGGGTATGATTCTTCCCTGTTCTGCCCTGGGAAGTCCCTCTGAAGTCACAGGCAGGTCCCTGAACTCAGCTGGGACAGGAGCAGCCTCGAGACTTCCATGAAGACATTCACTTGGATGGCTGTAAAGTGGGGCTAGTGAACTCCTTCCTAATAAACAGTCAGCTCCTTTTAGTTCACTTTCCAGGGCAAGATTAGATCATGTTGGAAACCTCACCAAAAAACCTTATAAAAAAAGATGAACTCACTCACAATTTTCATCAGGATTTGAAGCAAAACCATAAAAACCACTATCCCACCTCAGGCTACAGGAAACAAATTTGCATTTCATTCTCAGGAACAGAAATATCTCTAGGCAAATATTTCAGTGAGCGCGCCTGTATTTCTTTCCTTGTTAAGAAGCCTACCTTATTGGGCACTTGCTCTGGAGACCAGGCAGCCCATTGCTATGCAGGCCAGATGATATTTAAAAGAAACTTGGGGATTTGTAGTCTCAGTTTTGAGAAGAGTCCTAGCTCTTTAAATTCTTTCTTCCAATAAGGAGTTGATATGACTGGGTTACATTGCAGTCAGTTGTTCAGTTAGCCCATATGCTAGCTCTTCTTCTTTAATAAACAATAGTAACTATTTTCCAATGGAAACTTCTTGTAAATGTAGCATTTCCTTAAATTACTAGGCAAGTAAGTGTCTGATAAACTCTCTTGCTTGCTGAGTGTCATGAAGACACTTGAGTCTAAGGGGTGAAGAACATGTGGCTAGATATCCACAGGTTTATATTCATGCTAACAGCACTTTATTGACATTTAATTTTCATTTAGGAAATGAATAAATCTTAAACATACAGCTTGATGAGTTTTGACAATGTACATTTTGACATGTACATTCCTGTCACCCATATCATAAGGAACATTTCCATCACCTCAGAAAGTTCCTTTGTGCTCTTTCCAATCAATGCATTCATCTTCCCTCCAAATAAATCAGTTCTGAATTTTTATCACCATGAATGTTTTTTCTTGAACTTCATGTAATACACTATATCCTCTTTTATTTTACTTTTTTGGCACAGCACAATATTTGTGAGATTTATCTGTGTCACTGCATGTATTCACTTGTTGGTCATTCATTCTTTAATGCCCAGTCATATTTCACTATATGAGCATGCCATAATTAGTTGATGCATTTTCCTGTTATTGGACATTTTTTCCAGTTTGGGGCTCTTAAGAATAGTTATGCTATAAATATTCATGTATGTACAACTCAGTTTGTAGAACATATGCACTTATTTCTCTGGGGTAAGTGCTTAGGAGTGCAATAACTAAGTCATAAAATAAGTGTATATATAACTTTACCAGAAACTCCCAAACAATTTTCCAAAGTGATTGTATTATTTTACTTTTAAAAAAATTTTTTACTGGAGTATAGTTGATTTACAATGTTGTGTTAGCTTCAGCAAAGTGAAGCAGTTATACATATATCTATATCTATATCTATATATAGATATCCACTCTTTTTTTAGATTCTTTTCCCATATAGGCCATTATAGAGTATTGAGTAGAGTTCCCTGTGCTATATAGTAAGTTCTTATTAGTTATCTATTTTATATATGGTAGTGTGCATTGTCAATATATGTCAATTCCAATCTCCCAATTTATCCCTACCCCCCACCGTATCCCCTGGTAACAATAAGATTGTTTTCTATATCTGTGACTCCACTTCTGTTTTTTAAATAAGTTCATTTGTACCTTTTTATTTAGATTCCACATATAAGTGATATCATATGATATATGTCTTTCTGTGTCTGACTTCACTCAGGGGAAGGGTTTTTTATATATATATATATATATATATATAATGAAATATTACTCGGCCATAAAAAAGAACAAAATTATGCCATTTGCAGCAACATGGATCAACATGGATGGACCTAGAGATTGTCATTTTATTTTACTTTCTTGAACCAATAATGCATGAGTTCTGGTTGCTCCACATCCTCAACACCACTTGGTATTATCAATTTCTCCTTGAAGGATATACAAAATGATTTAATAAATCTCCAGTGTCCATTCTATTTTAGTTAGTCTTATCTATGGACAAAGAGAAGGACATTGGGAAAGGAATTTTTAAAACATATTGAGATAGGGTGAACTTCTCATTTGCCTGACTCATCGTGTACACTTAAAATGTGTTTTTCTATTGAACTATAGTGGATTTGCATTACTATATTAGTTTCAGGTACAGCATATAGATTAGTATTTTTACAGATTATACTCCATCAAAAGTTATAACGGGGGTGGAGTCAAGATGGCATAGTAGGAGGACGCAAAATTCACGTCTCCTCACAGCTAGGACACCTACCAGGCAATGGTAGACACTTAAGGGGATGGAAGGAATCCCCGTGACCGGGTAGGATGTGGGGTGTGGGGGGAGTGAAGGGGGAGGAGAAGTGAAGGCAGGACAGGACTGGTGCCTCTGAGGGGTGGCTGGGGGAGGGGAAGGGATCCTACACCTAAAGGGGGAGATTGGGGAACCATTGGGAGGGCAGAGGATCAAAAGGGAGCATGGCCAGGTTTCCCCTGCCCACTAAGACCCCCAGGAACCTGTTGAGATCCTGGGCCTGATCCTCAGCCCACCTAGGCCCCCTCCAGCCACAGGGGTTCTGAGGGAGTGGGAGGGAAGGGGGAGCAAAAGTAAAGACCAGACATCCAGGACTGGCACCCCTGAGGAGTGGCTGGGGCAGGGGAGGAGATCCTACACCCAGCAGGACCCACCCACAGTTAGGGGTCCATTGAGGATAGGGGAGACCTTGAGGGAAGTGGTGGGGGAGGGGTATGAGGAATGGAAGGGAACTTGGCTCCAACAAAAAGGCATAGACTGGCTGAATTGATACACAAACAACACCCATATATATGCTGTCTAAAACAGACCCAATTCAGGTCTAGGGACACATACAGGCTGAAAGTGAGGGGATGGGAAAATATATTCCATGCAAATAGAAATCAAAAGAAAACTGGAGTAGCAATGCTCATATTAGATAAAATAGACTTTAAAATAAAGAATGTTTCAAGAGACAAGGAAGGACTCTACATAATGATCAAGGGATCAGTCCAAGGAGAAGATATAACAATTATAAATATATATGCACCAAACATAGGAGCACCTCAATACATAAGGCAACTGCTAACAGCTATAAAAGAGGAAATCGACAGTAACACAATAATAGTGAGAGACTTTAACACCTCTCTTACACCAATGGACTGATCATCCAAAATGAAAATAAATAAGGAAACAGAAGCTTTAAATGACACAATAGAACAGATAGATTTAATTGATATTTATAGGATATTCCATCTAAAAAAACACATTACACTTTCTTCTCAAGTGAGCACAGAACATTCTCCAGGATAGATCACATCTTCAGTCACAAATCAAGCCTCAGTAAATTTAAGAAAATTGAAATCATATCAAGCATCTTTGCTGACCACAACGTTATGAGATTAGAAATGAATTACAGGAGAAAAAAAACCGTAAAACACACAAACACATGGAGGCCAAACAATAGGTTACTAAATAACCAAGAGATCACTGAAGAAATCAAAGAGGAAATCAAAAAATACCTAGAGACAAATGACAATGGAAAAACAATGAAAAAAAAACTGTGGGATGCAGCAAAAGCAGTTCTAAGAGGGAAGTTTATAGCTATACAAGCCTACCTCAAGAAACAAGAAACATCTCAAGTAAACAATCTAAACTTACACCAAAAGGAACTAGAGGAAGAACAACAAACAAAACTCCAAAATTAGTAGAAGGAAAGAATCACAAAGATCAGATCAGAAATAAATGAAAAAGAAATGAAGGAAACAATAGCAAAGATCAATAAAACTAAAAGCTGTTTCTTTGAGAAGATAAACAAAATTGATAAACCATTAGCCAGACTCATCAAGAAAAAATGGGAGAGACTCAAATCAACAGAATTAGAAATGAAAAAGGAGAAGTAACAACTGACACTGAAGAAATACATGGGATCATGAGAGATTATTACAAGCAACTATTTGCCAATGAGATGGACAACCTGGAAGAAAAGGACAAATTCTGAGAAAAGCACAACCTTCCAAGACTGAACCAGGAAGAAATAGAAAATATTAAAAAAAAAACAATCAAAAGCACTGAAATTCAAACTGTGATTAAAAATCTTCCAACAAACAAAAGCCCAGGACCAGATGGCTTCACAGGTGAATTCTATCAAACATTTAGAGAAGAGCTAACACCTATCCTTCTCAAACTCTTCCAAAATATAGCAGAGGGATGAACACTCTCAAACTCATTCTAAGAGGCCACCATCACCCGGATACCAAAACCAGACAAAGATGTCACACAAAAAGAAAACTACAAGCCAATATCTCTGATGAACATAGATGCAAAAATCTTCAACAAAATACAAGCAAACAGAATCCAACAGCATACTAAAAGGATCATAGGCCATGATCAAGTGGGGTTTATCCCAGGAATGCAAGGATTCTTCAATATATGTGAATCAATCAATGTGATACACCATATTAACAAATTGAAAGATAAAAACCATAAGATAATCTCAATAGATGCAGAAAAAGCTTTTGACAAAATTCAACACCCATTTATGATAAAAACTCTCCAGAAAGTAGGCAGAGAGGGAACCTACCTCAACATAATAAAGGCCATATATGACAAACCCACAGCCAACATCATTCTCAATGGTGAAAAACTGAAACCATTTCCTCTAAGATCAGGAACAAGATAAGGTTGCCCACTCTCACCACTATTATTCAACATAGTTTTGGAAGTTTCAGCCACAGCATTCAGCAAAGAAAAGGAAATAAAAGGAATCCAAATCGGAAAAGAAGAAGTAAAGCTGTCACTGTTTGCAGATACATAGAGAACTCTAAAGGTGCTACCAGAAAACTACCAGAGCTAATCAATGAATTTGGTAGAGCAGCAATATACAAAATTAACACCCAGAAATCTCTTGCATTCCTATACATTAATGATGAAAAATATGAAAAAGAAATTAAAGAAACACTCCCATTTTCCATTGTAGCAAAAAGAATAAAATACCTCAGAATAAACCTACCTAAGGAGACAAAAGATCTGTATGCAGAAAACTATAAGACACTGATGAAGAAAATTAAAGATGATACAAATAGATGGAGAGATATACTATGTTCTTGGACTGGAAGAATCAACATTGTGAAAATGACTATACTACCCAAAGCAATCTACAGATTCAATGCAATCCTATCCAACTACCAATGGCAATTTTCACAGAACTAGAACAAAAATTGCACAATTTGTATGGAAACACAAAAGACCCCAAAGAGCCAAAACAATATTGAGAAAGAAAAACGGAGCTGGAGGAATCAGGGTCCTGGACTTCAGACTATACTACAAAGCTACAGTAATCAAGACAGTATGGTACTGGCACAAAAATAGAAATATAGATCAGTGGAACAGGATAGAAAGCCCAGAGATAAACCTACGCACATATGATCACCTTTTCTTTGATGCAAGAATATACAATGGAGAAAAGACAGCCTCTTCAATAAGTGGTGCTGGGAAAACTGGACAGCTATATGTAAAAGAATGAAATTAGAACACTCCTGAACATGATACACGAAGATAAACCCAAAGTGGATTAAAGACCTAAATGTAAGGCCAGACACTATAAAACTCTTAGAGGAAAACATAGGTAGAACACTCTATGACATAAATCACAGCAAGATACTTTTTGACACAACTCCTAGAAAAATGGGAATAAAACCAAAAATAAACAAATGGGACCTAATGAAACTTAAAAGCTTTTGCACAGCAAAGGAAACCATAAAGAAGTCCAAAAGACAACCCTCAGAATGGGAGAAAATATCTACAAACAAAGCAACTGACAAAGGATTAATCTCCAAAATATACAAACAGCTCATGCAGCTCAATATCAAAAGAACAAATAACCAAACCCAAAAATGGGCAGAAGACCTAAATAGACATTTCTCCAAAGAAGATATACAGATTGCCAACAAACACATAAAAGGATGCTCAACACCACTAATCATTAGAGAAATGCAATTCAAAACTACAATAAGGTATCACATCACACAAGTCAGAATGGCCATCATCAAAAAATCTACAAACAATAAATTCTGGAGAGGGTGTGGAGAAAAGGGAACCCTCTTTGCACTGTCGGTGGGAATGTAAATTGGTACAGCCACTTTGGAGATCAGTATGAAGGTTCCTTAAAAAACTAAAACTAGAACTACCATATGATGCAGCAATCCCACTACTGGGCATATACCTTGAGAAAACCATAATTCAAAATGTGTCATGTACCACAATGTTCACTGCAGTACTATTTACAATAGCCAGGACATGGAAGCAAACTAAGTGTCCATTAACAGATGAATGGATAAAGAAGATGCAGTACATATATACAATGGAATATTACTCAGCCATAAAAAGAAACGAAATTGAGTTATTTGTAGTGAGGTGGATGGACCTAGAGTCTGTCATACAGAGTGAAGTAAGTCAGAAAGAGTAAAACAAATACCGTATGCTAACACATATATATGGAATCTAAAAGAAAAATTTTGTTTTGATGAACCTGAATTTGCTGAATTGGCATGGATGTAAGTCATATCTTTCATCACAGCGTGTTGGCAGTTATTACCTCTGTCAGGGGTACTCCTAGAAATGGAGGGGATTGAGGTGGAGCTGAGTGTGAGGCAGAACTTCCTCTCTGCTCAGTGGCTGTCACTGCCCTACTGGGGATAGGGTCTGATCCTAGGTTGCTGGAGCAAAAGCCCTTAGGGTCAGACCCAGGATGGCTCTTTTCCCTTTAAGTGTGTATTTGCCTCTCTCCCTGCACTGGGACCCTTGCTCCAGAAGCAGGAAACGCTGAAGCAAGTGGGACTTGCATAGGTTCTCAGCTTGTGTTGGCTGCAAACAGAATTTCGAGCTGTCGCTAATGTGCTGCCTGTGCAGGTGCTTGCAATTGTTTTCATCACTCCTGTCAGATGCAGCCTCAGGTGCAAGTCCCCTATGTTACACCACAGGGCAAGTGGGGCTCATGTGGACTCTTGGCATTGCGGGAGGCAAGCTGTGATGGATCGGGTGCCTTTAGAGATCTGGGCTGTTTCTGATGCACTTACTTGAGTAAGCACCAAGAATGCCTCCGCCTTCCCACCCAGAATCTTCCCCAGGACAGGGTCACCTCTGTGTCTCTGTCTCTCTGGTCGTGACTGCCCCATATCCAGTGCCACATTGTGATGTGGAGTGAGTGGGGCTGGAATGTTCATTTAGCTCAGGCTGGAGTGCATGCTGAGGCAGTTGTGGCAAACCTGGCAGCCGCTAGAGGAGGCCCCTCTCCGCCCTTCCTTTTGGGCAAGCCAGGGGGCATGCACTCCTTATAAGCAGAGTCCAGGCTTCCCACCACCCTCCTGTTAGTCTCAGCCATCCTGCAACAAGCCAAGGGGGTTCATCTAGCCTGCGTAGGACCCCAGGACTGGGATGCCCAATCTGTGGTGCTCACTGCTCACTCCTCAAGCAGGTGTCTGCCAACATATTCTCCCTTTTCTTGAGTCACCTCTCAGGGGCACAAGTCTCCACCAAATTTCTTTTCTTCACTTCCTACCTGATTACATGTGTATCTTTCTTACAGCCTTGGTTGTAAAGAAGTCCTTCTGCCAGTTTT
Source organism: Neophocaena asiaeorientalis asiaeorientalis (assembly GCF_003031525.2). Classification (NCBI taxonomy): domain Eukaryota; kingdom Metazoa; phylum Chordata; class Mammalia; order Artiodactyla; family Phocoenidae; genus Neophocaena; species Neophocaena asiaeorientalis. The sequence goes on along the minus strand of NW_020175089.1, from coordinate 2,557,398 downwards.
CAGTTAATTTCCAGTGAGAATTGTTCCTCATGTTTGTACTTTTGATTTGTTTGTAGGTGGAGTGAGCTCCATGTTCCCTTACTCTGCCATCTTGATCAATCATTTACACTTTGTGTTAATTGACATTTCCTGCTTTCCTTAAATTGTAAACTTAAAGATGGTTGTTGTTTGGTAAACATTGATTTCTGCTCCAACTCTAGAGCAGATTTATAACTCTCACTCTGCTCTTTCTGTTCACAGCCCATCAACTTGCTTTGTTACCAAATGGATCCATTTTGTTCTTCTTCCCTTAAAAACATTCTTAGATACATGACATTAAATGTATGTATTATATGTTGCTATATAAAAGATAGAAGATTTTTGATTAAATGTTTTTTTCAATCAATTCTCATTGATAAGATTCCAGTTGCTAATTAAAAGATGATCTATCTTTAATTCTGAGTATATCACACAAATGATACTTATTTCAAATTATAATTCTATAGAGCGAAAGTAACAATTAACTTCTTTAATGATTTAATTTTTAGTTTTGATTTTAAAATAATTTGAATCTTACATAAACCTTGAAACCTTAGAAAAAACTTTCTATATCACATTTAGTCAGATTCTCTAAGTTTTAATATTTTAAAACATTTGTTTTACCATTTTATTTAGCTATCTACATGTATATTAATATTTTTCTGAATAATTTGAGAGTAATACATAACATTTATTTACTTCTAAATATATGTGTATTGTTTCCTAAAATGAAGATATTGTTTTATACAACTACAGTACAATTATCAAAATAAAGAACTGACATTAATATAATAGTCTCCAATATACAGACCTTATTCAAGTTTTGCCAATTGTTTCAATACTTTCCCTTATTGCAAAATAAATGATTTTTTCTTTTCAGGATCCAACCCAGGATAACTTGTTGCAATGGTTGGTCTTGTCTTTTCCTTTTCTTTTAATCTGGAGCAGTTCTGCTATCTTTCTTTATCACCATGGCATTTCTGAAGAGTGTGGACCATTAATTTTATCTCCCAATTTGTATGTGTTTATTGCTTCCTGATAATTAAATTTATGTTATGATTTGTGGGGAAAATGCCACAGATAGAATACTTTGTCCTTCTCAGAGCATCATTTCTAGAGGCATGAGATGCACATTTTCCCAAATATTGGTGATGATACCTTTGATCATTTGCTTAAGGTGATGACTGACAATTTTCTTTATACTCAAGTTACTCTTTCCCCTTTGTAGTTAACTAATGTCTTGAGGGGAGACACTTGAGAAATTATAAATATCCTATTGTTCATTATCCAATAGATTTAACACCCATTCATGGTATTTCCCTGAAACTATTACTACTAGTTTATTACCACATGTTGAATCCCTGTATAACTTATATCTTCTGCATTCATTACTTGGCATTCTGCTCAAAGTAAGGGCTCGTGAGATTAGGAACCAAGATGGCGGAGTAGAAGGACATGCCCTCACTCCCTCTTGCGAGAACACCAGAATCACAACTAGCTGCTGGACAATCATCGAGAGGAAGACACTGGAACTCACCAAAAAAGATACTCCACATCCAAAGAAAAAGGAGAAGTCACAATAAGACAGTAGAAGGGGCGCAATCACAGTAAAATCAAATCCCATAACTGCTGGGTGGGTGACTCACACACTGGAGAACACTTATACCACAGAAGGCCACCCCCTGGAGTGAAGGTTCTGAGCCCCACGCCAGGCTAACCAACCTGGGGGTCCGGAAACGGGAGGAGGAATTCCTAGAGAATCAGACTTTGAAGTCTAGTGGGATTTGATTGCAGGACTTCGAGAGGACTGGGGGAAACAGAGACTCCACTCTTGGAGGGCACGCACAAATTAGCGTGTGCATCAGGACACAGGGGAAGGAGCAGTGACGCCATAGGAGACTGAACCAGACCTACCTGCTAGTGTTGGAGGGTCTCCTGCAGAGATGGGGGGTGGCTGTGGCTCACCGTGGGGACAAGGACACTGGCAGCAGAAGTTCTGGAAAATACTCCTTGGCACCAGCTCTCCCAGAGTCCACCATTAGCCTCACAAAAGAGCCCAGGTAAGCTCCAGTGTTGGGCTGCCTCAGGCCAAACAACAAACAGAGAGGGAACCCAGCCCCACCCATCCACAGTCAAGCAGATTAAAGTTTTACTAAGCTCTTCCCAACAGAGCAACAGTCAGCTCTACCCACCACCAATCCCTCCCATCAGGAAACTTGCAGAAGCCTCTTAGATAGCCTCATCCACCAGAGGGCAGACGACAAAAGCAAGAAGAGCTACAATCCTGCAGACTGTAGAACAAAACCACATTCACAGAAAGATAGACAAGATGAAAAGACAAAGGGCTATGTACCTGATGAAAGAACAAGATAAAACACCAGAAAAACAACTAAATAAAGTGGAGATAGTCAACCTTCCAGAAAAAAGAATTCAGAATAATGATGGTGAAGATGATCCAGGACCTCGGAAGAATAGAGGCAAAGATTGAGAAGATGCAAGAAATGTTTAACAAAGACCTAGAAAAGTTAAAGAACAAACAAACAGAGATGAAAACTACAATAACTGAAATGAAAACTACACTAGAAGGAATCAATAGCAGAATAACTGAGGCAAAAGAACGGATAAGTGACCTGGAAGACGGAATGGTGGAATTCACTGCTGTGGAACAGAATAAAGAGAAAAGAATGAAAAGGAATGAAGGCAGCCTAAGAGACCTCTGGGACAACATTAAATGCAACAACAGTCACACTATAGGGGTCCCAGAAGGAGAAGAGAGAGAGAAAGGACCAGAGAAAATATTTGAAGAGATTATAGCCAAAAAATTCCTTAACATGGGAAAGCAAATAGCCACCCAAGTCAAGGAAGTGCAGAGAGTCCCATACAGGATAAACCCAAGGAGAAACACACCGAGACACATAGTAATCAAATTGGCAAAAATTAAAGACAAATTATTGAAAGCAGCAAGGGAAAAACGACAAATAACATACAAGGGAACTCCCATAAGGTTAACAGCTTATTTCTCAGCAGAAACTCTACAAGCCAGAAGGGAGTGGCATGATATACTTAAAGTAATGAAAGGGAAGAACCTACAGCCAACATTACTCTACCTGGCAAGGATCTCATTCAGAGTTGATGGAGAAATCAAAAGCTTTACAGGGCTTCCCTGGTGGCGCAGAGGTTGAGAGTCCACCTGCCAATGCAGGGGACACGGGTTCGTGCCCCGGTCTGGGAGGATCCCACATGCCATGGAACAGCTAGGCCTGTGAGCCATGGACGCTGAGCCCGCACATCCGGAGCCTGTGCTCTGCAACGGGAGAAGCCACAACAGTGAGAGGCCCACGTACCGCAAAAAAAAAAAGAAGCTTTACAGACTAGCAAAAGCTAAGAGAATCCAGCACCACAAAACCAGACTAACAAAAGTTAAGAGAATCTAGCACCACAAAGCCAATTCTACAACAAATGTTAAAGTAACTTCTCTAAGTGGGAAACACAAGAGAAGAAAAGGACCTACAAAAACAACCCCAAAACAATTTAAAAAATGGTCATAGGAACATACATATCAATAATTACCTTTAAAAAAATAAATAAATAATTACCTTAAACATGAATGGATTAAATGCTCCAACAAAAAGCCACAGACTGGCTGAATGGAAACAAAAACAAGACCCATCTATATGCTGTCTACAAAAGACCCACTTCAGATCTAGCAAAAGGAAATAAATCATAAAGATCACTGCAGAAATAAGTGAACTAGAAACAAAGAAAACAATAGCAAATATCAATAAAACTAAAAGCTGGTTCTTTGAGAATATAAACAAAATTGATAAGCCATTAGCCAGACTCATCAAGAAAAAGAGGGAGAGGGGCTTCCCTTCATAAAGATCAGAGCAGAAATAAATGAAATAGAAACAAAGAAACAATAGCAAAGATCAATAAAACTAAAAGCTGGTTCTTTGAGAAGAACAAAATTGATAAACCTTTAGCCAGACTCATCAAGAAAAAGAGAGAGAGGAGTCAAATCAATAAAATTAGAAATGAAAAAGGAGGAGTTACAGCAGACACTGGAAAAATCCAAAGCATCCTAAGAGACTACTACAAGCAACTCTATGAGAATAAAATGGACAACTGGAAGAAATGGACAAATTCTTAGAAAGGTATAACCTTCCAAGACTGAACCAGGGAGAAATAGAAAATATGAAGAGACCAATCACAAGTAATGACGTTGAAACTGTGATGAAAAATCTTCCAACAAACAAAACTCCAGGACCAGATGGCTTCACAGGTGAATTCTACCAAACATTTAGGAAAGAGCTAACACCCATCCTTCTCATACTCTTCCAAAAATTGCAGAGGAAGGAACACTCCCAAACTCATTCTATGAGGCCACCATCACCCTGATACCAAAATCAGACAAAGATACTACAAAAAAAGAAAATTACAGACCAATATCACTGATTAATATAGATGCAAAAACCCTCAACGAAATACAAGCAAACAGAATCCAACAATATATTAAAAGGATCATACACCATGATCAAGTGGGATTTATCCCAGGGATGCAAGGATGCTTCAATATACGTAAATCAATCAATGTGATAAACTGTATTAATTAATTGAAGAATAAAAACCATATGATCATCTCAGTAGATGCAGAAAAAGCTTTTGACAAAATTCAACACCCATTTATATGAAAACCCTCCAGAAAGTGGGCATAGAGGGAATCTATCTCAATATAATAAAGGCCATATATGACAAACCCACAGCCAATATCATTCTCAATGGTGAAAAACTGAAAGCATTTCCTCTAAGATCACAAACAAGACAAGGATGTCCACTCTCACCACTATTATTCAACATAGTTTTGGAAGTCCTAGACATGGCAATCAGAGATGAAAAAAGAAATAAAAGGAATACAAATTGGAAAAGAAGTAAAACTGTCACTGTTTGCAGATGACATGATACCATACATAGAGAATCCTAAAGTTGCCACCCGAAAACTACTAGAGCTAATCAATGAATTTGGTAAAGTTGCAGGATATGAAATTAATGCACAGAAATCTCTTGCATTCCTATACACTAATGATGAAAAATCTGAAAGAGAAATTAAGGAAACACTCCCATTTACCATTTCAACAAAAAGAATAAAATACCTAGGAATAAACCTAGCTAGGGAGACAAAAGATCTGTATACAGAAAACTATAAGACACTGCTGAAAGATATCAAAGATGATACCAACAGATGGAGAGATATACCATTGGAATGGAAGTATTGTGAAATAATGTGAAAATGACTATATTACCCAAAGCAATGTACAGATTCAATGCAATCCCTATCAAATTACCAATGGCCTTTTTTACGGAACTAGAACAAAAAATCTTAGAATTTGTATGGAGACAAAAAAGAGGCCAAATAGCAAAAGAAGTCTTGAAGGAATGAAACGGAGATGGTGGAATCAGACTCCCTAGCTTCAGACTATACTACAAAGCTACAGTAATCAAGACAATATGGTACTGGTGCAAAAACAGAAACAAAGATCAATGGAACAGGATAGAAAGCCCAGAGATAAACCCATGCACCTATGGTCAACTAATCTATGACAAAGGAGGCAAGGATATACAATGGAGAAAAGACAGTCTCTTCAAAAGTGGTGCTGGGAAAACTGGACAGCTACATGTAAAAGAATGAAATTAGAACACTCCCTAACACCATACACAAAAATAAACTCAAAATGAATTACAGACCTAAATTTAAGACTGGACATAAAATCTCAGCAAGATCATTTTTGATCCACCTCCTAGAGTAATGGAAATAAAAACAAAAATAAACAAATGGGACCTAATGAAACTTAAAAGCTTTTGCACTGCAAAGGAAACCATAAACAAGATGAAAAGACAACCCTCAGAATGGGAGAAAATATTTACAAATGAATCAATGGACAAAGAATTAATCTCCAAAATATATAAACAGTTCATGCAGCTCAATATTAAAGAAACAAACAACCCAATCCAAAAATGGGCAGAAGACTTAAATAGACATTTCTCCCAAGAAGACATACAGAGGGCCATGAAGACCATGAAAAGCTGCTCAACATCACTAATTATTAGAGAAATGCAAATCAAAACTACAATGAGGTATCACCTCACACCAGTTAGAATGGACATCATCAGAAAATCTACAAACAACAAATGCTTGAGAGGGTGTGGAGAAAAGGGAACACTATTGCACTGTTGGTGGGAATGTAAATAGATACAGCCACAATGGAGAACAGTATGGAGGATCCTTAAAAAACTAAAATTAGAATTACCATAGGATCCAGCAATCCCACTACTGGGCATATACCCACAGAAAACCATAATTCAAAAAGACACATGCACCCCAATGTTCACTGCAGCACTCTTTACTATAGCCAGGTCACGGAAGCAACCTAAATGCCCATCGACAGATGAATGGATAAAGAAGTTGTGATACATATATACAATGGAATATTACTCAGTCATAGGAAGGAATGAAATCGGGTCATTTGTTGAGACGTGGATGGATCTAAAGAGTGTTATACAGAGTGAAGTAAGTCAGAAAGAGAAAAACAAATATTGTATATTAACGCATATATGTGGAACCTAGAAAAATGGTACAGATAAACCTGTTTGCAGGGCTGAAATTGAACCACAGATATAGAGAACAAATGTATGGACACCAAGGGGGAAAGTGGCAGGGGAGTGGGGGTGGTGGTGTGATGAATTGGGTGATTGGGTTTGACATGTATACAGTGATGTGTATAAAATTGATGACTATTAAGGACCTGCTGTATAAAAAAATATATAAAATAAAATTTAATTTTTTTTTAAAGTAAGGGCTCTTTCTCATCTTTCATTTATTTGTTTATTTATTTATTTTTGTACGGACTCATAGGTTCTCATCTTATGCTATGTATTATGATTATTAAATATTAATAATTATGATTATTACCATTATTTACTTCGATGATCCAATTATCTTAAGTCATTTGATGATTTTTACTCTTGGAACCATTGTGAAGTCATTATGCTTTGCATTAAACTGTCATCATTAGATGCTGGGTAGTAAGGTCCATTTAGGGGAATGAAAAAATCGATCAATACATCATGTATATATAGATAAAAACAAATAGATTTTATATACATATTCTATTAAAATAGACTCTGTTAGGCAGAATAAAGTCCCTCACAGATATCCATGTCCTAATATCCTAAACTTGGAAACATGTTAACATAACATGACAACAGAGACTTTGCTGGTGGGATTAAATATGCTCATCAGCTCACCCCAAAAAGGAAGATTATTCTGGATTATATGAATGAGTCCATGGGTCATAGGCCTTTAAAATAGAGTAGGAGAGAGCTAAAGAGTCTGAGACAGATGAGGCGTTGGAAGGAATCATCTCGCGGTTGCTACAGTTGCTACCTTTGAAGATGAAGGAAGCCACAAGCTGAGGAATGTGGGTGACCTGTAAGAAGCTGGAGACAGCCTGTCAGCTAGCAAGGAAACAGGGACCTCAGACTTAAAATCACAATATACAGATTTCTGCCAAATCATGAATGAGGAAGGAAACAGATTCTCCCCTAGAGCTGCCAGAAGTAATCAGAGGCCTACCAACACCTTGATTTTAGCCTGGTGACAACATGTCAGACTTCTAAACTACCAAAACATAAAATTATATATATATGTGTATGTATGTATGTATATTGTTTTAGGCCACTGAGTTTGTGATGTTGCTCATCACAGCAATAGTAAACTAATAGATAGACTATGTATGTGTATATGCATATGGGCTATTGTCCATGTAAACACAATTTATTATGTATTTCTCATTCTTTCTCACTCTTTCACTCTGTCTCTTCCAGCATTTTCTCTGCCTCCTTTTTGTTTTATTCCATATCTACTGTGTCTTGCTTTTCCCTCTCTCTAATGTATGTATGTATATATATATATATATTCTGATTCTGGAAGCTCATGGGTAACTTAAATTCATCCCATGAAAGCCAAGAAGAGTGACATGGTAGTAGGAAGCCAATAAATGCAAATTAGCAGCAGCCAATCTTTGAACTTTTGAAAACTGAGCTCCTAACCTTTCTGCTTTTTGCAATGTGTTTTTGCTGCTTCCTTAGAGAAATCACCTAAAATTATTTTGACTTGAGTATTACATAAAATATCTCCAAAGAGTTATTTTGCCAAGCCACACATAACATGTTAATATTTTCTCAAAAGACTTTTAATATAGCAATCAGTCTTCTTAAAAAATAGCATATTTCCCCCTATAACTTGGCTTCATCATTGAAGCTTGTGGTAAACATAATTAAAAAGTCTGGAGCAGGTTTGAATGCTTAATGGCATGCTGGACACAAGCCAGTATTTCAACTTCTAGGTGAGATTGGATGGTTGGGCAGGTATCTCTAACTTCATGTAATTACCAGATTCTGGAGAAGTTGTGGTCAAATTATATTTTCATAAATAAAACCACATTTTAGAGTGATGAGTAGAGTTTGCTATGTGAAGAAATCTTATGATGAATTATTTGTTAACCATCAGTTCATAAGGTGTGTGTGCGCGTGTGTGTGTGTGTGTTCTTTTCTCTGTGGATAAATCTCAGCTGCCACTATTGTGTTTATTTAAAGTAGAGCACAGTTATAGTTTAGAAATCTTTAAAAGACCTTATTTTCAATGACCTGCTGAGGTAGGAAGTGGTTGTTAAAAATGGAGAAGTTTAATTTTACCTTATTTATTTATCTTTTAAAATTGTTTAATTGAAGAATAGTTGATGTATAATATTATATTAGGTTCAGGTGAACTGCACAATGATTCAATATTTTTATAAATAATATTCCATTTAAAATTACTACAAAATAATGGTTATATATCCATATGCTGTATAATATATCCATGTTGCTTATTTATGTTATACATAGGAGTTTGTGTCTGTTAATCCCATATACCTATTTTGCCCTTCCCCCTTCCATTTCCCCACTGGTAACCACCAGTTTGTTTTCTATATCTGTGAGTTTATTTCTGTTTTGTTATATGCATTCCTTTTTTTTAATTTTTAGATTCCACATATAAGTAATATCATACAGTGTCTGTCTTTATCTGACTTATTTCACTAAGCATAATACTCCCTAGGTCCATTCATGTTGTTGCAAATGGCAGAATTTCATTCTTTTTTATGGATGAGTAGTATTCCATGGTATAGATGTACATCTCATCTTCTTTATCCATTCATCTGTGGATGGACACTTAGGTTGCTTCCATATCTTGGCTATTGTAAATAATGCTGCTATGAACATTGGGGTGCATGTACTTTTTGAGTTAGTGTTTTCATTTTCTTTAGATATATACCTAGCAGTGGAAATTCTGGATCATATGGTAGTTTTATTTTTAGTTTTTTGAGGTATCTCCATACCTAGCTCCATAGTAGCTCTACCAATTTAGAATCCCACCAACAGTGTACTAGGGTTTCCCGTTCTGCACATCCTCATCAGCATTTGTTATTTGTAGGCTTTTTGATGATAGCCATTCTGATAGATGTGAGGTTTATCTCATTGTGATTTTGATTTTTATTTCTCTGTTGATTAGTGATGTTGAGCATTTTTTCAAGTGCCTGTTGACCATCTGTATGTCTTCTTTTGGAAAAATGTCTATTTAGGACTTCTGCACATGTTTTGATTGGGTTGTTTGTTTTTTTGATATTGAGTTGTATGAGCTGTTTACATATTTTTGATAGTAACCCCTATCAGTCATATCATTTGCAAATATTTTATCCCATTCTGTAGGTTGTCTTTTTGTTTTGTTGATAGTTTGATGTGAAGAAGATTTTAAGTTTAATTACATCCAATTTTTTTCTTTTTGCTTTTATTTCTTTTGCATTGCATCCAAAAAATATTGCTATGATTTATGTCAAAGAGTGTTCTGCCTGTGGTGTCTTCTAGTTTTATGGTTTCCAGTCTTACCTTTTGGGTCTTTAATTCATTTTGAGTTTATTTTTGTATATGGTGTTAGGGAATGTTCTAATTTCATTCTTTCACACATAGCTGTTCAGTTTTTCCAGCACCACGTATTGAAGAGACTGTCTTTTCTCCATTGTATATTATTGCCTTCTTTTTCATAAATTAACTGACTATAGGTGCATGGGTTTATGTCTGGGATCTATCTTCTGTTCTATTGATCTATGTGTCTGTTTTTGTGCCAGTATCATGCTGTTTTGATTATTGTAGCTTTGTAGTATAGTCTGAAGTCTGGGATGGTGATACCTTCAGCTTCGTTACTTTTTCTCAAGATTGCTTTGGCAATTTGGGGTCTTTTGTGCCTCCATATGAATTTTAGGATTATTTGTTCTAGTTGTGTGAAAAATGTCATGAGTATTTTGATAAGGATTGCATTAAATCTGTAAATTTCTTGAGTAGCATGGATATTTTAACAATATTAATACTTCCAATCCAATAGCATAGAATATCTTTCCATTTCTGGAAAGATATCCATCTTCAATTTCCTTCACTGATCTTTTATATTTTTCATAGTATAGGTCTTTCACCTCCTTGGTTAAGTGTATTCCTAGGTATTTTATTCTTTTTGATGCAATTTTAAATGAGATTGTCTTTCTTTATTTTACTTTCTCTTTCTGATAGTTCACTATTAGTATATAGAAAGCAACAGATTTCTGTATATTAATCTTGTATCCTGGAAATTTACTGAATTCATTTCTTAGTTCTAAAGCTTTATGGTGGAGAATTTTAGTTTTTCTATATATAGTATTGTCATCTGCAAATAATGATAGTTTTACTTATTCCCTTCCAATTTGAATGTCTTTTATTTCTTGTCTGATTGCTGTAGCTAGGACTTCTAATACTATGTTAAATAGAAGTGGTGAGAGTGGGCATTCTTGTCTTTTTCCTGATTTTGAAGGAAAGGCTTTTGGTTTTTCACTGTTGAGTATGATGTTAGTTCTAGGTTTGTTATAAGTGGCCTTTATTATGTTGAGGTATGTTCCCTCTATACCCATTTTGATGAGAGTTTTTAGTTGCTGAATTTTGTCAAATGCTTTTCTGCATTAATTGAGATGATTAAGTGATTTTTATCCTCCCTTTTTTTAATGTATTTTATCACAGTGATTTATTTGTGAGTATTGATCCATCCTTGCAGCCCTGGAATAAATCCCACTTGATCATGTTCTATGATCCTTTTTATATATTGTTGTATTCAGTCTGCTAATATATTGTTGAGGGGTTTTGCATCTATATTTATCAAAGGTATTGGCCTTTCTTTTATAATTATAATTTTTTTTGTCATGTCTTTCATACCAACCCTATCCTAAAAGAAATATTAAAGAGTTTTCTTTAAGTGGAAAAGTAAAAGTCTATAACAAGGAGTAAGAAGCTATAAGAAAGGAAAGATCCATTAAGAAAGGCAAATATATATTAAAGGCTGAGGATCACTTAAATAAGCTAGTACAAAGATTAAAAGACAAAAAATTGAAAAATTTTTATTATGTTTCTAGTAGTAAAATTGAATTTGTAATTTAAAAACTCCCAGCAAACAAAAGTCCAGGACTAGATGACTTCACAGAAGAATTCTACAAAGATATAATGAAGAGCTAATACCTATCCTTCTCAAACTATTCCAAATACTTGAAGAGGATAGAGCACTTCCAAATTCATTTTATGAGACCACATTACACTGATACTACAACATTTTCTTTTAACTTAAGGGAATATTTTGGTCTTCAGTTTTAAATCACAAATGTTTCAAAGCTCTCTATAAATCTCTAATTACCATGCAAATTAAAAAAAATAAAGAGAATTTAATACTCCCTTATCTCTGAATCATTGTTCACTTAGCCTTTTGTTGTGCAACTGAAGTCATGTGAATTTGACATATCACTTTTGATATATTATTACACTAGCTCGATATACATCAAGTAACTTTGTGTTGCTGTAATCTTAACATGCTTCAAGTTGTTTCTTTTCAGTCACTTTTTCATTATTCAATCATTTACCATGGAATACACCGTATTTATTTATTTTTTTAATGTGGAAATTATGACCTTTGAGTTCCAAGAAGTTCAGAATTCAAGGCTGCTGGGCAAAGAAATAAACCTGTTAAAAAAAATGTATGAGAGGTAATAGGTTCTGTGATAGATACACAATGAGAAGATATCTTGGTGAGGAGAAGAGTATCCTTAGGAGATATCAATAAAGGTGATTATTCAAGCATATGCAGAATTTTACCAGGTGGGAAATGGTGAAGAGAACAGCAGAGAGAATGTCAAGTGCTAAAGCAGAGATGAGTGAAGATGGTATCATATTTGCAAATAGTCAGCATTTTGAGGACATTGACCACAGGGCTCACTGTGGAAATGTAGAAATTATAGAGTGTAGGCATTCTGCTTGCCTTTTCTGAACAGTCCAAACAGACTGATGCCACCAGCTCCTTTATCACAATCCTAATTTCCTGTTTAGTATCCTTTCCATTTCCCACTGTACATGTCCATGGGAAATAAGCACACAAATAATGGCTGTCTAGATTATTTCCCTGATATTTTTATTAAAGTAAAATTTCTATACGAAAACTTCACTCTTATTAGTGTAGTGTTCCGTGAGTTTTGACAAACATGTATAGTGATGCAACCACCACCACCACCACAATCAAGATATATTACATTTCAATTGTACCAAATAATTCTTCATGTCTTCATGCATCTTGCAATTCACCCTTTACTGTCACCCCTAAATCCCAGCAAACAGTGTCTTTTCTCCTTTCCTATAGTTTTGCCTTTTCTAGAATGTCCTATTAATAGATTCCCAGTCTTCTGAGTCTGACTCCTTGCACTTAGCATTAATGCATTTGAATTCATTCATCCTGTTATTTTATCAATAGTTCATCCTTTATATTACTGGGCAGTATTCCATTCTATGGATATACAATTTGTTTACCCATTCTCCAGTTGAGGGATATTTGCATTATTTACAGTTTTTGGCGATCGTGGATAAAGCTATTCACGCACAGGTTTTATGTGTGGACATACGATTACATTTCACTTTCATAAATACGGAGGAGTGGAGTTACTGTGTGATATGTTAAGTATATGTTTAACTTTATAAGAATCTACTGAACTGTTTTACAATGTGGTTGCATCATTTTGCATTCCTACCTGCAATATATGAGTATTCTAGTTGCTTTGATTTCTTGATACTATTTCGTATTTTATTTTATTTTTTTTAGCCATTCTGGTAGATTGTATTGATTTCTCATTATGGTTTTAATCTTAGGTTAATTTTACTAATGATGGACCTTTTCATTTGATTATTTCCAATCCATATAGCTTATTTGGTGAAGTGTGCCTTCAAATCTTTTGCCCATTTTTAGAATTGGGTTGTTGGTTTTATTGTGTTTTAAGAGTCCTTTATATATTCCAGAAACAAGTCTTTGTCAGATGTGTCATTTGCAAATAGTCTGTGTATTGTTTCTTAGTCTAGTTTTTTTTGTAGTTTAATAGTCATCCTTAAATGCATTTTAGTCTTATTTTTTAACTGAATGCTTTTAAAAACAATTTTAATTGAAGTAAAACATGTGTGTATGTGTGTATAGTTATGGTTTAAAGTATGTCCATAAATATTTGATAGTCCCTTCAGGAGGTGGAGTTTAATTCTCTTCCTTTTGAGAGTGGGCTGGACTTATTGACTCTCTTCTAAAGAATTTACAGGAAAAATTGACAGTGTATGACTTCTAAGACAAAGGCGTAAGAAGCACTGCAGTTTCCTCTTTGCTCTCTTGCATCACTCACTCTCAGGGAAATCAGCTGTCATTTTGTAAGTACATTCCAGCAGCCCTATGGGAGAGGCCACGGAACAAGGAACTGAGGCCTCCTATTGGTGAGGCCACCAATAGGCAGTGAGTTGAGAGCTCTAGCCAACTGCCAGGAGAGTAAGCCATCTTGGTACGGAGTTTCCAATCTCAGTCAAGCCTTTAGATGACTGCAGCATTGGCTGTCACAGTGACTGCAAACCCAAGAGAGATCCTGAGCCACCAGTCACCCAACTAAGCGGCTCTCAGACTCCAGACCCTCAGAAACTATGTGAAATGATACATATTCGTTGTTTTAAGCTTCTAAGTTTTGGAGCCAGTTTTTGCATAATGATAAATTTTATATCTCCATCATCTATCTATCTATCAACTTTATAAGTATCTACCAAACTGTTTTACAAAATGGTTGTATCATTTTGTATTTCTACAAGCAATATGTCAGTATTCCAGCTTCTTTGATTCCTTGATAGTGTGTTATTGTAATTTTATACATACACACGCATATATATAAAACATCCAAATTATAAGTTTACATGTCCACGAATTTCCACACAGTGAACACACCTTTGTAAATTCCACCAGTTCAGGAAATAACACAGTACTAACATCTCAGAAGAATGCCACCTGACCTCTCTCAGTAACTATTCCCACTGCTCCTCATGGATAACTACTTTATTCACAAGATAATTCAGTTTTACCTGATTTTATACTTTGTATAAATGGAACCATATAATATGGTCTCTTTTGCAGCTGGCCTCCTTCACACAATATTATGTTCCTGATACTCTTCCAAGTTGTTTTGTGAACTAGTATTTTCATTATCTCCCATTGCCATATGGTATTCTATTATATAAATACATCACAATTTATTGCTACTTTATTGTGGATGAGCATTTGTATTTTTTTCAGTTTGAGTTTTCTGCAAATATACTTTTTTGCACATTTCCATACCTATCTTTTGATGAGCATTTCTCTATGATGTATACTTATAAATGGAATTGTTTGGTCATAGTTCTGCCGGTATTGCATATATTCGAATCATTTTCTGAGGCAGTTATATCAACCTAGTCTTCCACCCATGATGGATGTACACTCTACTTACCCTGCATTCTTGTCAACACACAGGATGGTCAGAGTTTTTAATTTTAGATATTCTGAAGAATATATAATAGTATTGCATTATGGTTTTAAAATGTATTTCCCTAATGACCGGTGAGATTGAACATATGTTTATTGAACATTTGGATGTCCTCTTTTATAAAGTGCCTCCCTTGAACATTTTTGTTTTAGGTGGTCTGTATTTTTCCTATAGATTGGTAGGAACTCACTATACATTTCATATCTAAGTCCTTTGTTTATTATATGTATTGTATGCATCTTCTCCCACTCTGCAGCTTTTGTTTTCATGTTTTTTTAATGAGGAGTTTTTAACTTAATGTAGTGTAAAAGTTCTATGTTTTCCCTCTATGGTTAGTGTTTTTGCATCTTATTTAAGACATTTTTATCTATTACACTTCAAGATCACACATATATTCTGTTATAACTTCTTCTAAAAGTGTTATTACTTTACATTTCATATTTAGATTTAAAATCTATCTGGATTTCATTGTTAAATAGTGTGGAATAGAAGTCAAAATTCACTTTCTTCCATATAAATATCCAGTTAATCCAATGCAACTAATTGAAAAGACGATCCTTTTCCCACTCTTTTGCCTTTCTCTTGATCAAGTGTCCATATACATGGATGTCTTTTTCTGGATACTCTGTTGTGTTGCATTAGTCTATTTTTATGTTCTTGTATCAGTGCCACTCTATGCTATATATTGTATCTTAGTAATGTCTTTAAGTCCAGTAATGTAAGGATTTCAACATTTTTTCTCCTTTCAGGCTGTCTTACATATTCTTGAACTTTTGCATTTTGATATATATTTTAGAATATTTCTTACACACTCACATACACAAATGCACACAAACAAGTTAAGGGGATTTTGATTAGGACTGAATTGAATCTGTAGAATAATTTGAGTAGTCTAATATGTAAATATAAAATATTTTTCCATTTACTGTTTGCAATATTTATTTTTACTGTGAATAGGAGCTGCTTATTTTGCACTAGCTTTATTCTAATTTATTTGGCTTTAAACCTTTTATAAATGCTATCTTTTATAGACTTAATTTTATCAATTTGTTGCTGATAAATTGAAAACACTTAATTTTTGTAAATTGATCTTATACCTGGCAGTCATGATCAATTTACTTATTAATAATTATTATGTAGTTTCTAAATAAGGAAAATATTATTACTTTCCCCAATCCTCATGCCTTTTACTTATTTTCTTGTTTGGTTTACTTCACTGTAGGATCTTTAGCACAATGTTCAATAGAAATGGGCATAGTAATTTCTTTTTTGCTCCTGAACATCTTTCAGTATTTAATTATGACATACATATAAGCATATGCTTGCTGTAAGATTTTGTATCATCTTTTGAAATGATGACATTTCTTTCTTATCTTGTTAATATGATATGTTTCATTGATTGATTTCTACTCGTAAACCGCATATTCCTAGAATAAAGCCAGCTTGATCATAAACTATTTTCTGAATTTGGATCTCACTGAATATGAATTTTTAATGTTTTGTTTAGATTTTTGAAATATGCTTATGAGACAGATTGTCTTATAATTTTCCTTTCTTATAATTGTTCTTAGCAGGTTTTGTTATTAAAGTTATGCTTGCCTCTTAAAACGGCTTAGGAAATATCATTTTGTTTATTCTTTTAATGAGTTTGTCTAGAATTGGACTTATTTCTTCCTTATATGTTTATAACTTTTCCCGGTAAAAGTATCTGACACTGGAGTTTCTTTGTGGGAGGGTTTTAAAATACAGATGTAATTTATTTAACAGACACAGGATTATTTAGATTTTTAAATTTCTTTTTAGGTATTTTCATATGTTGTATTTTTCTAGAGATTATTATATTTCATGTAAATTTTCAAATGTATTATAATAATACTTTTTTTTTCGTGGTACGTGGGCCTCTCACTGTTGTGGCCTCTCCCGTTGTGGAGCACAGGCTCCGGACGCACAGGCTCAGCGGCCATGGCTCACGGGCCCAGCCGCTCTGTGGCATGTGGGATCTTCCGGGACCGGGGCACGAACCTGCATCCCCTGCATCGGCAGGCGGACTCTCAACCACTGCACCACCAGGGAAGCCCTGGGCCCAGTTTTTAACCTTGAGCGAATTTCCATGTTCTGGCACAGAATTCTGTCCTATGAGTAAGTAGTCTTTTAAAAAACATCAAAATAAAAGTATTTTGGACAAAGCCAGAGATTAAAATTTAAACAATTTAGGAAAATTATGCAGAAGAATTTTTCCCTATCAGTAAGGATTGCTGAACTCCACACCTGCAGAGTAAGACAGGTTCCTGAGTGCAAGAGTTGCGTGATTTCTAATGGTCTTTCATTGCTAATTTGCCATCCTACATATCTTTCCCACACTACTTTTTCCTTTCTTGTACCATGTGGAATTGACTCTTACAGTCTTCATCACTTGGGCTTTCTTTTCTTTTCAAATTTATTTAAATTGAGGTATCATTGACATATAACAATGATAGTAATTTTAGGCACACAATGCAATGGTTTAACATTTGTATATATTGCAAAATGATCACCACAATAAGTCTAGTTAACATTCATCACTATACATATGTACAATTTATTTATTTATTTTTCTTGTGATGAGAATCACTTGGGTTTTCTTCCTTTCTGGCTTCCCATTGGTTCAACCAATAAGATTCTACTAGGACATAAAAGAATAGGTGAAGAAGGAACTTGAGTTTTTTTCTTCCCATGGACCTTGGGAAGCAGGTTCGGAAGTTCTGGTAGTAATATGTCCCTCTATGACTATAGCTTCAAATTTCTGTGACTCCAGTATCATAAATTCCTCCCCTTATCCCTTGACAGTTCCTTGGGTATTTACATATCCTTTCATTTACTGACTGATTATTATCCACATCCTAATTGACATTCCTTTCACTAAGGGCTCTTCTAATATGAGGAGGAGGGGACACACAAGAGGATTCCAGGCAAAAAGATCAAGAACAAAGGTGTTGAGAGTTGAAAGGGCTTGGCACATTCCAGAAGGAAGTATAAACCAGTGCGTTTGAGCAGTGGAAGCAAAAGGGGAAGTGGCAGGACATGTGCTTGAAGGAACAATCAGGTACAAAATCATACAGATGGGTAGGTCAGAATAAAGAGCATGAATTTAAGTGCAATGGGAGGCCACTGTAGGTGACATCTGGGTTGGTTGAGGACAGGACTGAAGCAGGCAGATTACTCTGAGAAGCACTACAATATTTTCAGAAATGTTACAAAAGCAGTAAAGGGTATCTAAATTTGGGTTTCCCCCAAAGTTTACCCTAAGAAAAGGATTCAAGTGCTAGCAGGTTTTTTGGGGAGGCAGGTGATGCCACAAAATACCAAGAGAAGAGTGGGGAATAGGATGGGGAGGGAAGACAGCCAATACAGGGTGTGGAATCAAGTAGCTATCTGTGGACAATTGGGGCCCAGTCCTATGGGAGAAATCTGGAAATGGAGTAGAACACGGGCCTCAGGATTACCCCACCAAGGAGTGAGAGAGTTGAGGTGTTTATAACCAACTCTCATCAGTTATTGGTTGGGGACTGTGTCTGGAGCCTTAACTCTCCAGATCTGAGAGGCAGAGTAGAATTTCCTGGTTTTGAAGAAAGTCTTCATGTGGAGATGCACAGGCTGGCAGTTGGCAATCATTTGTGTGCAAATGAGTTGCCTCTGTAAATATGTATAACTGAATCACTTTGTCGTACACCTGAAGCTAACACAACATTGTTAATCAACTGTACACCAATATAAAATAAAAAGTTAAAAAAAATTTAAATATACAAATGTATGACATACATTTTAGTTCTTAACTTTTTTTATGTTCTCTAATATGTATTACAAATGTAGCCATTGCTTTAAAATGTATCATGTAAATACAAACAAATTGCTGGAAAAAAAATATCCAGAGAAACATGGTTAAGTCACCAACAGAAACTGCCACAAGGGTTGAAAGAGACGCATGGAACAAGAGTGGCCAAGACTTTGGGTTAAGACAAAGCTTGCTATAGTCTTGGAACAACAAAAAGGCTGTCCTTTAGAAGGCGAAAAGATAGAGACTCAGGGGAACAGAATGGAGGGCCGTTAATATTTGGAATCAGAGAAGGTACTATTGGAACAACCATTATGATTCAACAATGTTTGAGCTACAGATTGGAAACACAGTTGCTATACAAGAGATACCAAGAAACTAAAAGCTTACCAAGGGAAGTAGGGCATCTGCACAGGTAAATAACAAAACAAGGTAGTTCACACTGGCCAAGTGGGAGCCATGCAGGGAGGAGTGGATTGTCATCAGGAGATGAGAAGGCTGGAAAGGATTTTGAGAGTCAAATGGTCCTTTATCTGAGCTTTGAGGGATAAGAAATGCAAAGCATGTTTCCAGAAAGGGAATGTCATGAACAAATGTTCTGTCAAAGAAATAGATGTGGCATTCCTGACACAGTTACAGGCAGCTGAATGCAAACTTCACTAATGAATAAGCAAATATTAATACATGGCTTGCTCACCTCCTCCTGCTGTCCCAGGAGAGGCCCCCTCTGTTTCTTGTGTCAGGATTAGCATTAAAACATGAAGGTGTTTGGAGACAGCTAAGTAGCAAGGCAGAAGAGAGTCAGGAAATATCAGATCCCACCCCACAAATATTATTGGAGAAAGAAAAATTGAACGGCATTAGTGGTGGCAAAATTTTAGAGAAAAAGAAAACTGTTCCCAGGGCTTCCCAGGTCATAGGAAACGATAGAAGAGAATGTCTGAGACTTCACAATTTAGTTTCTTGACAAGTTTAGTAAGCCCAGTTTAGTAGGTACTACCAGACAAGGTAGTAAATAGATTTCCTCTTGCAAAACAGCTCTTATCAGTTTGTTGCCTGTCTCTAGACTACTATGTTATAAAGATTCAGAGGGCTCACTTAAAATCAGGCGGAAGGAGATCTGGGATCCATTGCTGATGTCTGTCATGGGCACAGGGTATAGGGTGTAGGCATTATGTTTGTAAAGACTTAGTGCATATTTTAGGAATGTGTTCAGCTGCACATGGCAGAGATCCAATACCAGTGACCAAATATGGGTTTATTTTTCTCACATAGAGAAAAGACTGGAGCTAGAGAGCTTAAATTTTTTTCTTTAATGTCCATTCCCTATTGCTATCAAGGATCCAAGCCCATTTTTCCTTCCTGTCTTTCCTTCCTAAATTATGCTAGTAATTTAGCTGTGATGATGAATTAATTTTATGTGTCAGCTTGACAGGGCCATGGGTCCCTAGATATCTGATCTAATATTATTTTGGGTGTATTTCTGAGAATGTTTCTGGATGGGCAGCCAGTCTCTAAATGTGCATGGGCCAGCTGCTTGGCTGACCATGGACATGGGCCTTTTCTGACATTACATTGTGATCCCCGGTTGTGAGGCGTATGTGACTATTGAGAAGTCAGCCATGCAGGCAGGTACCCAGAAGTCTGGTTCACAGAAACTGACTGGAGAAGTGTGCCTTTTCATGTCATCCCCATTGTCCTCCGGCCAGGGAAGACCTGGCAAGGGCTCTACTCTTTGTTGCAAAGGACATAAGCTCTTCCTGTGTTAGACCTATGGACAATGTCTATTATTGCCCTCTCTTTCCTCATGATGTAGGTCTTTCTGGGTCAGTTGCATTGCTTTTGGGCTTAGCTTCTCCAATGTTATAAGCATATGCTGTGGGGATGGTAGCTTCCCCTGCAGCTCCAGCCTGGCTTCTGGAGAGGAGCCATGGGATTCTGAGGGTGGTGTCCAGGTTCTCTCATACAAGAGCATTGCTGGGCTCTAGGTGAGAACTTGGAGCCCAAATGAATTCCATGCCCAAAGTAAAGCTTATAGAAGGAGATAAGTCCATTCCTGTATTTTTGGATCCCTAGAGAGCATCAGGGTGGACAGGAAACTCATTCCAGCATTTTTGCTTCAGTCTGGAGACTTAACTTTCAAGAGTAAAAGCTGAGAATTTGATAACTGAAGACCAGCTGCTAAATTCAATCTTGGACCAACCTAGGCTGAAGGCTGGGAGAAAGGATTATGATCATAGGTCAAATAGGTAGGTTTTGTTGACCATTCATCTGTTATTTTCCCTTAGCTTACCAGACTCAAGTACTTTGAAATGCTATCTTTTGGTTCTCTACCTTTATCCAAAGAAATTAGATGTGGTATCCCAGGTAGGATTGCCAGATAAAATACAGGATTACATTTAAATTGAATATCAGATAAACAATCAATAAATAGTATATGTTTATCCCAAATATTACATGGGGTATTCTTATACTAAAGAATTATTCACTTTTTTTAACATCTTTATTGGAGTGTAATTGCTTTACAATTTTGTGTTAGTTTCTGCTGTATAACAAAGTGAATCAGCTATATGTAAGCATATACACCCATATCCCTTCCTTTTTGCATCTCCCTCCCACCCTCCCTATCCCACCCCTCTAGGTGGTCACACAACACTGAGCTGATCTCCCTGTGTGATGCAGTTGCTTCCCACTAGCTATCTATTTTACATTTGGTAGTGTATATATGTCAATGCTATTTTCTCACTTCGTCCCAGCTTACCCTTCTCCCTCCCCATGTCCTCAAGTCCATTCTCTAAGTCTGCGTCTTTATTCCTGTGCTGCTCCTAGGTTCTTCAGAACCATTTTTTTTTAGATTCCATATATATGTGTTAGCATACGGTATTTGTTTTTCTCTTTCTGACTTACTTCACTCTATATGACAGACTCTAGGTCCATCCACCTCACTACAAATAACTCAATTTCATTTCTTTTTATGGCCAAGTAATACTTCATTGTGTATATGTGCCACATCTTCTTTACCCATTCATTGGTCGATGGACACTTAGGTTGCTTCCATGTCCTGGCTATTGTAAATAGTGCTTCAATGAACATTGTGGTTCATGTCTGGTTTTGAATTATGGTTTTCTCAGGGTATATGCTCAGTACTGGGATTGTTGGGTCACATGGTAGTTCTATTTTTAGTTTCTTAAGGAACCTCCATGCTGTTCCCCATAGTGATTGTATCAATTTACATTCCCATCAACAGTGCAAGAGGGTTCCCTTTTCTTCACACCTTCTCCAGAATTTGTTGTTTGTAGGTTTTTGATGATGGCCATTCTGACCAGTGTGAGGTGATACCTCATTGTAGTTTTGATTTGCATTTCTCTAATGATTAGTGATTTTGACCATCCTTTCATCTGTTTGTTGGCAGTCTGTATATCTTCCTTGGAGAAATATCTGTTTAGGTCTCCTGCCTGTTTTTGGATTGGGTTGTTTTTGTTTTTTTGTTTTTTTTTGATGTTGAGCTGCTTGTATATTTTGGAGATTAATCCTTTGTCACTCGCTTCGTTTGCAAATATTTTCTCCCATTCTAAGGGTTGTCTTTGTATGTTGTTTATAGTTTCCTTTGCTGTGCAAACTTTTAAGTTTCATTAGGTCCTATTTGTTTCTTTTTGTTTTTATTTCTATTTCTCTAGAAGGTGGGTCAAAAAGGATCTTGCTGTGATTTATGTCATAGAGTGTTCTGCCTATGTTTTCCTCGAAGAGTTTTCAAGTGTCTGGCCTTACATTTAGGTCTTTAATTCATTTTGAGTTTATTTTTGTATATGGTGTTAGGGAGGGTTCTAATTTCATTCTTTTACATGTAGCTGTCCAGTTTTCCCAGCACCACTTATTGAAGAGGTTGTCTTTTCTTCGTTGTATATTCTGCCTCCTTTATCAAAGATAAGGTGACCATATGTGCATGGGTTTATCTCTGGGCTTTCTATCCTGTTCCATTGATCTATATTTCTATTTTTGTGCCAATACCATACTGTCTTGATGACAGTAGCTTTGTAGTATAGTCTGAAATCAGGGAGCCTGAATCCTCCAGCTCCATTTTTCTTTCTCAAGATTGCTTTGGCTATTCAGGGTCTTTTGTTTTTCCATACAAATTGTGAAATTTTTGTTCAAATTGTGAAAAATGCCATTGGTATTTTGATAGGGTTTGCTTTGAATCTGTAGATTGCTTTGGGTAGTATGGGTCATTTTCACATTAATGATTCTTCCAACCCAGGAATATGGTATATCTCTCCATCTGTTTGTATCATCTTTAATTTCTTTCATATCAATGTCTTATAGTTTTCTGCTTACAGGTCTTTTGTCTCCTTAGGTAGGTTTATTCCTAAATATTTTAAAGAATTATACATTTTTTATCTGAAATTCAAATTTAATTAGCATCCTGTTTTTTAATTTTTTTTTAACATTTTACTTTGAAATTGTATCTGCTCAGAAAGTTGTAAAGATAGTATATAGAGGTCCCATGTATACTTCACCCCCTATAGTATATAGAGGTCCCATGTACAGTTTGCCCTAATGATTGCTCTTATACTGTTACAGTACAATATCAAAACCAAGAATTTTATATTGGTACATTGTGTGCATGGTTCTATGTCATTTTATAACATGTAAACTTATGTAACCACTACAAAGATCTTCCTCATGCTATCCCTTTATCATTGTACTCTCCTCTCTTTGCCCACCTCAAAATATCTAACTCCTGGTAATCACTAATCTATTTCCCATCTCTCTAACTTTGTCATTTGAGGATGTTATATAAATGGAATCATATATTATATGACTTTTTGAGATTGGCTTTCTTCACTGAGTATAATGTCCTTAAGGTTCATCCAACTTGTCCCATGTATTAGATAACAAAATATGTGAAGCAAAACTGATTGAAGGGAGAAAAGAAATAGGCAAATTCACAATTATGGCTAGGGACTTTGACACCCAGCTTTCAATAATTGATAGAACAACCAGACAGAAAATCTAGGATATAGAAGAATTCAAACCCTGCCATCAGCCAATAGGATTTAAACAATATTTTTCAAATGTTCCACTCAACCACAGTGGGCTACACATTCTTTCCAAGCACCAGTGGGACACATACCAAGATAGAACATATCCTGGGCCATAAAACAACCTTCAACAAATTTAAAAGAATTGAAATCATACAGACTACATTCTCTGACCACAATGGAATCAAACTAGAAATCAATCACAAAAAGATAATCTCCAAATACTTAGAAATGAAATGACACATTTCTAAGTAATTTTTGAGTCAAAGAGGAAGTTTCAAGAGAAAGAAGTTCAAAAAATAAAGTCAAAATAAACCCAAAGCAAGAAGGAAGAAGGAGCAAATAAAACAAGAGCAGGACTCAATGTAATTGAACACCCATATATATATAATAATCAATGCAACAAAACTAAATTTCTTTTAAAAGATTATTAAAGTTGACAAGCCTCTAGCAAGAATGACAAAGATAAACAAAAGAGAGGAGAAGACACAAATTACTAATAACAGGAAAGAAGCAGGGAATATCACTACAGATTCTGCAGACATCAAAATAATAAGGAGAATATCATAAAAACATCTGTATACACATGAATTTGACAACTTAGATGAAATGGGCCAGTTTTTCATAAAGTACAACCTATCACAGCTCACCTAATGTAAAATAGCTAATTTTAACAGCCCTTTATAAAATATAAAAATTATGTAATATAAAGGAAGTGAGCATTTTTAACTGAGAACATTGCCACTAAATAAGAAAGTGGAGAATGTGACAGTGTGTAGCAAGCAGTAGTGTCAGCCACATCTCCTTTAAACATGGTAATGACTTAACTGAAGAAATTGCTGAGAGGCCATGAATATCCTATGCTCTAAATTCCAAGAAATTGCATTAATCTACAGGTTGCTCTTATTGTTTATTCCCCCTCAGGACCTGCATCATACTCACCTCTTTTTGCCTCTGACAGTGATGGAGGCAAAACATCAATATGGTTTTATCCGTCTTGTAAGGATGGACCTTAGAAATGGAGGCTTTGCTCTCTTCTGTGGATGATGACAAAGTAAGACTTGACTCATGCTTTCTCTTGGTTCCCACAGCAAAGCTACTGAAACAGTATCAGGAAATTGTAAGAATCTTGAAGGGTCAAGAGTCAACAAGCATTTGTTGTTTCTCACTTTCTACTTAACTCTTAATATTTTCTCATCTGTCAAATAGCTTTAGTTTGTCTTATTCATCAGGAGTAAAAGGCTCACAGTGGTTGTGAAATGGTCTTTGGACTGTGTGTCAGTCACTTTAATCCTGGGAAAAGGCATTATATTTCATTTTTTTTTATTCCCTCTTAAAGGACAAAACAAACCCTTTTCCAATTAGAACATCTAACAGTAGTTTTGAGAGAGTATTTCAGACACAGGTCTCATGATGTCCCCCTGGTTGGTAGAGAAGATTGTGTGGGAATGAAAGCTATGGAAGCTGCAAACAATTAGTATAATGCTTTTGTCTAGAAATGTACATGTATCTCAGTAAAACACTGACTTTGTTATTATTGTATTGTGTATTATTACTATTGTCTTTTGTTGTTACTATCATTATGATTATCTTCATTATCATTTTAGAATACAAGTTCTTTGTTATTACAATAAAATGTCCCTAGTGACACAACTAAAATGTCACCTATTCCTGTTTTCAAATGTGTGTATATGTGTAGATGTGTGTAGGTGTAGTTTACACATTCTTGTATTTCTCTAGATTACCTTTTTGTTGGCTTAGAAAGGCTGAGTATGAATGTAGCTAGCCTAAGACTGTAGAAAGCTTCTCTTTGAAAGAGAAATTTTTCTCAATTTTGAATTTCCTTTGCCAGTCATTAGAAGTTGGTGGGAAATTCCAGTCCTATGAGAAATGCTGACATTAAATTTCTGTAAAATATCTAGAACAATTCATGTTACCTGAACCAGGCCTAATCAACTCTTAATATAAAAAGCTCTTCAGAACAAGGGGGGATGGATAGGCTTATGGTAAAAGGAAGTTAATTCAATGTTTTCTCTTTTAAACTAGGAGTTTCCAAAGAAATAAGATCATGAGAATGTCAGGGACTACTTTGGAATAGAAAGGCAAGACAGACATTTATTTTCCTCATCCTTTGGAACTGATATGTCCCAGATCTCCAGTCCAAGGCCACCTTCAGCCACCTTCCCTGGCCAGCCTGTGTCTCTCTTCAACAGTGGCCTTCTGCCACCCCACCTCACCCTGGCACATTTTAAAAAATTTATCTCACTTTTGAGCCACTGAGATAATGATAGAGAATAAACCTAATCAGCCCCGTTTAGAGAGCCTAATTTGTGAAAATTTACAAAAATATGTTATATCAGCTAAGGATATATATACAAATATATTCCACTCAAATTACAATTTACCTACTGTACTTATAATGATAGGTATTCTCTGTCTAGTCGAAGTTGATTTTCAAAAAGATAAGCTTTAATTTCATGGATTCCCTTAACTAGCTGCACTGCTTGCTCTGTTTCC
Source organism: Neophocaena asiaeorientalis asiaeorientalis (assembly GCF_003031525.2). Classification (NCBI taxonomy): domain Eukaryota; kingdom Metazoa; phylum Chordata; class Mammalia; order Artiodactyla; family Phocoenidae; genus Neophocaena; species Neophocaena asiaeorientalis. The sequence continues at coordinate 2,531,044 of NW_020175089.1, read as the reverse complement.
TTGATTCTTTGTGTAACATAATGAGTAACTTGATATCTGCCCCATATTTTATGGACACATAATTCATCTCAATTCCAGATGCAGGAAAGTTATTTCTGCTTGAGTTCCCAATGTTTTATCCACAGCCTCAATTAGATGATTATTTAACAGCCAGTTGAATTCCCAGACCAAACCATCAAGGCCTAGGTCTTTAATTGCCTAAAAACTGTTTGTTCTGGGCTTCCCTGGTGGCGCGGTGGTTGAGAGTCCGCCTTCCCATACAGGGCACACGGGTTCATGCCCCGGTCTGGGAGGATCCCACATGCCGCAGAGCGGCTAGGACTGTGAGCCATGGCCGCTGAGCCTGCGCCTCCGGAGCCTGTGCTCCACAACGGGAGAGGCCACAGCAGTGAGGGGACTGCGTACCGCAAAACAACAACAACAAAAAAAAAACAAACAAAAAAACTGTTTGTTCTAACATTTGGCTTTCAAATATCCTGCTGGGTCAAGTTTCATTGAAAAAAGATGGCTTTCCTAGCCTAAGAAGATTTTAGAGGATAGAATATAAGCAGTGCCTCAATAAGATAACAAAACATATCTAAAATATTTTTACCTAAAATACGTATTTATTAAGCCTTGTGTATACTAAGAAAAAAAAAAAACACCTAGATTTTCTCCATATTAAAGTATCGGGAATTTAGTTTCCTTCAATGCCAAAATCTACCTTTAATCATAACTAAAGGTGATGAAGAGGCAAATAGGTATATAGCGCATTAAGGGATTAATACTTTCTCGTAGGAAACAGTAAACTCAACTTGATGTTGTTGCAGCCAGTAATTTTTAAATCCTCCATTAAGTATCCAATTATCCCTAAGACGTGTGTTGGCATAACAGACACAGAGCATCATGGGGTATTATTATTTTTATGATGGAAGAGTAAATATTTAACAGAATCTTACTTCTTTAGGAAGTGATAATATCAATACCAGGATATGGTACATCAAATGAAAATGTTACGTAGTTAGAATGCTGTAACAGACACACTTATGAAAGTGCTGGAACACTCCCAAAAAGCATTTGAGAAAAGATAAAACAAAAAAGGACATTAAATAATGTCATTCAGTTATCCTCTTATGTAAGAAAAGCCAAATAAGCGGAAATGAAACCATTGCAAAGTCATTTGAACTTAAATCTCAAAAAACATAAGAAGAGTGCTTTAATCCTAGCATTGACCACACTTCCTTTGCAAACCTGAGCAAATGCCATTGTCTTTAACCTCATTTCTCCATTTCTGAAATGAGAAAGATTGGATTTTGTTTCTCCAAGGATCCTTGAAGTGATTAATTGCCTAATGGTTTCTAAAGATCTTTGAAAACCAAAGGGCTGAAATTTAACATATTATGGTGCATCCCCCCTTGATCATGGCATTTCTGAAATTTCTTTGTAATTAAGTTTCCATTCTCTCTCTCTCTACTTTTTAAAATCTTACTGATTATTTTTCTTGAGATGCGTTTTACTGATAAAAGGGCCAATAGAGCCACTGACCAGCATTTGGATAAGACAAGTTGTTTCGGGTTTATTTTCTAAAATGTGACACTGCCTTCTCTCTTTTTAAAATTTCTTTTTTTTTCTCTTCTCTTTATTTTCCTTTCTATTCCTTCCTCTTTATTTTTTCCTTCTCTTTCCCTCATTCCATGACATATTTCAAGCATATAGAAAAGTGCAGAGAATAATGTAAGACTTCCAGGGCATGCAGCCATGGCACAGATGTCATAAAGAAAAATGGTATAGATGATCTTCTTTGCAAAGCAGAAATAGGGACACAGATTTAGAGAACAAATGTATGGATACCAAGGAGGAAGGGGGTGCAGTGGGATGAATTGGGAGATTGGGATTGACATATATACACTACTATGTATAAAATAGATAACTAATGAGAACTTACTGTATAGCACAGGGAACTTTACTCAGTGATCTGTGGTGACTAAATGGGAAGGAAATCCATAAAAGAGAAGATATATATATACATATGTATGATTCACTTTGCTGTACAGCAGAAACTGACACAGCAGTGTAAAGCAGCTATACTCCCCCTGCAAAAAAAAGTCCATCCAGAGTTCTAACACAAACATGTTTTAGTTTCCCATCTGTCAATTGTAGGAACAAATCATGTCAAATATATTGAGATAAAGAAATATGATGGATAGAATAAGTGGAGAATAATGGGTAAGATGGTATTTTTTTCACAAAATATTGACCATCACAGACCCAGAGGAAACTGAGAAGGGCTATCTTAATTTTTTCTGATAAAAAATTGAAACCCGAATAAGCCACAAATTGCTTGCAAAGAACTTCAAAGTAAAATGTAGGCTTGGCAGCGAGATTTTGCCCATTGCCTCAAGAGCTATCACAGTTCACTCTTCTCCATGGCTGGTTTGCATGTTTCAGCTCATTTCTTAGCATTATAAATAATTCATTAGACACTATATGTAATTCACAATCTTCCCTAAATATTGGAAGTCACAAGCATGCCTATGCCTCATGGTTCTAGCTATTTGTGAGTGTTGCTTTTAAGTGCCAGGGATATGGTTCAGTAAATTATTAGAAGCATATTAATTAGCTGTTTTTCATTAGGCAGTATTGCAAGAAAGATCAGCAACAAAATGTTAACAGGTGGAAGATCTGATTTATTGCATATCTCATAAAACAAAACCACACAAAATTTGGTACAAGTTCCTAGTCTCTGTTGCATTCGTTAATTCTGTTATTCACTAATGAACTCTAATATTAATAAATTAACTTATGCATAAAAAAGAATAACGTTGGGGCTTCCCTCGTGGCGCAGTGGTTGAGAGTCTGCCTGCCGATGCAGGGGACACCGGTTCGTGCTCTGGTCCGGGAAGATCCCACATGCCGTGGAGCGGCTAGGCCCGTGAGCCATGGCCGCTGAGCCTGCGTGTCCGGAGCCTGTGCTCTGCAACGGGAGAGGCCACAACAGTGAGAGGCCCACATACTGCAAAAAAAAATAATAATAATGTTTAGCTTCCTTATAGTTTTAACAGAAGTAAAATTTTACTTATGGGTTAAGTTTCAAATGTGCCCCTCCCCAGCTCCACTGGCTTCTCTCCTTCCATGAGTTAACTACTGTCTTCAAGATTTTTGTGTCCCTACCAGTATCTTTTTCCCTGTGGATGGACATTTATGTTGTTTTCAAGATTTACTATTTAAAAAATTGTAATGAACATTTGTGTACTTATTCCTTTTTGGACTGGTATAAGGTTTTCTAGTCTGGATCCTTGCAGGGAAATTTTTGAGTCATAGATAATTTTATATTCAACTAACTTCAGTATTTTCAAATTGCTTTCTAGATTGGTTATAATGCCACCAGCAGATAGATTATGAGGCTCGTTAGGTCCCTGGATCATCTTTAATTCTGGAGATTGTCAATCTTAAACATTTCTCATGTGATAGGTATTAAATCATATTTTATTTTTTATGTGTATGTTTTTTGAGGTATAATTTGCATATAGTAAAGTTCACCCTTTTGAGTGTACAGTACAGTATTAGAAATTTTAACAAATTCATACAGTTGTGTAACCACCACCACAATCAATGTATAGAACATTTCCATCACCTCCCCAAAATTCCTTTATTTCTCTTTATAGCCAGATCCTTTTTAATTCTCACAAATAGAGCTTCATGGATGCAAGTTGACTGATACACATCCAGGCAACACATCTGTAATCAAGGCACTGGGTTTGGGAATGCCAGCTGAATCTATCTCTTTTACTGAGAAAGCAATTTTTTAAAAAAAGGCATCAGCAGGTATCTCTTTAAGTCTACCTGGTCAGAATTAATTGGGTGTGTTTTGGGGCAGGATGCAGGGAGCATCTTCTGGGAGTTTGCTTGGAAATGCATAGAATTTATAGATTAATGTAGAAAATAAATATGGTCTAACACTGCATGTAGTTGGGCCTTTTTATGTATTTTGATCAAATTTTATATTTTCTCCATAGTCAAAAAAAGTGAAAAATTCTTGCACATTTTATTAGATTTATTCCTATATACTTTAAATTTATTTTTCAATTGCCAATTAATTTTTAATGATCCTATTTTATAAATGTTATTTTTATTTACTGAACTCTCTGTATAAATTTTCTAAACTTTTTCTAATTATAAATTCAGAATCTTCTGAATTTTTGTTTAGATGAATATTTAATCTATGAATGATGACAATTTGGACTCTTCTTTTGCAATTCTTATAGTTTTCTTTCACATTTTCCTTTCTTCATTCCCATTTTTCTTCCTGGTTTGCCCCCTTTTGCATATTTGTTTTAACATTTATGATCTATAAATGCATCTGTTCTTAGTATTCTTTTCTGAAGTAGTTTAACATCTGTCTGTTTTTCTCATGAATTAAACTCTTAAGCAAACATTTATTTTTATATTTGTAAGAGAGTCATGATCTTACATTTTTCTAAACATTATCATTTCACTGTTTTCACTCTTAGAATTTGGTAAGTATGCAAATCTGATTCTTGTTCCTCCATATTGTTTTAGTTTTTTTCTCATGCTTTCTGATTTTTTTAACTGTAATAAGAATATTTCTGATTGCCTTAACTTTTCTAGCTCTTAGCAGTGCTGTTATCTCCTGCTTGTTGCTTTTCCTGCCTTTCCTCTTGGGAATATGATTCCTGGTATGGTTTGGAACTTTTAAAGTCCTATTGCCTTTAGCACAATTTGCTTTTATTGTGGAATTTCTATTTGCCATGGGTTGTGGAGGGTTCCCTATAGAATAATTTTTGCTTTTACTAGGGCATGGGTGAGAATGAGCTGTGTTGTTAAAGTTCTGACTTGGTGTTCCTACATATGAGTATGGTGCTGACTCAGTTTCCATTTTTCACAGGGGAACATTATGGTCCTATCTTGTTTGTATGTTTTCTTATTGTTTCTCTGGCATATCAATCAGAGTTCAATGTAAGGTACAGGAAAGGGTTTAATAGAATGAATTAGGCTTGACGAATTGAAGAAGTGGATTCTAGAAATCACCCCCAGACTAAAAAATTCATCCTACCCTCAGTCAGAAATCACCATCGGTTCTGTGGTAGAAACATGAAGCTACTGCTGGCACCCCTGCCACTACCACCAGTGCCTCTCTAATTCCAGAAAGTCTAAAGAACAGGCACTAGACATATGTAGCTGAAAACACAATTCCACAGCTTTGCTTACAAAAGTCATTGAAAAATGAGCCCAACTCTTTTCCACCTTCCAATCTCATGTGAGGGCAGTGATTGGTAAACCATTTCCCAGTTCCCTTGCTGTGTGGAATCTAGGAAATGTAGTCGATTTCAGTTTTGTTTCTGATTTATTTTCTTTTGATTTGCTTTCAACACCTCCAGTCAGAATGAGGGTGTAATGAAGCTTGAGTAATTCAATCAATAATGGCCACACCTAGACTAAAGGGGGATGTTCCTTTCAGGAAAATGGTTTTTGTTCCCCACTTCTCAGGTACTGATGGTCAAGTGTCAGCTGAGTCCTACAGGAAGCAGATGCTAAGATGGAGTCAGGACTGTAAGCAATTTACTGGGGGATAACACTTGGGAAATGAAAAGGGAAGACTCCAACTGGGAGAAGGAGGCATCTGACTCCAGTACAGATCTAATCGAGTCTGCTAGTCCAACAGGGGGCTTCAGGACAAAGGTGGCCCATTAAAGGACTCCCACGTGGTATGGAAATGGCCAGGCCCTTGGACCAAAGGCTTGCTCAGTCATTGGCTGCAGCAACTCTAGGCCGTAAAGCTGAGGGGAGCCTGATGAAATTCAATAACACCTGAAGGCTCTCAGCTCATGACACTCCTTGCAGCAGGGCAATGTGCTCTTTCCTAAAGGGAGATCTTGGCAGGGCCTCACTATGCCTGCCAGAGATCACTTGGCCTGTCACTAGGTTTATGTCAACCCTTGCTGCCACCTATAAGGGCCTGCCTCTGCTCTAATACCCAAATGCATTGCCACAGCATCAGCTCTTATTTGCTTCCTTGGTTTCCTCTTCATTCTGGGCACAGAAAAATTGTCTTTTTTTTTTTTTTTTTTTCCTTCAAGCTTGGCTACATCATCAGAATTTCTAAGTGTTAACCATAGGCATACAGCTGTTTCTTGTCATCTCAATCTGTCTTTTTGCATCACTAAATTTATTTGCCTCCAAGACATCACTTACTAGAGACTTACTGGAGTCAGTCATCATGTTTGATGCAATTATGAATGTCACTGAGACAATAAGGAAGAATGATCCTCTAGTTGCCACAGATTCACCTGTAAATTGTCCTCGTTACTGTGACTTCATGGTTCAATATTGTCCTGCTTCTAACCAAGTCAACTGAAAACTACTTGACAATTTTAATGATCATTATGCTAGGAGATGGAGGAAATAGAAAATGGAAAAGAAATTGTCTGTATATTTAAGTAGCTCTTAGTTGGATGTACTAATACACAAGGAAGAGTTGAAAAACAATTAGCGTGAAATTATATGGCTTGAACCCTTCCTACTCAAAAGTGTGGACTGTGGACTACCAGCAATGGCCACACCACAAATGCATAATAAATGCAGATTCTCAGGCCATGCTCCAAACCTATTGAGTCATAATCTGCACTTTAACAAGATCCCCAATGATTCATGAGCACTTAAGCTTTGGAAAGTGCTCATTTATACAAAATGCCATTGTTGATGGATTTGGGAGAAAGAAACTCAACAGGAAAAGAGAGAAACAGGGTCCTTAAATGGTTGTATGCGATCTCACCTTAAAAGAGAATAAATAGAGTTATATGGAAGGGATTTCAGTTCTGTGGAACAAAATGTGATAATTCAATTTTAAAACCTTTCAGAGAAACCTCCAATATTAACCTAAGAATCCACTATAAAATTTTATGGGACATCTAATAAAAGATTATTTTAATTGATATTGACATTTATGTTGTATGTCTTCTATGCTGTAGGATTTTTCATGAAATACATGAAGTCCTTTTGATAATTCATTAACTAGAGCTAGAATGGTCTGAATTTATATTGAATTTCGATATATAGTAAATTTTGCTATTATAAGGCACATTGTGGCCAAAAAGTGTAGTTTTATTCTAAAATAGTCTTAGTAAATTCTATCACAGGTATTCTCTGGATTATAGAGAGACTGACATTTTTATAAAGTGGGTTTTGCCAACAATATTTTTAGTGTCTTTCCCCTGTATTCCTACCTCTTCTATGAAGTGGAAACTGTAACTTCACAAAGCAGATCCACATGCTCTGAAACAGTGGAAAGGGGGCTTTTGTTATAAATTAAAATGTGTCTTCTTTGATTTCTTCTCACATTGTTAAGACAGGTAAATTGTATTTTCATGAAATGTTTCCATGTAGAAAAAAACTCTGCTGATAGATAATATTATTTCAGAGGGTCTCGCTGCAGCTGCCATCCTTTTATTTCTAACTCCAAATCAGAGAGAGGGGACAAACAACCCTTGACTGACACGACTGATTCCAAATCTCAGTGATATGGAGAGAAGAAAAACACCTCTAGGTATGACTTCAATGTAATTTTTAAAAATTGTCCTCAGGGACTCTGGTTTTTATAGCTTGAGTTAGAAGACATATTAGTGACAGCTGAGAGGGAAGTACAAGGAGGAATGTCAGTGGTGAAGATTGTAGTTTATGTTCAATGTATTAGGAATGAGGACATTGGTTTAATTCCAATTTATTTATTAAGTGGTTCTTATCTCCCTGTTTATGCTCTCAGTTTCCTAATTTATAGGCAAGTTCAGATATTAATACTGAAAAAAAGACAAGCAGTAGATTAACCAATTTAGTGAATAAACAATCAGGCTTCATTTTATTTATTTATTCATTTATTTTTCGCGGTACGCGGGCCTCTCACTGTTGTGGACGCTCCCGTTGCCGGAGCACAGGCTCCGGACGCGCAGGCTCAGCGGCCATGGCTCACGGGCCTAGCCGCTCCATGGCACGTGGGATCTTCCCGGACCAGGGCACGAACCGGTATCCCCTGCATCGGCAGGCGGACTCTCAACCACTGCGCCACCAGGGAAGTCCCAGGCTTCATTTTAACAACTTCATTGAGATATAATTCACATACCATAAAATTCACCCATTTAAAGCATACAGTGCAGTGGTCTTTAGTACATTTAGCATATTAATTGTGTAACTATCTCCACAATCAATTTTAAAGAACTTTAATCATCCCAAAAAGAAAGCCGGTACCCTTTTGCAATCATGACATATTCTTTCTCACCTCAGCCCTGGCAAACACTAGTCTACTTCCTGTCTCTATGGATTTGCCTATTTTGGACATTTAATATGACTAGAATCACACAACATGTGATCTTTTTGTGACAAGCTTCTTTCATTTAGCATGTTTTTAAGGTTTGTCTATATGTTGGCACCTGCCAGCACTTCATTCCTTCCTATTGCTGTGTAATTGAATGGACACAACAATTAGTTTATACATTCATTCATTGATGGACATTTTTGTCGTTTCCTCTTTTCAGCTATTATGAATAATTTTGCTATGAATATTGGTGTAAAAATTTTCTGTGAAGTCACATTTCATTTCTCTTAGGAGTGGAATTGCTGGGTCATATGTTAAATCTACTTTTAACCTTTCTAAGGAACTGTCAAAACTATTTTCCAAAGTGTCTGCAACATTCTCACAGCAGTGCATGAAGGTTCCAAGTTCTCCACACCCTTGCCAACACTGTTATTGCCTGTCATTTTTATTACAGCCATCCTAGTGGGTGTGAAATGGTCCCTCATTGTGGTTTTAGCATGCATTTCCCTGGTGGCTAATGACACTGAGCATCTTTTTGTATGTGTGTTGATCATTTTATATATTCCTTGGAGAAATAGCTATTGAAGTCCCTTGTCCATTATTACAGACTACTGGATGAAGATTGAAGGAGAGCGTCGGGAGCCTGATTGTCATTGCGATTATATAATTGAACAATTTTCAATATTTCTTTACTGCCTTGTAATATATTAAGATTTATCTTGGATTATCATTCACACACACAAAGTTAACTTAACTTTCTTTATCTAAGAAAAATGATAGTTGTTTTGCAGATTAAATTCTTCCCTCAAGATTTGAGGAGGTCTTGTTTCAAGTGTTTATTTCATATAAGGGGTTATCTCCAGGGTGTGTGTGTGTGTGTGTGTGTGAGTATGGATATGTGTATCTATGTGTGTCCGTGCATGCCATCATTGGGAATTTACCCTTTTACTGAGTTTGTTGAGTTTTAATGAAGCCTGATATTGTCCCCCAGGGATGTACTCTCTCTCTACTGGGTTCCTTGGTGAACCAAATGATGTCTTAAAATATGATGTTCATGTCTGAGGGCCTGGAGTTGTCTGGTTATGTCCACTTATCAGTAGAGTTTGGGGCAATAGCAATATTTGTGGGCTGATCCAAACCATTCCAGTCATTTATGGGAAAGAACTGATATTTATACAAATGAATTAGATACTTTGCATTAGTCCTTGCCATCTTTTTCTTCTTGGTTTCCTGGATATTTGCATTATCTTACTTAGTTGTCTATGATAAATGTACACAATAGCTTAGTCTTAAACAACATCAGGAAAAGGATTTCATGCAAACTAGTAAGAACAAGGAAGAAGTAATTATTTAAGAGAAAGTTAAACAACTGAGGACTTAGGAACGGGAATCAGCTACCCAAGGGTAGCTATAATATCAGCTTTAAAAATGTTTTTGGTTACCTAGAAGTCACAGGAAAAAGGTGAAAAATATTTTTAGAAATCAAAGTATTTTAAGAAAGCAGTTATTTAGTCTGAATTTTGGTTAAGGACATTTTGCTCTTCCTATTTAACTTTAAGAATTGATGCTTGATTTTTTTAATTGATCAAAGATGTTTGGATTTACAAATAATTGTATGAACGAATTTAGCACAGCAGGGTTCTTCATGTGTCTTGTATAATGAACATATTGCAGCAACTATCTTTACTTTCTCATTTCCCATTCACCATCCATTCTTTCAAGTGCACTTGCATTGTCTACACTGAATTATGCAAATAAGTGAATTTTATCAAATAAGAGACACATAAAGGGAAGAAGGTCTGACTGAAACATGATAAGTCTGAAATTATTTTCCTTACTCTTCTCCTTGATACTGTACATTCCTGTGGCTCTACAAGCCTTCTGCATTTACTTACATATTTGGCACATATTCACTTAAACTTGCTACTTTTATTTAGAGGAATTCTCCATCTTCTTCATTTGAATTTGTCTTGTCTCTTTCATTAAGCTGGAAACTACTCCAGGGGACTTGGTTTTTCCCATGGCTGAGAGAACCAGCACTTTGTTGAGTCCCGGGCTGCTTCCGTGCTGTACAATGATTGACAAGTAGATCATACATCGTTGTTGTCATTTTCGCTAGAATTCCAGAAGTTATTATCCTATGTGGGACATCTTCCTCCCCACCCTATCCCCAAGTCTCCCATCTCTGTTGCTCTCAGATAGGAAGCGCATCAGGCAATCCTGCACTGAGTAGCTGAGTCATCCACCTCAGATGGAGAATGGAACTACAGAAGAGATACTGTGTAGTTTGTTGAGGGCAAAAAGGTTTTAGCTTAATGTAAACAGGAGGGAGGAACCGATGTCAGTCTAAGATCAAAGGCTGAGACTCCTGTTCCAGTGTAAACATAATATTTTTGCAAAATCTTTGCAAGCACTCAACACGTGAACATGTCTTTACGCAAAATCAAATGATTGTGGAGTTGGGCTGCATTTATGTATTGCATTCTCAAGCTCCTCATTGTTAAGGCAGTGTAAATATGACTCTTACCTTACAAGCATCTTTAGAAAACATGGAGAAGAAATAGGTGAAGTGAAAATGGGAAGATTTCTTGAAGACAATTCAGAGCCAATGGAAGCTACACTGTTTGGAAATCTTAAACTCTCCCAACTTTACTAATATGAAGTGCAGCATATTTTAAATTTTAATTTATGTTTTTATTCTTGGGAATTTGTACCCTCCCTCAGCCAAACCCTCATTTATTTGTTTGCTCTCATCTTTCCTAGAACATCCATATTTTATAGCAAGTAAAAGGCCTGGTTAACCAAAGTTACTAATCCAGGAGGAAGAGTTCCAGCAGGAAGCATTTCTAGACCAGGTCAGTAACAGAAAAAATGAGCAAAGAAGCAGACTTGCTGAGCAACTTTTTGGCTAATACTATTGGAAGCAACACTCAAAAGCAATTTACAGCTTTGTAAAGTTTGGGTTTTAAAGCAATCCTTGTCTCCTCCTCATTCATTAGTAAGGTTGCAGGGTTAGTGACTGGGTGATCCTGCCAGGTTCACGTGTATCAGTCCCAGAGGCAAGACTCTGTGTGCTGAGAGCATCCACCAATATGACATAAAAAGTATAATTGTTAACATTTTAACTTGCTTATCTTTAATTTGTAATAGCTACTAACTGTCTCAGTCAAGGACATTCTAAAAAGAAGTGTATAGGGGCTGAGCCTGTTGTAATGGACTATTATTTCTCAAGTAATGGCAGGAGAGCTTTTTCGGAGCAGGGTAAATTGAGATATCCCAAAATAAATTTAAAATATTTCATTTCATAATAAACTTCACTTTCAATGTTTTAAATTATTTTTTATTGTGGTAAAATATACATAACAAAAATCTTACCATGTGTAAGTATACAGTTCAGTGATATTAAGGACATTCACATTTTGTGCCACCATGACCACCATCCAACTCCAGAACTCTTTTCATCTTGCAAAACTGAAACTCTGTCTCATTAAACAACTCCCTGTTCCTCCCTACCCCCAGTCCCTGACAACAACCATTCCACTTTCTACTTTCTGCTCTATGGATTTGACTACTTTAAGTACCTCATATAAGTGGAATCATACAGTATTTGTTCTTCAGTAATTGACTTACTTCACTTAGCATGATGCCTTCAATGTTCATAGCATGTACCAGTACTTCCTTCCTTTTAAAGGCTGGATAATATTACACTGTGTGTGTGTGTATGTATGTATGTATCTATATCTATATACATATATATATATTACATTTTGTTTATCCATTCATCTGCCTATGGCTCCTTGGCTTTTCCACCTTTGGGCTATAGTGAATAATGATTATCAACTTCATTTTAAAAGGAAAAGTTCTCTGTACTCAAAGTGTTAATGTTTTGTCACAATGTTTCATGTTGGATTTGAAGATAGCAAAATCCATTGAAAAACTGAGATCCATATACACTGTATAGAAATCATAGATATTATTTATTTTTCTGTCCAGGAATAAAATATTCCTGGAAACCTTTATATTGTGCAGAATAGCCAGTCTTTCAAGCTCAGTGTCTCTGTCCACTAACTGTGTTTACAAGAGAAAGGTGACTGCATTATCTTCCGGAATGGAGGGATACATGCTCCTTTTGCCTGTGATATTTATGGTAAGGACTCTGTTCCAGGGATTTGGGGCTTTATGAGGTTCTCCTCAGTGGGATGCCTTTTAATTGCTTAAGTTATATTAGTCCTTGAGGTAAGATCATTTTCTCAAGTGTCCAACTAAGTCCCCTGATCAACCCTCCTCAAAGCCACAGTAAAATTGGCATGCTTCAGTTGGGCAGGAATGCTAACATCCCAGATCTGAGAGAGGTAATTTCGTCCAAAATGCACTCCAGTGATGTTTATGTTTCAGATAAAGTGCTTACAACACTGTCGCTGCCCTTTTGACCCCTGTTTCCTTGTTCCTGTGCTTCTAGGAGAAAGTGATACTTAAATTCAAATCTTTACTTTTATTAGCTCCCAGAGTGAACTAGGATTTCAGTCCAATCTTATCTCTGGTATAAACATCCTGTTACCATTCATATCTTGGAGATATCTTGAGGAAAACAATTAAATACATTCCATCAAGGGAACATATGAAAACTCCTCAGAATCTGTTCCTTTCCTTGTTTTTCTTTCTTCCTTCCTTCCTTCCTTCCTTCCTTTCTTTCTTTCTTTCTTTCTTTCTTTCTTCCTTTCTTCTTTCTCTTTCTCTCTTTCTTTCTTTCTCTCAGTCTCTCTCTTTCTTTTCAAATTCATGACCGTATATATGACAAACCCAAAGCAAAGCATTTTCAGAACAAAAAGGCACACTCTGCAGTGGCTGTTGTGGGGAGGGGCAGCCTGTGAGGTGTGAGTGAGGGAAAGGGGGTGAGGGCTGGAGTTACAGCCATATGCTGAAGTTGTTTCTCAGGTTGGACCCTCTTGTGTGGACAGCATCTTCAGCTGAGCTATAGGGTTGAAAAACAACACCTTAACCTGTTGCAAAACACAGCAGTGAAGATGCACTTCCCAGTTCTCTTAAAAGCAAAACCTGCATGAGCCTTTAGAGATTTATGACTTCAGACAAGTAGGATCCCACTTCCCGTGGTTGGCTCTATTCTCCTAAACCTCATCTCTTCAAATATAACAAGTGAAGGGCGTAAACAGAGAGGGAGGAGAGCTTCAGGTCACTTAGCTGATGTAGCCTCTGAAGGTATGATGAGAAATCATACGTTGAAACTGAGACCAAAAGACAGCTGAACCTTAATATCTGGGAGAAGGCTTGTGCAGACCAATTGAATGGTGAACCATTTTATTTACTGAGGATATTATAATGGTTTAGACAAGTAGATTAAACAGCTCTATAAAACAGAATTCTGCACATAATCAAATTTCCATTTTGCAATAAAACTTATCTGTCAGTTTGACAGAAATCAATGAGCTAGTAAATATGAAGACATGGAGTGAACTGAAGCAAAATGCCATAGGAATAATTGTCAGCACCTTGAATTCAGTTGGTGTTTTCACATGAGAAGTATGAGATGGGGAGCCAGTAGCCTCACCACGAGTGTGGATCCTAACAAAACACTATCGACCCAGAGTGCTGTGCAAATCCCACAGTAGCCAGTCACATCCAAAGACGAGGGGCCTCATATAAGGAAGACTGCCTGGATCTTGCTATGACTTTCCGGGGGTACCTTATTTTTTCTTATTAAGTAGTTTTTCTTGAATGAAGGGAGAATCGTATGTTCAGATTCTGGCAGCATGGAAGTTTCTTGTAGAACCAGAACTACCCTATTTTTTCTAATTGTGAATATGTATTATGTTAAAATCTGGATGTCATCTTTGCATATTTAAATTTTTTTATTGTTTATATATAATAAAAAATGTCTAGGCAGTGGAAAAGACAAAAAATGAAATTAAGAACATAAATGGGAATGTAGTAGAGACATAGAAGAAAAACAAAGATTGTGTAAATCTTGTTTGCAGAATTGAGGAGAGCCATACTTAATACAGGTGAGGTGGCTTTGGACTTTCAGAGTGCCATCGAGCTGAGTATATCTAACCTGAGAACAGTTATAAAACAGTGGCTCCATTTATAAGAATGCTTGTTACATGAAACCTTCTTTATTAACAGAATCACATCAGCATATCAGAATATCAGTATGCTCCCTGAATGTTCCTGTCTAAACCCTTTACAGGCTTTCACCTGTTTTTGGCATAATGACAGCTTCTGGAAACTGCCATTTACTCATGTAAAGAACTCAACTACTTGCTATCTGTGTGTATATGTCCAATTTAACTTCCCAATGATGATTAGTGTCCAAAGCAGAGAAGAAATATTCAGTAATGAATTATTTCTCTGTTTATATATCTATTCCTGAGGTGAGTTGTTTAAGGAAGGTTTCTTCTTAGATTATCAATCTTTGCCAAAGAATATCATCAGCTGTTTGAACTTTGCATTTCATACCAGAAAACCAGACACATCAAAAATTGCTTGAAATAGACATCAAATTTGAAGTAAATAAGCACTCATAGATGTTTTAGTGATGTATTGTTATGTAACAAATTACCTTGAAATTTATTTTTAGTTTAAAAGGACAAGAGTTATTGAATATCTCTTACCATTTCCTTGGGTCAGGAATTCAAGAACGGCTTGGCTGAGTGGTTCTGTGTCAGTCTCTCATGAGTTTACATTCAGGGTGTCGGCCAGGCTGCAGTCAACTGAAGGCTTCACTGGCTGGAGGGTCAGCCATTCATGTGGCTGATAAGGGCTGGCTGTTAATGGGAAGCTCCAGTGCCTCATAATGAGGGCCTCTCCAGAGGGCTGTTTGAGTGGCCTCACAGCATGGTGACTGGTTATCCCAGAGAAAGTGATCCAAGAGACCACAGTGGAAATTATAATGTTTTATATGACCTACCTCAGAAGTGACAGTCACTTCCTCCATATTCTGTTGATTACATGACCAGCCCTGACTGACTGTGGGAGAGGACCACACAAGGGCATGAAGACCTAGCACCAGGGGCTACTGGAAACCATCTAGGAGGGTGACTACCATTTTAGGTAATTTTTTCAATAATTAATACATGTATATGATGCATGCTCATCATATATATGTCCTGAGAAAGAACTTCACACATAATAGGCTTATTGTAAATATATGTTGAAGGACTTCATGAGATATTTATTTGAATATTTAATCCATGAAGAGTAAAGGTGGATACTTTGTTACTCATAGTTATTTATTATTAGAGTCTGAGTTTGACTCCATGTATAAATTAAACCTATATAAGCATGTTTAAGAAACTGGAGGGCTGGGAAGCCACTTATGCAAGACTGAGGAAGACTTGGAAAACATACTCAGAGAGATGGGCCTGACCAAAGAAATAAACAAGAGCACTGAGGGACACCTGGCTCTGGAATTGATTTCCATACTGAACTCCACTAGACGTTTTTCTTTTATATTTTTAATCCCAAATGCAAACAATATGGTCATGTTGCATTATTTTGCATTTACTTGATTACTATTGAGGTGGATTATTTTCATCATGGATTTATTGGTCTTATCTAGCTCCTCTTCTGTGAAACTTCTGATCATAGTTTTTGGCCCATTTTAAAAATTCAGTTGTTTGTCTTTTTACATCAGTTTCTTATTTATGATCTTTGCACACTATTCTTTAAATTTATTATTTATTTATACAAATACTTCTTTAGATGCATTTGGTTGTTCATATTTTGCTAAAAGTAATCCATTTTTAGATTTATTAACATAAGGTTATATATTCTATTCCAATTTGTTCTACTTTTATAAATATCTCTCATTCTATTTATCAAGTCCAAAATACTTTATATTTTATTCTCCTTTGAAATTTCTTTCTTCTATCTTTTAAAAACTTAATTTTGCTTTTCCTAGATTCTTATTTATTTATTAGTATTTTTTTCTAATGAATGTGTTAAAGGTTCTAAATGCCTCTGAGTGTTGCTCTGGCCATGCCTACAATGTTTTAGTATGTATTGCACTCACTGACATCTATTTCTAAATGATAATTGATTTCCATTTTTAACTTTCTCCTTACACCTAAAATTATACACAGAAGAATTTTATTGTCGAGTGGATAGATTTGAAACCTATTCTTCTAATAACTTCTAGTTTCATAGCATTGTAAATAGAATATAGCCTCTATAATTTCTATTACTTGGCACTAGGTAATATTTTCTCTGTGGATTAATTAATGGTTGGTCTTTTAAAATGTCTAACAAATATTTAAAATATGATTGTGTCCTCTTCCTTAAAACATTGATTGTAGTCTCTCCTCTCTGCAGTCTCAAATTCTTCAGTATAGAACTAAAGAGCTTCTTGAAGTTTCC
This sequence comes from Neophocaena asiaeorientalis asiaeorientalis, assembly GCF_003031525.2. Classification (NCBI taxonomy): domain Eukaryota; kingdom Metazoa; phylum Chordata; class Mammalia; order Artiodactyla; family Phocoenidae; genus Neophocaena; species Neophocaena asiaeorientalis. The sequence goes on along the minus strand of NW_020175089.1, from coordinate 2,514,366 downwards.
CAAATATTTCATGCTCTTTGGGCCTTTGCTCATGACATTTCCTATTCCTGGAGTATCCTCTTTCTTTACCTTAAATTAGCTAAAACCTACTTTTTTTTTTTTTTACATTCATTTTAGAAAATGTAGCCTGTGCACTTTCTATAAACTATTATCTTCAAATGCCATTTTCTCTACAAAGGATTCTCTAATCTCCCTCAAGACTGTACCAAGTTTAATCTGTGGGGCTTTCCACTAATACTCTACCCTTCCTCTTCTGAGTATGGCACTTGCCTATTTATTGACTTTCTGTCATTAGTGTACAGACCACTTTGAGGCAGGGGTCGTATGCTGTTCCCTAGTATATATCCCATTCCTAGCAGGGTGACTGGCATCTAGGAGGTGATAAGTAAATACATGTTGAATGACTCAGGAAGAAAAGTAACTGTACAAATCATGAAGGGGACCTGATATTACCAGGTAATGGGGAGCTATGGAACTTCTTCGTGCTAAATATTGTGCTAAGTGTCATAAAAATATAACTTCTAATTCTCAAAACCCTGAAAGGAAAATTGAGACTCAAAGGTACACATGTGTTGGCTTAAAGAGGCAAAATGAAAATAATTGAGAATAATTTGAACATTGTAAAGAGTAAAGCTATCTCACTGGTAGAGTGACATCGAAGAAACTGATGGAGAACACCAAACAATTGAGCAAAAACTTTCACAATCAACTTTATCAGACCTCTGGAAAATTGTCAGAAGCTTACATCAGTGAAACAAACACTGAATAAAGAAAAAAGCAGCTCATAGCTAGGGTCAAATCTTGGCATGCTTCAGGGCGACAATTAGACAGGTTTTTCCTGTAACCTGGGAAACAGAAGCGAGAATTTGCTAACATGTATTGGCAGAAACCTGGGGAACATGTGTGGGAAAGATCTCCAAAGTGTTGGACTAAAAAGGAAGGAATATAAAACTGGATTAGACTGAATTAATTGATATGGGAATATAGCCCCATTCCAGGGTTATCCTGAAGAACAGTGGTGAAGAAAAATCCTTCTAGGAGGCAGAAGTCTATTTTATGTAGTACACTGGTTGCCCACTATGTCTGAAGTGAATGCTGGCCAAAATGAAGATCTATACTGTTTTATGGGGCACTTGCTGATAGTTCAGTTCAATGGTTAGGGACTTTGAAAAAACAAGATGGGAAGATTGGTAACAAATATGCTTCTGGAAGAAGTATGTGGGTGGACTTTTCAGAATGGACACAGAATGTGAAGATTTTTTTTGTCTTATGTTAACACTAATCAAAGGATATCCACTGCAGAGCAGATGCTTAATAAGTATACAAAACAATGCATTTGTGGATATCAGTCAGTCTCTTTCCCCAGCCAACCCAGTTCTTGCTCTATAGACCCATGAACAAGAAGTCCACAATGGTAGAAATATGTGCTCGGCCCCGGGCGTCCCCGGGAGTCCCGACCAGCAGGACAAATCCTTGTGAGTCCGAGGAGGAACCTGTAGGGGTTGAAAAGAGAAGAAGGGGCAGGAGACGCGAAAGAATGGAGGCAAGACAAAATCCTGATCAAGCCTCAAATTTTTATTGCTGCAGTAGCTGTATTTATACAGTACAGAGAAAGGGGGGCGGGATCCAGAATAAGGGAAGTACTTGGCAAATTATCATTGGTGCTGCGTGCGCGGGCTTTCGTTTTAGGGGCGGGCTTTTATCTCATTAAGCAGGAAGAGAAGCAGGATGTCGGCCATCTTCTAATGGCGAAAACTTCTTGGCTCCCAACAGAAATATAGGCTATGCATAGACCCAACATAAACTTCCTCTTACTAAGGCTGAACTGGCTACCCCGAATCTATAGCCTAATCTGCCAACATTGCAGATCAGCATTGAAATCCCAATATGGCACCATTCCTGGGTACCACCCTACCACATAGTGGCAGGCTAATTACATTGGCCCTCTTCCATTATGGAAGCATAAGAGATTTGTCCTCATTGGAATACACAAATATTCTGGATATGAATTTGTCTCCCTGTCGGTAATATTTCTTTTAACATTACCACCCGTGGATTCACAGAATGCCTGATCCACCATCATGGTGTTCCCCATAGCATTGCATCAGATCAAGAAATGTATTTCACAGCAAGGAAGGTACAGCAAGCTCCTGCCTGGGAATCAACTGACCTTACCATGTACCTCATCACCCCAAAGCAGTTGGCCTAATTGAAAGATGAAATGGCTTGTTAAAGACTCAGTTATGGTGCCAGTTGGGAAATAACACTATGAAAAGGTGAGGTTCTGTTTTACAGAGTGGAGTTTATTCTTTAAATCAGAGACCATTGCACAGCAGTTTTTTTCCTGTAGCCAGAATCAAGGGGTGGAAGTGAAAGTGACTAGTGTCACTATTATACCTAGTAACCCCTTGCAATTTGTTGCTTCCCATCCTGGCAACTTTGAGGTCTGCTGGACTGGTGATTTTAAACCACAAGGGTGTTTGGCTCCACCAAATTGGAAGATGAGAATTCCACCTGGACATTTTGGGTTCCCTATGCCACCAATCCAAGAAAGGAAAAAGGGAGGTGGGCTAAAAAGGAGGAAACCTAGTAGTTGATTTTGATTACTAAGGGTAAGGGGTAAATCTGGTTACTGCTGTACAATAAAGACAAAGAGAACTATGTCTGAAATTCACAGGATCTCCAGGGAGCCACTTAGCATTTCCACCTCCAGCTGTAAAATTTTATGGAAAACTGTATCAACTGATATTAGGCAGGATGACTAAGGACTCAGACCCTTCAGAAATGAAGATTTGGGTCACTCCATCAAGTAAAGAACCCAGAACAGCTGAGGTTCTGGCTGAGGTTGAGGGAAATATGGGGATGGTAGATGAAGTTGCCGTAGATATCAGTTATGACCTTGTGGCCATTTACAGAAATGAGGGCTGTAGTAACTTTGCAAAAGTGCTTTATGCTTGTTACATGCATATGTTTACTTGCATATATGACTCATTCTCTTCTTTCTCCTTGTTGTATATGAAAAAATTCATACACAAATTATAGGAAGTTAATACATTTATTGGAGATAATAAATAATTGGAGTTATTGGAGGTAATAAATAATTATAATTTAAATTTGGGTTACAGAATATTTTGAGGCAAATATGTGACTGAATATGAGGAGTAATTAATACAGCTTACAACACACTGTCATAGCATCCACGTTGGGACTGTGTGTCTTCCTATATGGGGGAAGAATGAGACCTTCACTTGTAAAAAGGAAAGTTGTGTTTTGTTGCAGGACAGATCGTGTGTAGAAGAGAACAGATGGAAGCTGAGTATCCAAGGGTGGGAACTGTTTTCAATTATTTGTCTCTCATCAATGAATATACCCTTCAATATGTGTTCTGTGATGAACAGGATTTGTTCAAGCATTTCCCCTTCAAAGTGAGTATGATGCTAAATTTCTCGGCAGTGTGCTGGGGAGACACTGCAGGAAGAAGAGGGTACCTGCAGTTTCCCCAGAGGAGGTGGTGGTGGTGGGTGTGTGAGGACATCCAGTGGAGCCTGCTCCAACCATGATCCCTCTGTGACCTGGTACCTCTGCCTCGTGATCACTTTCCTGCAGTCTTCTCAACACAGAAACCAAAGTCCCCACACTGTCTGCGTGCAGCACCTGTGATGCAGAGGGTCATATCCCAGGCAGCCTTTCCTTTGAGTCCACACGTAGCCTGTGTGTGCAGCCAGGGTGGTGAGGAGTCCACCCAGAGCTTCCACTCCCTCTGCAAGTCCCTGTGCACCTGGATTCCTACTGCGTGCCCACGCACCCAGTTCCTCATCACCTGCTCCCTCACGTGCCCTCCAGAGGGTTACCTATTGTTTACCCAGAATCTCCAGACCTGTTGTGGTTTAGCTGAACTACTGAATTTCTCTGTTATCTGGTGGCTGAATCATACCTTCTCCTCTAAGGTTTAAACTCCTTCCACGTTTGTCTTTCTTGGGGTACTCTCCCTTAGCCCTACAGTATCTTGTAGACTTCCCTTAGATCTTATACTTACTCCTTTACTATAGTTAGTGTTTTTAATTTTTTTAATCTGTATACTGGAGATATATATATATATATATATATATATATACATACATTCTTTTTCATATTCTTATCCATTATGCTTTATTACAGAATACTGAATATAGGTCCCTGTGCTATACAGTAGGATCTTGTTGTTTATCCATCCTATATACTAGTTTGCATCTGCTAATCCCAAACTCCCACTCCATTCCTCCTCTACCCCCTCCTCACTCTTGGCAACCACAAGTCTTTTCTCTGTCTGTGAGTTTGCTTCTGTTTCATAGATAAGTTCATTTGTGTCATATTTTAGATTCCACATATAAGTAATATCATATGGTATTTGTCTTTCTCTTTCTGACTTACTTTACTTGCCATGATAATCTCTAGGTCCATCCATGTTGCTGCAAATGGCATTATTTCATTGTTTTTTATGGCTGAGTAGTATTCTAGTTAGTGTTTTTATATCAAGCTTTCCCTATTTAACCTACTGTGTTGTTTCTATATTCTGATTGGACCCAGATACTAAAATAATCTTCTTGATTTAATATTAAATTCTTTGGATGTAATAATGATAAAAAACAAGAAATCAAATAAACAAAGCTATGATGCTCATTACCTTTGGGTAGGAACATGAGATTAGGGTAGGAGGCTTAGGGTATTATCTCATTTTTTGTAATACTTGAAATTTCCATATGGAAAATATTTCACATAAGTTACACAATTAATAAAACTTAAGTGAGAAGTTGTTCCTTTTGAAATGTTAAAATATTTTATTAATTTGTACATATATAGTTATTCTGAACCTAGTTATAAAGGGCTACAGTTTATTAATAAATTCAGCAAAACTTATTTATTTTTATATATCAATTTTATTTCTGGATATGTCATATCACTGGTCTGGTCTACCAGTAACTAGCTTCTAAGGAAAGATAACAACTCAGCATCTCATTTTAGTATAATGCCACTGGGAGGGGCAAATCTGACTTAGAGGAACACTGTTAGTTCTATGTGCCTATATTAAACTTTTCTCAAGACTTGGGTAGCAAAAGTTTAAAAAATGTAACTTTTTTTTTTTTTTTGCGGTACGCGGGCCTCTCACTGCTGTTTCCTCTCCCGCTGCGGAGCACAGGCTCCGGACGCCCAGGCCCAGCGGCAACGGCCCACGGGCCCAGCCGCTCCACGGCATGCGGGATCCCCCGAGACCGGGGCACGAACCCGCGCCCCCGCATGGGCAGGCGGACTCCCAACCACTGCGCCACCAGGGAGGCCCTAAAAATAATGTAACTTTTTATCACTCTCCAAATAGAATATTATCTTGGAAAATACTGAATTCATGATTATTAATGTGGTTTCAAAGATATTATCATAATTTTAAAGAGTTCATAATTTTTTCTATATTTAATACTTGTGCTGGTTGCAAAATTATTATAAAAAATTAATATTTCATCTCTGGAATAGTTCCTTCTTTACATAGGCACACAGACACACACACATACACACACACACACACACACACACAGGAATGCATTGATGTATCATCATACTAGGTTAAAAGTTTGGAAGTCTGGAAATTCTAGATTGCCAACAAGATATTGTGTTTCCTAAGATGTTTTAAGGAATCCACAAATTGAGATTCACTTTAAGGAAAATCCCCAAGTAAGTTTGTCCAAGAGAAGATTAAGAAGGAAAATGGAGGAGGAGGCTTAGGTATGGTGGAAAGTGTTCAATTCTCTAGATTTTTTAACCCAAAATCACCAGCTAATAAGGCATCTAATTAAAATGTAGAATCCACAGCAATCACTATTTTGCATCTGATTTTTACATACCTTGGAATGGAAATAAGTTAAAATATTCCTGTTAAAATGACGACTGAACAATATGAAGACTTAGACTTGACCACCTGCTCATGCAGTGAAATCTCAGCCTGTTTTGTTGTCTCTTTGTTGGCTGTTTAATCAAAGATGGTAATGTGGAATTAAAGACATATGGAAAAAGAAATCATTTTTTGAAAGGCTCATTATGATTTGCCTTGCTACATCAGAGAGTTAACTTTGAAAGTAGATATTGCACGCCCATAATCTGGCAACTGAATTTGGAAAGAAGGAAAGAAGGAAGGAAGGAAGGGAGGGAGGGAGAGGGGAAGGGAAAAGAAAGAAAAGAAAGAAAGAAAGAAAGAAAGAAAGAAAGAAAGAAAAGAAAGAAAGGAAGGAAGGAAGGAAGGAAGGAAGGAAGAAAAAAAGAAAAAGAAAGAAAGAAAATAAACTGCTACTTATCTTTCTTAAAAGGAAACTAAAGGAATGAGGAGTGTTATTTGTGAATGAAGACGTGGCCTCATGTTGACTGTTCCTCTCTGAATTTGGCCAGAGAACTATGTATCCCACTTAGGGTTTTGGAATTCAAGAAGTATCACTAAAGGAACAAGAAACTTTCTGGACATGAGATGGTAAAAAGTGTATGAAATAGGATCCAACTTATATTTGAGGATATCTGCGTTATCCTCAAATGAAATGAAAATGTATTGAATATTAGTTATATTGAAAATGTAATATTGAAAATGTAATTGAATATTAGTCAAGGCACAGTGAGTGCTAAAATTAATTTCAAAAGTTTGGAATTGTTGGAACTCACAAAACAGTACTATCAAAGAAATGGGAAGTTCTGAACTCTTCATTGCAGACACTGGATTTGAGATGGACTAATAAACGTGGTAATCAGATAGGTAAGAGGTATGGAGATGGGGATGTGAAAGCATGCTCAGCGGAAGAGACAGAATAAAGAAAGGCAAAGGAAAAAAATATACATAAAGAAAAAGAGACAACATATAATGGCATGTTAATCTTGTTCCATGTATTAAGATATATTTATTATTTATTTTACACAAACTAAATCATTTTCAGTGTAATCAACAACCACTTCTGCATAAACATTGATTGATGAAAATGGATGCTGTCCATTGAAAGTAACATTACAGCTTATACTCTTCTCATCTGCAAAACGGTTCAGTAATATTTGTCTCCCCTGGTAGTTTGAGGGTGAATGGACCCAGTATTAATTAAATGAGTCAAGGAAGTCATGCTTCAGCTTCATAGCATGTGAGACTCCATCCCATAACTTAGCAAACATGAATTATCACACAACAAGGTGTCACTGCACACCCACCCGAGGCTAATTTGGTTTAGAATGTGGAGTATCTGGAACTCTCATATACTGCCAACCAGAGTATGAAAAGGTACAATGCCTTTGAAAAACTAACAGAGTAACTATACTTACCCTATGACCCAGCAGTTCCATTCCTACATGTATACCAAGGAGAAAGGAGTTCATGCACCCACTAATAACATACAAAAATGTTCATAACAGCCTTAGTCATAATAGCCAAGTAGTAAGGAAACATCCATCAATAAACAAGTATCCATTAACAGAAGAATGGAAAGATAAACTGATATATTCTTATAATAGATGCACCAGAGCAATAAAAAGAACAAACTGATAGATACAACAACATGGATAAATAAATATTTTAAAAAAATGAACATTGACTGACAAGTAAGCCAGTCACAAAAGTTGGCATCCTGAGTGGTTCCGCCTGTATGAAGTGGAAAAGCTGGCCAACATTAACCTACCGGAGACAGAATAGCAGTTGCCTAATTCTGAGAGTGGGATGGGGATTGACTGGGAAGGGGCACAAGGAAACCTTGTGGGGACTTAAAAGTCTTCTAAATCTTGACCAAAGTGACAGTTACAAAGGTGTATACATTTGTGGCAAATAATAGAGTTATAGATTTGAGTTTTGCTGTATGTAAGTTATACTTCAATAAAGTACTATTATCTAAATAAATGAATGACTGAATAGCTAAATTAATGAACACATAGCATCAATTTAAAAATGCTTGCCAATTGTACTATTACTATTGTTGCTGTTGTTGTTGTTACTACTAGTGTTTTTCTATACTGGACACCAAATGGCTATGTCATATCCGCAAGGGTGGTGGAGATGGCTTAGGGTGAAAGAAAAGTAATAGTCTGTTGTATTATATTAAATCATATTAGATGAGTTCTGGAAGCTCAATTCTTTGTTGGCTCTGGAAGTTAGGCAAGTCTGAGTTCTCTAAACTTTCATCCCTATTCTTAATACATGGGTAATAATTGTACCTCTCACAGTTTTGTAAGAATTGAAACATTTGTAAGGTAACATAACACATATGAAACAATATGTGATATGAATGTAACATGTAATATGAAACATGTTATCTATCCTTTTTATTTTCACCATTAAAATCCTAGCTAATTTTTGGTAGGTTATGTGGCAAATGTAGTTTTAACTTAGTTTTTGGTATTATACTTGCTAAAGTACTTTTTATTGTTTTTTACTTGAGATTTATAAAAAATCACTTTCATATTAATTCATGTTATCTTTTGATTACTATTTATGGTTAATCACTCTGGTGACTGGATGGCTTTTCTGAAGGTTATTGTTACCATAATCAACAGGATTAATATAACCTCCTAGGAAATTAAATGCTTATTGTAGTAAAATGTAAGCTGCTTGAGAGCAGACACTTCGCTGTATCTGTGGCTACTGACATCTATTATGTACATGGCCTAGCATACAGTAAATGTTTAATAAATATTTGCTGAATCCATAATTAATATATTTGGCAAACAAAAACCTATTTCTTAGAACTGAACATGCCCAAATTCTCTCTTTGTGAAAATCCTGAAGGCTGAAATTTTGAAAGGCTGCTAGTATATATATTTCATGCAATGCACCAAGAGTTTCTAAAATAGAAGTCTCAAAATATGATAGACTTTGCTTCCAGGAAAGTGTTTTGCACCTAGGTTAGAAATGATTTTCTTTGGATGTATGGGACTTTGGATGATCACAAGACACAGCAAGCAGCCTTGTGTCGGCATGACATGGTGACTGGAGAGATGCAAGCAGGATCTAAGAAATCTGTTAAATAGAGAAAAGAAAACTCTATTACCAGTGGCAGCAGGCCAGAAAAGGGTGTTGGACCAACTTCTGGGCTCCTACAAATTTCTGTGAAGTTTGTCAGATTATTTTCCCACAAATATTGTAGTTTTTTGAATGGAGCTCAAAGTCAAAACCACCCCATCGCCCCTCTGACACCTTTGCTTTTCTTTACTTCTTTCCCTGTTTTGACGTTCATGGAATTGTATCCAGCGCTTTACTTCCATAACAGATGACAAAATCCAGACAACCGCTGATTAATGTGGAAGAGTTCTGGATTAAATATCCTGTCAAAAAGCGTAATTGAAATGTTAATTCTATAGAAGTATTTGAACCAATGCGTCACAAGGAAAATACGCTGAGTTGTGAGATATGTTAAAATTTAAAAAAAAAAAGGTTAGGGGACCTTGAAGATGGCGGAAGAGTAAGACGCGGAGATCGCCTTCCTCCCCACGGATACACCAGAAATACATCCACACGTGGAACAACTCCTACAGAACACCTACTGAAGGCTGGCAGAAGACCTCAGACCTCCCAAAAGGCAAGAAACTCCCCACCTACCTGGGTAGGGCAAAAGAAAAAACAGAGACAAAAGAATAAGGACGGCACCTGCACCAGTGGGAGGGAGCTGTGAAGGAGGAAAAGTTTCCACACACTAGGAAGCCCCTCCGCGGGCGGAGACTGCGGGAGGCGGAGGGGGCAGTTTCAGGACTAGACGCAGACCTACTGGAGAACGGACTTGAGGATATGGGGAGGGGGAAGGGTGAGTTTTGACAGGGCGAGAGAGAGTCATGGACATATACACACTAACAAACGTAGTAAGGTAGATAGCTGGGGGGAAGCAGCCGCAAGGCACAGGGATATTAGCTCGGTGCTTTGTGACGGCCTGGAGGGGTGGGATGGGGAGAGTGGGAGGGAGGGAGACGCAAGAGGGAAGACATATGGGAACATATGTATATGTATAGCTGATTCACTTTGTTATAAAGCAGAAACTAACACACCATTTTAAAGCAATTATACCCCAATAAAGATGTTTAAAAAAAAAAAAAAAAAGGTTAATTTTCACTGACTGGAAACTAGAATGTAAAGGAAAATAAATGTAAAGTAGTTTTAAGAAGCAAATATTTGAGAAATTCATTTTTATGCTGTAAATTGTGAAAAATAGTTACAAAATCAGATTCTGTCTGTACCTATCTGCCTGGTTGTTCATTCAGGGAAGTAGTGCCTGCCCACCCCCAGTGATATTTGAGAATGTGTGGAGGTGTTTATTACTTAACAAAATGGGAACTACTGGGATTGAGGGTGATACACATACATATATTTTATATCCATTAAATGTCATATGTTACATGTTATAACATGTTTTATAATGTATATGCTATATAATGTTATCTTGTGTATATAAATATGCATATATATTTTTCATATATATAAATAAATTATCCTTTGGAAATGCTATATTCTTCTGGAGAGACATGGTATTATGGGAAACAGTGTTGTGCATAGCTTTGAAAATGATATTGGATGTAATCACAGGGAAACTAGTAAACAAGTCTAAATTGAAAGTCATTCTACAAAACAATGGGCACATCCTCTTTCAAACTATCAATTTGATGAAAGACAAGGAAAAGTAAGGACTGATGCAGATTGAGGGAGAATAAAAAGACTTATCAACGACTTGAAATGTATGATCCTGGGCTGGATTCTGGACCATTTGAAAAAAAAAAGACAATATTGGGACAATTGGTAAAAATTCAATTTGCACTGTGTATAAAATAATAGTATTGTAACAATGCCAAGTTTCTTAAATTTGACCATTGTATCATGATTGTGTAAGAAAATGCCCTTGTTCTTAAAAATACATGCTGAAGTATTTAAAGATGAAGAGTCATTGTGAATGCAACTCTCAAATCCTCAAATCGTTCAACACACCAAACAGAAGAAGAATAGGTATATGATAAATGTGTACCCACGTTGGTGCTGCTATCCATATCCATAAGCATGTGCATATCATATCCATATCCATGTCCATATCCATATCATATCTATATCTGTCTATACAGAGAAAAGTATAAAAAAATTTGATAAAAGAGTAGCAATTTCAACGCTAGGTGAAAAGTAGATGGTAATTCATTGTACTTTTCTTGCAACTTAAAACAATTTTTAATAAATAATTTTTTAAAGGAATAGATTGGGAGATAACAGCTTTGTTGAAGGGCCACTGGCACACCTAAAGAGTAAATCTGCTTCTGCAAAGGGACAATTGCAATGTCATATGTGATATATGATGATTTTAATTAAAGACCCTTTTGGAATGCACTGTTAATTAGAGCAGCGATATCTTTGAGACTGAGGGAAAGAAATCATTATTTAAATTTTTTCTTAAAAGTCTATATGATCTTACCACATGTCATTAAAACTCAATTTTAAAATAATCAATGTGATTGTCTTCCACTTTAACCAAAATAACAGCAGCTTGATTGAATTTTTCAGTCTCTAGAATGCTGTTGGGAATAATGGAGACTATTAAACCAATCCAGATTGTTGAGCTGGGTTGAATTTAACTTGGAATTAATTTAGTACTATTTGCATAGTGTAGACACAACAAGATATTCTGAATACATTTTGGTTCATGATCCGCATGTCACTGTTTTGTGGTTAAATATGAGGAGAAAAGTCCTAAAAACAATTTATTTTCATCACGATCTCTTCTTGTCTCTCTGTCTCTCTGTCTCTCTCTTTCCCTCCTTCTCACTCTGAATTTGTACTCATGTGAGTCTGTGCTCTTTGTTTTCAATCGAGTGGTAAAAGTATATTTTCAGTGTCACTGTCACTTCATGCTTTTTGTTTCTTGTGGGAACACATATACCACTTGTGACCCTTGGCTGTGTCCCTAAGATGTGGTAGCCTTTGCAGTTAAGGGTAAGTGGCAGTAAAATACACTTTGCTCTGTACAGTGTTAAAAAAACCTGTTTGATCAGTTGTTTGTTGTTTGATCAACCTTCATGAACTTCCGTTTACTTCAGTGGCAAGTGAAACATTTGTGTAAGAAAGAAATATTGTCTTCAATGGGAAATGTGATCCATGTGTGTTATATTTCATATTATAATAGATTTTTCTTGAGCCTATACTATTCACCACATGAATACATGACTTTTTTCAGGGGTCAGTATTTTGAGGTAACTATTATTTGCATTTGTGGGAATAGGTGATAAATATTAAATATTTTTATAGCTAAGTATCATTTTTAACTCAAGTTCCCAAAAACTACTCCCACTTTTTATATGAAAGGTACTTGAACAATTCCCTTTCAAATAAAGAAAAAAATCTCTTTTCATGGGGCATAGGCACAGGAGAGCAAGGATGGAAGATGAAGGAGCATGTCAATGTCCATATTCTGTCACTCTCATTAACTCGGTCAGTTCTTCTCTGCTTTGTCTTTCCACTTTAATCTTGCCTTATTCAGCAAGTGATGTCACAAGGTCCAACTTTCAGAGGGATATGCTAGTGGTGTCTCCAAGTGGTCTGCCATGATTACCTTTTGGAGAATGTTTGAGCCATAGGACAGAATCCTGGAGACTGACACTGGCAATGAGAATAGAAGTTTTGCAGTGACATGTGTCCAGGGGAGGGGGAGCTGAAGGGGTCAGGATGGCATTGATTAGTTGTTAATAGATAGAACCACGGAATTTATGAAGGAAAAAGAAAAGTGGAAAACGAGCTGACTCATTCTGATACCCTAAAGAAATATGTGGATTCTGCTCTCAGAAATGTATGTGTGTGTGCACCAGTTGGAAGAATCTAGATCCCTGAGGACTGTTCATGGACGCACATATTTGGAACCTCAGAAGGTGACAGTGCAGTAGGTTTACAGAGGCCTCTGGCCTTTCCATCTCCCTTCCTTTCTTTCTTAAGAAGCATCAATGTCTTCCCAGTCATTCCAAAAAGTCGAACTCTAGCCCTTTGGGACTTTATTAAGTCTAGTAATTAGATTGCCCTAAACATAAGCCCTTTGACACATCCCCTGACAGTAATCCATTCCTTGCAGAGCTTAGGGCCTGAGCAGCCACAGAATGTTTTCATTATAGAGCTCTGGGCTTCCTCTTGTCTGGAGCTTTAAGTACTGATGTTCAGCCACTTAACAAAGACTGCATTGCGATCCTTGGCTAAGTTCTCGACAAGGGAGTACAGTGTCCTGGGCTTTCAGTCACCTGTATCTGAGGTATCTTGGATTTAATGTCTGCCTTTCTCCTTTTCAATTTCCCCACTCCCCCTAAAAGATGCTGAGCTTATTTTCTTAATTGCTTCAATATAAGGCTAGAAAGTTGAATTTCATTACCTAGAGGGAGCCCAGCATCTGTGTACCTATTCAACCATTATGTGAGTTAAGCGACTAGTGTTATAGACTCTGCATGTATCTCCAAGAGTATTTCCCATTTACTTCTTTGGGCTTTAACAATTCTTATGCTCAGAGATCTGCTATTCAATGTGCAGTCCAGGACTAGTAGAGGCACAGGCATCCCTGGAGGGTTGTTAAAATGCAAAATCTCAGGTCGTGCATCAGACCAGCCAAATCAGAATCTGTCCCTTAACAAAATTGAAAGGCGATTCTCATGCATTTTAGAGATGGGAAGCTCTGGTCAGAAAGGATTTAGTCAGTTGATTGTTGTGAATTACTTAGCCTATGAAGTGGGGGTCTAACTAGCCCATTTTTCTACCACAAAAATAGCTAGATGGCTCAGCATTAAAAAGTATTCACATAAATGAAATTATTTATTTTTTTCCAAAATTCATTTGGGTAACCATTTTGCATTACTGTGTCAAATTGTTAAAATAAGTCAAAAATATTTTTATCCACTAGCCATGAATCTTTAAGAAACGAGCATCTGGTAATGCAGACAGTGCTGAGGCACATGGGAATTTGACAGGTACCTGCACTATGCTTGGTGCTTCATATATTTATTCTAAACAAAAGCTACCTGACACAAGTATCACTCATCATATTTCCCACATAAAAACAGGAGTCCCAGTGAGATTTTGTGCTCATTCACAGCACCACACGCAGTGAGCCCACATTCAGGGCTATATCTTGCGAATTTTTTCCTTTTCCCACTCTTCTGCATAAAAGACAATTCCAAAAATTAAGAAGACTTTAATTCTAAGCCATTATCTGGAGCCAGTTTCTCAACCTCAGTGTTATTAACTTTTGAGGCTAGATAATTCTTTGTTGCTGCGCTGTCCTGTGGGATGAGCCCATTGTGGGATGTTTAGCAGCACCCTTGACCTCAACCCACAAGATGCCAGTAGCAAGTCACCAGCTTCTCACTGCACCTGATCTTCCCTCCTTTTCCCCCTCTTCCACCTCCCCTATTTCCCTGCCATCCCCTCCCCTACTCCACCCCCACCTCCCACCATCTTGCAAACTAAAAAATATCTCCAGAAAATGCAATATGTCCCCTGGGGGCAAAATCACCTCTAACTGGGAACCACTGGCCTAGAAATATGTGCAGTTCTAATTACTCCTAGCTTTAATCTGATTTTCTCTATCATGTAACTATTTTTTATGAGACTGCCCCCCTTCTGGTTAATTAAAGATTCCAGGTAATCAAGGCTAAAAACATTCCGTAATTGACGCCAGCTTGTTTTCTCCACTTTCTCGGCATTCCATACTTTCACAAAAAAAAGGACATTCAACTTCTGCTTGTTTATCTTAACAGGTGTGCTCACAAGTTTCTGAGTCTTTTTATTCTTCTGTGGTTGCATTACAAGCACTGCCTACAGGAAGGTAGAGAGATGCTATGCCATGGAAGCAAGTCAGTCTAGTGGATGAAGACACAGGCCCTCCAGCCCGCATTCTCCTGCACCACTTCCTAGCTGTGTGATCTTGGGTAAGTTACCTCCTCTTTGTTTTCTCTGTGAAATGGATTCCTGCCTGATAGGGTTATTGTGAGAATTAAATGAGATGTTTCACTGATACTTAGAAGAGTGTCTAACACAGAGAATGTCAACAGTTGTTTATTATTATTCCGTTGGTATTATCTGCACCTCAGGGTCTTGTCAGGAACAGCAGAAGGGCCAGACTCTCACTCATAAGCACATACTCTGTGGTTTTGAAATTTTATTCAAGCAAAGTTTTAGCCTATATTTTACATATTTAAATTGTGTAACATATTCTATTTCTACCACAGACTTTTCTATGTAGGAGGTGGGAATATCACTGAAACATGTAAGCTGCTTGTTAACATTGGCTACTCTTGATTAATTCATAAAAAGTTCAAAAATGAACAAAACTGATCAGTGAGAGAGGGTTACCTTTGGTGCTTGGGGACAGGGATAAATTGAAAGGAGCCTGATGAGGATTCTGGGACAATTTAAGTTCCATTTTTGGAGTTCGTTACATGAGACTGAGGAGTTTGTGAAAATCCATCAAGCCATTCACTGATGATTTAGGTACCTTTCTTTAGCTATTTATAGTTCAGTAAAAGTTCAAACATACAACACAGATTAATTATAGAAAAATAAAAATCTTGTTCTACACCTAATAATATTGTTTTTGAGAAAAGTAGAGACTTTCAGAGTTAAAACATTTTTGGTATTTTGTTTCATTATGGTTCCTGCATTATTCAAATGGTTTTTTGGGGAAGCTTGATTTCTTAAACTCAATAAATATGGCATGGGGTGTGAAAAGAAGTTACTATATGGTTGTTTATGTTCACATAGCCAAACACAAACCTGAATATTTTTTTTAACTCAGACATAATATTGAGAAGTGCTACTTGGATAACTTCAACTATATTTTTAGCTTCTCATGCTATTGTTAATGTGAAAAATATAAAACTAAATTACAGGTCCCCCTATTTTCATTATGGAACAATTTTATAGCTGTCAAAAACTTTGTGTTTCACACTTCCCACATACACAAGGCTACACTTGTACTAGAGTTTATGAGTTTTTCTTTGGCTTTTTCTTAGTAGCTGAAAAGTTGATATAGTAATGATTTTGTTGCAAAGTTGTCAAAATAAATAAAGCACACAAAGCAAAGGCAAGGACACTTAAATTCCAGAAAAAGATGAAATTTAGGTTATAACCATGCATGGTAAATAGAGGAGCCATTGGTGGAATGACCATATTATGCCCAAACCTCTTTCAAGCCAAAAGTTTCAACATTTTCACCCCATTTTCCCCCCAGAACTGCTGCAGATGAGACAGTCTGACTGATGAGGTTTCATGTATTTTTATTTTTTCTGCCATCTCCTATAGATGTGCCCATAAGCAGAGAAATAATAATAAGACCCAAGGGCACAGAGAAGGTGAAGAGGGAGGGTGGAAAACAGAGCAGTTACACCCTGGTTAAACCCTCAGCAGCCCATAAAGTAGTTTAGCAAAGATTGCTTATGAAAACTTAGTAGAATATAACAGCATCTTTAAATGAATAAAATTCTCTAAGGATGATGTAGAAAATATAATATGATTCATAATTCTAGCAAAAAGCACATTTTCAGAGCATAAAAACAGTTAGAATGTTCCTAATAGTAACACTGAAACATCCTTGGTCCTTTTTAATCGTGCTTGCATTTAACAATAGAATATTTAGAAATTTAATTACCGCAGCCTATCTTTACATCTAAGCAACATATATTAATTTCACCCATGAGAAAAAAATCATGGTAAATGTCAAGGCAGATTCACATTGAGGTTCAGATGTCATCACAAATGACCTTCCTCTTCTCCTTCTAAATATAAGCTGTGTTTGTTTCCCCAAAGAGCAAGGTAGCTTGGCCTGAGGGGTTCTCATTTGTCTAGTCAGATAATAATGCCTATAACTAACTTCTCTTTTTAAAATTGCTATGCCTTTTTCCCATTTTGTGTAGTAGGCCAGGCCTTTTCAAGTTTTTTTCACAGAGGCAGGCAGAGTGGTTAGTAAGAAACTGTACATGCTTTGCCTTGGGTTCAAAGCCTAAGAACCAGCTTTGTGCTTAGGGTGGAATGTAGAATTCTGGTGACAGCAATGGGCATGTCCTTTGTTTCCTCTGTTCACTTAGAGTCTTTGCAAGGTTCTAAGTAAATGCTATTAACAAGCATTAATACAACGCATGAGTATGGAATTTCAGGGAGAGTCAAAGTAGCAGAATGAACAGCGAGGGGAATATGAGACAACCCAAGTAGCTGAAGTCAGACATCCTCAGCAAAATGAGGTTGCTGATGGCAGACAGGTCTTGAGGGTCTGAGTCTGACATAAAGGCTGTAAAAGTATCAGGACCACCAACTGCTACTTATGCATCAATACCATAGAAACTCCCACACGTGAGAGAGATGCTTGTGTATTAGAAACAAGTGATGCAGATATATCCATAGAATCAAATGTGGCAAATGTAAGAATAGGCAACAAAACCCCCAAATGAATAAAACAGTAACATGGGGAGGGGGTTTGGAAAGGGGGCATCTTTAATGACTAAACCCAATGACAAACTATTCTCTGGTGGAAGTTATGCCATATATGCCATTTGGGAGATTATTTCAAATGGCATTCCCAGGAATATTCTCTTCTGGATGCCTTGGTTCTGTCAATTCTTCCATCTCAGAGTTTCTTAATCCTTGAAATCGGCATTGATCTTCTATATCCAGCTATCAGCTTTTATACATTTGCAATTTATTCTCTCAAAATAGAGGCTAACATAAAGCAAGCAAAGTGGACGTGAGGCAAACTTTCCTCCCGGGGTCAAACTGGTTGCTCAGTGACCTGCTCACAACTTTAGGGTAACTCATAGCCCTACAGTCATTCATCCCCTGGAGCTGTCCCCATGAAGCTGAATAACCTCTGTCTTAGCCTGCCAAAAGGTTTCTCAGCTCAGTGCTACCCTTGACTGGCACTCTGTTATTATGCTATATTTATGCCAGGAAAGTTGTAATTAGCTTTGTTCTGCTGCAGACGTATCCAGCCTCACATGCAGTATAAAAGGTAATAAAATAGGTGGGCAGATATAAAAACCTGAATAAGCACCTTATGCATGATTCCCAAACTGATGAAAGAACCAAGAAAAGGGAATGTTCATGGCTTCAAAAGCAGTAGAGGCCAGCTAAGAAGCCACATCTAGGTACGGCCAGCTTGCCATACAATGTTTAGTCAATCCCCTATCTCTCCCCCATTCCCCCAGTCCTGTCCACTGACAAGACTGTTCTGTAACTTGGTGATATTTATTTGGTGGAAGCTCTTTTGTTTTGTTTTATTAATATGGCATCTCATATCTCTTTAAGGGGATAATTTTGTTTAAAAGTGGACTTTTAGAATTCCATTGTTCAGTATCCCTGCATTATCCGCTCTAGATCTTGTCTGGGATGTGAATGCCATCTGTTTTTATCACACATAGCCACATGTGTTTGCAGGAATGAAAAAAGAGCTGGCAGGAAGGTACCAAAACATTAGGTCCACAGTGCCAAAATCGTTGTTATGAGTTGATGAATCCCCTTTCATTCTCCAACCTGGTTATAAGCTCCCTGAAGGTGAGATCTATTGTCTCTTTCACAGGCTTTAGTTAAACATGGGCTAGCTGTAGATTATTAACAAATGAGTCATCAAGGAGATGCACTTAGAAAAAAATATACGCTTTTTCAAGACCCAGGTTAAACATTTTAAAAATAATCTTTATTAAGCTATTGACAAAGGTTTTTCCGACATTATGTGGGATTTTGGGGAACTTTGTGTATTTGTCAGTTTGTTCAGTGAAAACAAATTCAAATAAAAGAAATGGATACGTGTAAGGAAAGATTTTCAAAGAAAGAACAAGTATGAATTTTGTGTATACAGAAGTATAAAAAGAGAGAAAAGAAAAACAAAGAAAGGAGATCCAGAGGAAAGAGATGAAAGTATATTGATGAGTTGGTATATAATACTTAACAGTGAACTTGAAGTCAGGAAACATTATGGTTACTGTGCCTTCCGGAATGAGCTATAGAGTAAATGTTATTTCTTGTATTTTGTGGTTATGTGAGAAGAAGTGGGTGGGGAAGGACTCCTCATCCATCTTAAAAGAGGGTCCTAAGAATAAAAAGAGCAAATGGTATCATGCAGACAAGAAGTGGTCTAGCTACCAGGTAGATATAGACATTTTTTTCTGTCCTCTTCTATTGGGTTTGTATGTAGTGAAGTGAGCTAGATGCAAGGGAACATCTGAGAACAAAAGTTCAAACAATATCTTATATCTGTGTAGCTTTTGACAATTTACTTGCCTATTTTTGCATTAATGTTCATATTTAATCTTTCTAGCTCTTTGAAGTGGGAAGGGTCAAGTTTATTTTTCAGATGAGTGAACCAAATCCAGGAAGAGTCAGGAAACTTGATTGACCAACTTCTCAGCTAGTTAAAAGCAGAGGTGAGATTCAAACCTAAACCTACCTCCCAATTTAATGCTCATCTAAGTCCTCACTCCCTGTCCTATAAAGAGCCTCAACAGCTTTGAAGGGAAACCAGATATCAAGGATGTTTGCAATTTCCCATAGGACTCAAAGAAAGCAGTTTTAATCCACAGCTAAAATTTCATCTGCATTTTTATAACCAGAGCGTTCAAAATCCCAGTGCTAGCAGTGCCAGCTTCCACTTCTGGAATCTTCTTCCAGAGGAAAAACCACCCAATTCTCCCCTTTTGGCCACTGACTAGAAAACATGGGATTTGGGGTGACAAAGTAATTCTAAAGGGAACTCAAGGACCTTGGTAAGTTTAGGACAAAATAAAGACATTTGAGGATGTCTACTAATTTCCCTGATGACTGGTGACAGTTTTGCCATTGTGTCTAAGGGAAGTTATCTAAAGTCCTAGTGCACATTTCTTCACATTAATTGAGTAGGTTCATATTGTTATATTAAATATACTTTTTATTTGGGGGGGGATGAGAGGCTTGGATTGTATTTTTCTTTATTGAACCTTGCATTTTTTTGTCAGCTTAGGTATTGAATATGGTTCACTTTGTAAGAAAAAGAGAAGGAAAAAGTAGGATATATGAAAGATTTAATTACATTTATTTTATGGAACTTAGTCTTGAATTTTAAATTCATAGATTTTTTTTAGATAAATATGTGCTTTTTAAAAAGCACATTTTAAAAACTTCTTCTATGCCGTAACAATATAACAAAAAATTCAGTTATAAATGTTTATACTATTCATAACAAGTGGCATTTTTTTCATTCATAGAGAGCTTCATTTGTTTTCCCAATGTTGACTTTTTCATATTCAGAACGAGGCATTTGAAGGATTTGACATTTTACAGTTGATAACAGAAAATGGAAAAAAGCACACTTTTTTTCCTCCCCCCTTCTGCTTTCATAATTCTATCCTGGCTCAACATGACTTTTTTTTTTTTCTCTCCCCTCAAAATTTCCAAAATTGTTTATACTGTTGTGATAAGACCAAAGTCAGTGAGTTTAAGACTGGAAAGAATTTTTTTTAAGAAAATGTTGAAAATGTGATTGGGTGGAAAATGGGTAGAAGGAGAGTGAACACTTGTGATGCTATTTCTTTGACAAGGTGTCAGCTCAGCTCCCTCTGTATCATTCGAAATAATAGAAAATTCGTCAGGCCATACTTTTTCACTCCAACTCAGATTTCAATATTGTACACTTTTTCTTTAAAGAGGTGTGAAGTTTCTTTTTAAGAGGACTCTCTAAATATAATAGAAATTTCCATACCTTTATATATAAATGTACATTATATAAAACACATGAAGAAAAATAAAGATTTAAAAAAAAAAGATTAAAAAAAACACCTGAAGAAAAGTAAAGATTAAAAAACAAACAAACAAAAACAAACACATGAACACTTTCAGCCAAAATCCAAAGAAAATTGGTTTTAAAAATGTGAGAGGTGCTTGGAAAGTCTCATTATCAGGCCTAAAACAACAAATGAGCTTTGAGATTAAACCTTGTAATCATTATGAACATTAGCTTACGTTTTTTCTTTTTGACACAAAATTCTCACAGGTGGTTCTAATTAGGCATAAGTAGTGACAGTGGGCAGTTTGACTAAATCCAGATCCTAGCCAAGAGTAATGGAAAAAAGTCTCAGCTTGCCTGCTTAGAAAACAGAATCTATATTGAGACAGTTCAAGGAAATGACACCCAGGACAAAATGTAAAAACCGTGGCTTGAGATCCTTTGTGTTTTCTTCCTTTAGGGAGCCAAACACCATGAAACACCTAATGCCATGTTTCTTGATGCACACATTAAATTCCAAGTTTCTTAAAGAAAGCTTGTGTTCCTCTAAGACAAACTCTGTCCACTTTGCCATCTTGTAGGAAAAATACAAGGTTGTATGTTATATATATTGTCAGTCATTTTTATCCTTTGGTCTGGCATGGCTGAATGGCTAGTTGATAATTCTGTCAAGTCATTTCCTAAATAATTTACTGTTTTCATTAAAACTCTCTATTACCTTTAGTTTAGTTGAGCCATACAGGAAAGGAAAAAGATCTTTTTGGAAATAGTTTCCAAAAATCAGTAGGTTAGTAAAACTTGGATCATTCACCTTACAAGTTTTGTGATAATAAAATTTCTCCCTAGTCGTTCGTGTTCCTTTCTTATTAGTTAACACTTGTGTTCTATGAAGCAAACACACTCATCCTTGGCTAAGAAATGTCTTGAAAAATTCATGCAGGTATTTAACAGCCATCCAGAGTAATTTTTTAATCTTCTTAAGCAGGACCATTGCACATAACTGTGCCACTGCATTATAGGACACCCAGTCAATGGGATGAGTGAGGTTTAAAATTTATGCCTTCCTGACAAGGGGCTGTGTCTGCATGAAAGAAGCTGCAGCATTTTCTAATTTGCAGAGACTGGGCTTACTGCCTTCCACTCATAAGTCATTCTTGGAAATCCAACCAAAAGGTTTTTTTAAAAAAGCAAAGGATCACTTATGTAATTATTTACTTATTTTTTTTCCTACTCTAAATAGTATATTATTGTCAATCAATGAATCTGAATTATCTTCATATTTTTCCCCCCAGATATGGTAAGGCATGATATATCGGCCATTGACATCTCACTTTGTGATTTCTTAAGCGTGCCACCCAAGCTTGCTGAAACATGGGTTTCCTTGGCCGATTCAATGTACATTGATAAGGTAGATTAAAAATTGGGGAGTGAAGGGACAGGAAGAAATACCCAGAGAAGCCCATATACACTTTCCTCCACATGGTGGAAAATATGCTCTTGACTAAACAATTTTCAGAGCAGTTAGTGATGGTTCATTTCTTTCTGTATACCTGCCCCTAAGATACAGAGTGAAATAGCAAAAATGTAAGCAGATAGCCTTTAAAACTCTAGCTTTTGTGAAACATATCTTCATTTTGATGATAATAATTATTATTATCACTACTATTATTTTACCTCATACAAAACTGTACTTGAATTCATAGCACTCACAATTCCTGGATGTTATCTTGGAGGAATGATTTCTTCTGAGTCAACAAGGTTAAAAGTGTGAAGGAAAGCAAAACAAAGTAGTCAGCAGTTTATAAACAGCATGTGTTTGTGAATTTTACTTTTTAGCAGCTCAAATTGATCTCAACTGAATACCCCTTGAAGTTCTTTTCAGCTCTTGCTGTTTGCAGATGTAAAATATTTTTTCATATCAGTGCAAAAATAACTGCTCTTTATTGGTGGTTAGATTCCTAATGAGGCTGATTTCCTACAGAGAAAGGCCTGGAATGTCAGTCCCACCCTTTTAACTAATAGTGATAAAATAGATATCTCTGTCCTATTGCTTTGGGGAATGCATTTGATCTTAGCAGGGGATCCACTGATAATGAGAGGAGTCCTGAAGAGAAATATCAGAATTAAAAGGTAGAACATGCTATCCATTTTTCTTATATCACCACTAGTCTAAGGAATCCCTAGGGGCCTGGACTTGTAAAAGATTCAGCAGCTTATCTCCCAAAGCTTTTCCAATTCAGGGGAGATGACATATGCAGAATAACTCATTGTCTTGGGATCTTATCAGGATTTAAAGAATATTTTTCCAAGTGAAGTTCAAGATTGGACACTTTTGGAAAGGAATCATTTTGAGCAAACTTGTTTCCTAACTCCTATCTACCTCATGAAGCTGTGATGGGTCTACAATTCACCATGCAAAAAATTTCTGATCCGTGTTCAACTTGCCTCCTCCCATGTGTTTCACTCAAACACGCCCTTAACAAGTCAGAGAAGGTTTCTGGCAGCTGGTTTTGGAGTAAGAAATCCTGGACCAGCTAGAAGGGTGGGATAGGGAGGGTGGGAGTGAGGGAGACGCAAGAGGGAAGAGATATGAGGATATATGTATATGTATAACTGATTCACTTTGTTATAAAGCAGAAACTAATACACCATTGTAAAGCAATTATACTCCAATAAAAACATTAAAAAAAAAACAAAAAAATCTTAGGGAACTTAATGCACCTTGGTCATATTTTTTTTCTTGTTACTTCCAACCCCTTCTCTCTCTTTATCCTTTTCTCTGGTTGTCACTTTCTGTTTCTTATTTTATTTTATTAAAAAAATTTTTTTTGTCTTTTTCTAGAGTGGCAGCAGCTAGAAAAATTCCTAGATTGTGTTGGCCTTCGTCTCCTTCATCACACACAGAGAGCTTGGGGCAGGGGCCTGCTCTTCTCGTAGCCAGCAGGACACCTACTGGTCTAACCAACCAGTCGAAGAAGAGAGACCATTGCTGCTCAAATGCCCAACTTCCCCTAGCTACAATTGATATGCCTTCTTTTACTTGTGGAGTTACCTATTAAAGCCATCACTTATTGATTTTATAGTCATATATTGCAACTTTTAATCACATCAGTTCAGCTTTCTCTTCTTTAGTGCTGGAAACTGCCCATCAGGGCCTCTATTTTCTTGTTGTCATTCCCACTGTCTCAAGCAAGGAGGCAAGGAGGAGACTTCAAGCTGGAGCTATAATCCTAGAACTACTCCAGGTTTTACTTAAATAGTTGTACTAATTGGTTTCTTCATCAGTAAGTTAATCATGGATTTTCTCCCTCAATTTTGTCATAAGCTCACCTAAGAAAAGCTATAAACAACACCTTTTTTTTCTTCAAAACATAAAAAAGGACTATTCACAATAAATTAATACAGGTAGTACAAAAGCATGGTTAACACGTTGGGATCTCCCAGCACAGCAATTAAGTCATCTTTCCTGTGGCTTGCTGAGAGATGACAAAGTGAGAAAACTTTAGGTGCAACTAACTTTGGATTCTTCATAAGTCTCACCTCTGCTCCTCATTTTTCCCGTCTGTAATCATGGCTATGGGTAGAGATCATCTCAAAGTTCTTCCAGTTCTAATATGATATGTAATTATAGATTTTAAGTGTGTGCATTTCACTTGAATTTCTCTCAGAAGATGAGATGATATGAATATTTCAACATAAAAAAAATGTATTGCGGCCCACAGTGGCAGCAAGCTTTTTAAACCACTGTGTAAATACTTCTGCTGGTAAGATGGTCCTAATAGTGAAGAATAAAACCCATGGAATTGGAAGGGAGCAGCTTGGCAAGTCAGTGTTCTCTTGGTCCCAGAAATCCTGTTGGTTGAGAGGAGATGAGCTGATAGGCCTGGTGATGACAAATATCAACACACTTTGTAGATATAACTTCATAGATATAACTAGTCAGGTTGTAGTATAAGGGCAACAGTGGAACGCATCTCTCAAATACCTTGTGATATTTGTATAGGGTGCTCACCCACTGTGAAGTGTGAGCATTCCACAGGGAAGAATTAGCTGATTACTCAACTAACTTCCAGACTACATGCCTCATGCTGGGAGCCCAGCCCTGTCAGTGTAGGAAATGATTTGGGGTGTGATCAGTACAGTGTCCTAATTCCATAGTGAAAAGTTCCCTGCTACCACATGGCGAAGCAGACACCAGGGCTTAGGAGAGTGGGGACAGGAGTGTTACCTGAGGATGAGTGGCTAGAAACAGCAGGTGCCCACACGCTCCTGGTCGTCCTTCCTCTTCTAATGGTAGGCAAGCTTCATCCTTCTGTGCAGCCTCTGCCTCTAAACTGGCCACTGGGCCAAAGTCACAACCAAAACTTTAAACCTACTAGAGAAAAGGGCAAGAGGCAAGTGAGTCCCTCTCTTTGTATTCCCTCTCTTTTCTATTTAGAAATATATTAAAAAGATAGCTCCTCTTAGCAGATAAGGAAAAACTATATGAAATCTTAATATTTAAGAGCCCTGATGTCTGTCGCCCTAACATGATATGCAGAGTTTGGTCTGATGTGAGGCCCTTACAGCATAAGAGACGTGAACTCAACCTGGTCTGGAAATGATGCAAAAATTCTATGCAAAGAATAAATGAAATAAAGCAAAACACAGAGGCATCTTTTCTAGTGAACCACTTTTTAATGCATAAGTTCTCTGTATTGTGTACCAAAAGGTTAGTGACAAAACATCTCCATAAAAATAAAATTTTCGAGAGCCATTTTTTTTTTCCAGAAAATTTCCATCAGCTTTCTTCCCAGAGTTAAACTGCACTGTACATGTTAAGTGAGTATGGAAGTCTATATATTCTTTCTGGACTGTTCTTTCCAATTAGGTGGGTGTCTGGAGAGCTGCACGTGATCTTAATAATGCTCAGATTTTTACATAAGCCATTTTTACATAAGCCATTTTACATAAGCCATTTTTACATAAGCCACTCTTTGAAGGTAAGCAAGAGGGATAATAGCCCCTGGCAGTATTTTTGTTCAGGAAATTTCAATTCTTTCATAGGAAACTGAAAATACAGAGAGGGTTAAAATGAATACAATACACTGATGAAAATGCCCATTTGGAAGCTGGCTTTTCTCAAATAGTTTCTCTATGTTGACTGTTCTAACAATTGTCCCACTTAGGCTCTTCAGGCTATAGCGTAGAGCATTGTTTAAAAGACTGATAAATCAAGTGTTGAGATCAAGCACTGTGTGTGATGAGTTCCCTTGTAGTATTCACAAGTATCCTGTTGAATGCTCACTCCTGGCCAAGTATTTCTCAAGTACTGTAGTCCTTTACTTCGATGTCGGGACCCCAGATTTACTTGCCATCTCAACAGAGAACACCATCCACAGAGACAATGATAAATGATCCAAAGACTGAGCAAGTGTGCTGTTTGCAGCAAGGCAAACTCCACACTGCTTGTCCTTAAATCTTGTGGGCTCAATGTTCAATGGAACAGTGCATTATTTGTGATTTCTCAAAATTTCTGAATATTTTAATTTCTTTCCTTGGTGTAATATCAGCAGTTGTTTGTATCCGATGAGAAGTATAAAACCCAGGAACTGCACTTGAAATAGAATCATGGGTCCTCAGCTTGGGTGGATTTTAAAGGTGATCAAGACTGTGCTTTGTAAACGTTAATATACCTAAAAAAATTCTGAGAATCATGTTTAGATACAGATACTTGTGCACTCAATGCCCAAATGTATTTCCATGATATACACTATAATTAATCTGAAAAGACTAATTACATTTATTTTAGAGTTATCATCTATGTTCTGGATTATCTCTTTTCTCTTGAATTAGTTGATCTGTTCAGTTTGTGCATCTCTGGGACACTGATTTCTTCAATGGATTATTCTGGCATATCAATTTACATTTGCAAATGATGGCTTGATTTATTGATATCAGTAATTGAAGTAGGTACACATGACACAAATGGGGAAAAAATTGTACTCTGAGAGAAATTACAAGCTCTCTGGCTCTGAAAAGAGGCAGGTAAGATGAGAAGGAGGCAGGTAGGGATGGGTATGCAGTCAGGTGGCTCTCCTTTGGAATGGAGGGAGAGCTTGCCTTATGGAGTGTCCAGAAAGAACCCTCTTGTTCTTTGTAGTGATAGAAACTTGCCTGCCATACTGCTTCCCTCCCCTAATCCCCAGTACATCTCTGGGATTCCTGTTGGACAGATCCCCAACTTTATTCAGAAACACTGTCTTTTGGCTTTTGCCTGAGGGCAAATGTCTTAGTCATCAGCTACCTTGAGGATCAGACTGCCCTGGTGTTCACTAACATATTCCACTGACCCTTACCACGGCCTGCTTCTGAAGTTTCAATATCTGGTTAGTATGAAGTTCTGATGAGAATTTTTACTATATTAAAAAACAGTTCTGTCTAAGCCTGTGTTGTCCTGTGAGCTCTTCATCATTTTGGGCTTCACATCTGCTTTGTATCTTCTGGATATTTCTCATTCTTTGAGCTGGTTGGCGTAACCCTCTCAGTTTTCCACTGCTGCCTTAAATTTATTCTCTTCATTTTACTTTTCCTACGGAGTTTTGGGAGGGAGGAGAGAAATGCCTATGTTCACTAGCCTTCTTCAATGTGAAACTGTCAACTGACGTAGTTACATGGTTGTCCCTTTACTCAAAATAATTTCTGACCCAACTAAGATTTCCTACTGTGTACTGAAATTCAATGGCATTCCTAATTCTATAGTTTAAATCAAATGCTAGCCCCTTCTAATACAATAGTCCAGCAATAATAATCTACTAATTATTATATCTCACCTCAATTCCTAAGCTCTCAGGTCAGGTCGGGACTAATGTAACCAAGCCAAGCTACTTACACTTTCAAGTTACTCCATTTTCATATGTTTTGTCAGGAGTGGAATTGGGGGTGGGCGCTATAGGTTTAGAATTTACCCAGCAGTAGTCATCAAAATGTCTGATGTAGAGAAGTCACATGTTAAGTAGCTGTTGATATCATAAAGACTCTAATAAAATGATGAAATGGGAGAATTATAATGTTTTGACTTTGACAGTGATGTCAGAAAAGTTTCACTCTGAATTCTCTTCAAGCATGCCTTTAGCTTTACAGTGTCTATTGGCTTTCTTCATTGAGCAGAATAAAATTATCTGATAATTATGTGCCAGAAAAGTCTCTCAGCTTTTGGCAGTTCCTCTTTTAAACTCAGGCAAAGAGGAGGAAGCAGAATATAGTAATAGAATTTTGCTATAGAATATAATTACAGACATTTAGTAATAAAGTATGTTGTCATTCTATACTATATTATAATATATAGTAATATATAAATAGTAAATATATAGTATAATATAGAACAATAAAGTAGGACATAGTAGAAATATAATATAGAAATGTCAATTCAACATTAAACAATTTTGTTATTTTAGGGCTACGTATAACTGTAAAATATCTTTAATGTTTCTAAGCCTCAATCTGTAATATAAATGTTCTTCCTTATTCTGCATTATTAAATTGTGGAAAAGGAGCCTTATTACATGAGTATCTCTACACAGTAATTTCAGAACAACAGCTATAAATCTATAGTGCTACCAATTCTTCTCCTCTTTTCTATAACTTATAATATTTTAGCTTGAAACATGATAACAGGAAGTACCCCAAAACATGGGATGCACATGGTTAAATCCATTTCACAGAGCTGATTGCTTGCCACTGACTGAGTTCTATGGAGTTTCTATTTTTCTGGCATGTGAATCATTCATTTTCTCTCCTTTGGTTGCACTTAGTTCTACACTGGGAACTTGTCCTTATGTTTCTTAGCACAATATTGATTTTTTTATAATTTCTTTGCAAGCTTTCTTTCAATGGAGCTTCCATTGTAACCCCGTGTTCTTTTTCTCAGCAATTCTCTATCCTTTTGTTTTTAGACCAAAGGTGTCATTCTTGGTGTATGATGAACTAGAGGTATGGAGGTTAAGCTATCATTAGCTTCATGCATGATACCATGAAATTTGTTGTCATTCAGGAGATATGCTCTGTCCCTGGGCATTTATGAACCTGTGCACTGCAATCATAGGCCATATAAAGTGGGTCTCACCAAGGAGTGTGTTGACTAATCTCCCAAGAGTGAAAAGGAAGTTCATATTAAAGGGAGGTGCAGTCAGTGGAGGCTGGAGAGTAGCTGAATGTTGACATTTGCAGCTGCACCTCGAGACACAGGAAGAAGAGGATAATTGTACTTTATTCCCAGCACTGCTGGTTGACTTGTAAATTGTTTAGATGGCCCTTAAATTGGTTTTGAGCTTCAAATGGGAACTGTGACTTTCAGTGGAATTTAACCTGGGACTTTCCAAGATCTTGCAAATGATGACTCCCTCATAGGATGAGTTAGAGAATTATCAAGCTTTATTTTAACCAACTACTTTAGGAGGATAGAATAGGTTTGTAACGTACATGGGAAGTGAGGTCTAAATGAGTTACATGGTCAAAACTACTCATAACTTTCCCACTTCTTACGTCAACAACAAAAATGGCTGCTCTAAAATCTGCCCTCTGGACTCTCTGCCACCAATGGCAAGAGGTAGTTTGGGGTGACTTATAAAATAGTAACTATGTCCTCATTGATAAAGATAGGACTTCAGCCTCAAAAGTTCATCATGATCTCAATCACTGTCCTTATTCCAAGTATCTGAAAATTAGTAGAATGTGGGATATGACTAACTGAAAACTGTAAGGACTTCAGTCATCCAGGAAACTTGGAGAAGGTAAAAATAGCATCTATGAATCTAAATGATGAGGAGGTAAAATCTGAAATATTTTCAACATAACATACAACATGGCCATGTAAAAACAAATCTCCTAAATAATATTCTGCCTGAGAAGTTGTTGGTGTGTTTCCTGGATTACTTTTTTTGGATGTATATTGGCAATAATTTATTAAATCTTTGGATATCTTAGATGCTTTTGGAGAGTTAAGTGGTAAAGGTTTCATCATGCTTTACTGGCAAGCAATTTGACATATTTTTAAAACTAAAAAGATGATATTTACTAGCCACAAAGCATGTGTCCTTCCAGCAAACTGATCAGTGGCAGAGAGGAATTGCTTGTGTCTTTCAGCAACTAAATTTCTTTTCTCTTAAAAAATGTGTCTGTGTGGGAGTGTAACACATTCTCAATTTATAGGATGATTTTGCTAGAGTATGGTGTGTCCCTCAAACTTCTCACTTCTCTCAACACCAGCATGCTCCTTCTCAGGTCTTCCTTTATTGCCATATGCAATGAGACTAAGGTGATTTAAAATCCAATTTAACTCCATATGAGACATTTGGAGTTTTTCAACCATTGACTCATTTAATAATAGAGATGGGAGAGATGGAGGCAATGAGACACTCAGGTCCTAGATATGGCTGATAGGTCACTTACCGATTTCTTTGTGTAGGTTATTTTTGATGTTTTTGCTCTGCTGACAAAACAGAAACAAACAAAGGCAGTGAGTCATTCACTTCCTGGGCTGTCAGCTGCCACCCTGTCACCTTTGGTATTATTCATACACATGGAGATGAGACGTGTCTCTTCAGTTCCCAGGTAGTTTTCCAAGGGGAGGTCCTCAGTTTAGTATCTTCTCAGGCAATCTTTGAAAGAAAAGAAAAAATCAAATTGCAAGAGATATTCCACTTGGAGCATATTGGCTCCAAGTAAAAACAGTGTGAGTAAATCTGTTTCCCTTCCCCCACCCCAGGCTCAAAGTAAAAATTGTCTATATTTACATGAAAATGAATGTGTGTTTTCCTTTCCTTCCTGTTCTTAGGCAATTAGATAAAACTCCCTGAGGGCCTGCCAATCAACAGGACAGTCAGTTTGGAGGTGCTACTTGTACTGTGATAGTGGTATTTGCAAGTCTGGCTGGATCTGATTCGGAGACAGCTGGGCTGTGGGTGGTCAATCTTCCCTCCTTTTTGAAATCTTATCATTGTCGGCCTGGTTGAGATAAAGTTCATTCCTAACTTCTTGAAGTCGTGGATATAGACTCACAAGTGATTTTTTTGTGGTAAAGATTTCTCTAGCCCTTCATTTGTACTGCCCACTCAAAATCCTGGTCTTACAACCCACGTGGCAATATTAGTCTAGGAAAGAAAGAAATGACAAATAGTTCTTTAACTTTTTTCATTTACATTAAAAATAAAAACAGTAGCCATTTAAGGTTCAAGAGCTAAAGTCTGATGATATAGAAGGCTACACAAATTATTTCAAGGTTTCGGAGCATTTATTAAGATTGCCTGTGTAATTTTTCATTTCATTCCTAAAATTACACAATGTTAAATGATGGATGTACAATAGTTCTACAGCCATAGGTTTATGTAACAGTTGTGTGTGAATGTGTGTGTATGCATATGTATGAATATCTAGATATATAGATATAGATTAGGGCCATGTATATTTTTTTTAAAAATTCTGGGATATTATAATATTTTGAGTTAAAATCTTAAACTACAGGTTATTCATGGATGTGTTCTGTAAACTTCATTAAATATAAAGCATTTGAGGTGGTTTTAGAACTGGGGCTTTCAGTGGATAATAAAAGAATAAAAATAAAGCCATTGGGAACCATTTCTGAAGAATAGCCAATGTAAGGACCAGGAATTGGAGGCCAGATCAGATTTGAAGCCATAAGACAATAATTCTCTGAATTTTTTGGAATAACAGACGACTAAAATTACCTGAGAGCTGGATGGTAAATGGAACACCGTATCATAGATTAGGGAACGTTATTATTTTTTGCTAGCATTTGTGAGGCAAATCTGACTTGCAAAAAGTAAGTGAAATGATTTAGGAATTAAATTGTTTGCCTCTAGGCAACCATGCTTTACAACATTCCCTTGGAAATATGGTCAACTTCTTCCAAGTAAGAGATTCAGTGCCAGTCTTTCCTTATACTCACCATTGAGTCACCCAAAATTCTCCTCAGAAGATATCCAGGATTTCATCCTTGACTCCAGATATCAATATTAGAACAAAGCATATGGTATCCCTGCTTAAAAGACTGAAGCCAGCCCAAAAGGCCTAGTCATTTGAGCTAGGAAGTCAGAAACAGAGTATGTGGCAAACATACATTGCATTTTGTCCACACAGTTTCAACATAAGCCTTCATTCTACTTCTTTAGTTTTATTTTGATCCAAAATAATTTAGAAATAACTGGGTATATATTTTATTTATATTAATGAAGATGTGTGAGTGAGTATATGAATAAAGCTGTTCTTGGAATAACTATAATATGCCAGGCATTCTCTAAGGTCCTTTTCTAATATGAATGTTTTATTTATTCCTCACCATAATTGTCTACACTTTACAGATCAGGAAACTGGCCCTCAGAGTGGCTTGCCCAACTTCATATAACCTAATTAATAGCAAAAATGGAATTCAAACCTAGGTCTATTCAATCCTGCATCTACTCATTTATACCTGACTTGTCAAATATCTTAAGAGATTCAAAGGTTTTATGACAATTGTGTACTCTTTCTTTAATTTAAGCATCTGTATGCCTGCCAACCTCCTCAAGAAGTTATTGCCATTTGATTTCAAATGGGGAGAAGGAAGATGAGCTGAAAAATAAATTTTTAGAGAGATGTTCACCATCTTTTTGGATGTAGTAGGAAAAATGCATTCATATTGTATATTTGTGGCTATTGTAGCTGCTGTCATATCAGCTAGAAAGACTGGACTTGAGACTAAAGCAAGCCTTTCTTTTAAATCAAAAGCAGATTGGCTACAACTTTTTTACCCTACATGGCATATGTGAACATGATTCCACAAAAGTTACAGTAAGATGAGGAATTTAGGTATCTGACTGCTGACAGGTATTGAAGGAACAAGAATGTAAAATATGTTTGAAATACATGCTTTGGATAAGAAAAGTTTTTCAGATATATCAATACTTAAAAATTTGAAACAAGATAAATTAATGCATGTGCCATACAGCTGTCCAAAGTAAGTATAAAGCTAATTGAAAAATAAAACAGAACTAAATGTACAATACTTGTATTAAATTCATATTCTTCTAGAAACATCATTCCTAAAATGATTTAGACCTGCCAGATTTTTTAAATGCCATACACATCACTCCATTAATGAAAAACATTTTATCTGTATCACAGGTGTCTGTCTACTAAGTGTTCTTTTGTGTTTGACATGCAGTTTATCCAAATCCCTGCAATTGTCTTGCCTCCTGCTCTTCCTTCTGCTGTGTCGGGGGAGGTTCTCTATTTTACTTCTGTTTACCTAGGCTTGTTTTTCTCTATGCTATCTTCCTTACCTTTCCCGTCTTTTATGGACCCTTAATTCTATTGCATGCAGAGCCATAGACCCCTTTCAATTGCTAACTTTTCACTAATTGTTAATTCTGCCTTTCTCCTCAGATTGCAGCTTTCTTAAGTGCTGGAATTGTGTTATATACTTGTTCTCTGTCAGCTACAGCTATCCCGAAGAGTCTGGAATGAGGGACTATCTTTGTACATTCTTTACTAAGAATTAAGGCCAGTCGATATATGTTATAAATAGAAATAATTTGATTCAACATAAATTAAAACTTTCTAATGAATAGAGCTCTCCATGAAAAACAAAACAAAACAAAAAACAAAAACAAAAAAGCAAACGAACAAAAAATAGGTGTTGAGAAGCAGTGGGGGTGTTCAAGTAGAGACTGAATGATCACTTAGAACAGATTGAAGGAAATTGACCTGTAACTGACAATCCATGGGGATTTCTGAGTTTGAGGCCTTGGATATTCCAAGGAAAGAAAAGAATAAAGGAGGAAGAGTAAAATCAGTTCCATCTCACTTTTTGTGAAAGAGCAGCTTTTGCTCCCCCAGACAATCCCCTCATGCAAGGTCATGGTCTGAACAGTGCCTTAGGAATTGCCTATTAGTTATGCATTGCAAAGAGTATTGGTGAATAGAGATGCTTTTACTTCACCCTTATTATTTTAGAGAGTGTAGGTTATTGCCCCAGATAGTGGAAACCAAATAAAACTTGCCACCAGATTTAAGCTCATTTTACTTCAATCTGCTTCTTCATCACTGAAAATATGATTCTTTGATATATCAAGTTTTTCTTTATGAGAAGAATTATTATTTTTAGCATTTAGAAAACGAGAGGATGTGTAGTAATCTTTTCCCAGCCAAGTAGGTTAGCTACTGTATTAGGCTTTTACTCTGCAAACTCCAGTTCCTTGTAAAATACATCTAAGTAAAGTAAAAGGGTCTAAAAACCATGACTAGTGACTAACTCTAAATGTTAGTATGTGTGTGTGTATGTGTCTATTCATTCATTGATTCACTGATTCATTCATTTACTAAAACATTGGTTTGGTTGAGAAAAATCTTTATGTTCTTGCTATTCATATATTTACCTGCCATTCTAGGGTTGCCAAAAATTTGTTTCTGACTTATTGTCAGTTCTTGATTGCCCTATAAGAGGCTTTCAGGCTCTCAAAAATAGTGAAGTCTTCAGCTGTGGTCCTAGAAAATACATTTTCACTGGTCACATAGTAGGAGGAGAAGACTTTCTCTAAGCTAGAAGTTCTGATTTGTTGTCAAAAAGATCCATGGATTATTCCTCCACTCTGAGGATGTTTCTATCCCTGTGACACACTTCTCTCTGTCTTTTCAGGGTGAGTTAGTTCAGAAAGTTCTCCTTACTTAAATCTATCCATAATTGGCCAGAGTTACTGCAGTTTCAAGAAATTATAGGTGTAAAAATGGTGTTTAAGTTGACTTTGGAAAAATACTTAAACTGGTATCATCAGTTCATGTCACATTGCATGAGAGGTTCACAAAACCTCTCGGCTTGCAAAGACTTGGGTCATCACATGCATCCCAGGACAGGCAAGGTAGCGATAATGCTGATGATGCTGATGCAGAGCCTCGGGGTCAGGAGGCAAGTGCTATTTCAGTTGTCTGCCACATCTGCCCTTACTGTGGTGCCAAAGGGATCATTTTGCCCTCCTGGCTATGATTTTCTTATCTGCAGCCTGGCAATGCCAAAATACATTCCTTGGCACCCAGCTGTAATCTTGTCATACAGATTCTCCTCCTTGAGATGGTCCGGCTATAATTATTTAAACATGAAAAGGTAAGTCAGTCCAGATATAGACATTTCAGGAGCTCTGACAAATATTTTAGGGATAATTTTACTGTTCCTTTGCAGTTTCACCCTTTTCTAAAAAATTGGAATAAAAAAATCAGCTTTTAACTTTTCTTTTGTGTGTGTGTGTATCCTTTTGGTTTCAAGTGTAATAAAGCAACACATTGAACCCTCAAAAAACAGTCCAAATGAAGCCATGAGTTATTAAAATGTGATCATATTTTCTCAAAGGTCAAAGTTGCCATTCTTATGCTACATTGTCACAGATCTTTGGGCAATTACTAGCTCCTCTTTATGGGCTACCAATGGGTCATGTTTATGAGGTGACATCAGTTATTTTCTTTTTGGATATTTGAGAACATATTGTTGCTGACGGGAAATTTTATATACGTATTCTTGAGCTCTGATGTCTAATGCAGTAGTCATTAGGCATCTGTTGCTGGTGAACACTTGAAATGTGACCAGACCAACTGAGATGACTATACATCAAACGTCAAAGTTTTAGTATTAAAAAAAGGTAAAAAAAAAAAAAAAAGGTAAAGTATGACATTAATAATTTTCATGTTGATCACATGTTGAGATAATAGTATTTTGGAAACATTGGGTTAAATATTATATTTTAGTAAAATTAATTTCACTTAAACTTTTGTTGATTACTGGAAAATGTAAATGTACATACGTGGTTCACATTGTTATCTCTGCTAGAGAGCACTGTTCTCGAGAGCTTGCCACATGACCAGGCAACAAATGAAGCATTTGGAAACATCATCTGGTTCAAAAGGTGGCAGAGCACCTGCCCATCCACAAGCTCCGTGAGGGTCAAGATGCCTCAGGGACCTGTGGACCCAGGCTCAGTGTGTGTTTCTTTCATGCTGGTGGTCCTCATGGCATCTCCGTCCTCTGTGCCCAATGCTGATCAGCTCTGCATGAAAACCATTTTCTTATTTCCACAATTTATGGCGAGAGTGATCATCATTTTGGTTTTCTTCCTATTCAACAGAATGTCATTTAAAGGAATGTATTGGGAAATGAAATTGCTTGTGTCTTGTGATGACTGTCAAGCTTTTATTTGAAAATTTTAAACAGACACATATATCACAGTCTTTTATTGTCCTAAAAGAAACATACCATTTTTATTTGAAATATATCATAGGATGTGAAATTCTGTTGAATTATATAGACTGGTAAGCACTAAGAGAAGACCCCATGAATGAATTTTGTTAGCTTTTCTTCTGTCAGTGGGTGGAATAGGCAGAATTCATTAGGTAGAAAGAAGCAAATAGTCCTTCTCAAAACAGAAATCTTTGAATGACCCTTCCCTTCATGTGTGACATCCTGCTTCTCAACAAAAAGTTACCCTTGTTACTAAAATAAAATCTATCCTGCAAGCGTTGACTCATGTTTTCACTGTCATGGCTCCTGTATAAGCACCAGTTTTGCTTGTCTCGACCACTGTGACAACTTTGTTTCTTCACCATGTCCCCCTTTAATATACTCTGTCAGAGTAGCCTGAGTGATTTTTCAAAATTCTAAATCATATCATGCTATTGCCCAAGTTAAAACCCTCCAGCACTTCATCATGGCATTAATAAAAAAGCCAAGCCATTCAATAGTCTCTTGCGGCTCTGCATGCTCTAGCCCTTGCTTGTCTCTGGTATCACTTCTCCTTCCTCACAAAGCAGGAGCCACACGAGCCCACTCCACATTCCCAGAACAGACCAAGCTCATTCCTGCCTTTCAGCCTTTACACTTGCTGTTTCCTCTCCCTACACTCTTACCCCCAGGTCTTCACATGGTTCACACCTTCTTGTCATTCAGGTTTTAGCTCCAATGTCATCTCCCAAGAAAAGTCCTCCATGAGCATCCATCTGTAATAATCGTCAAGTCAATTTCTGGCCATCACTATGTTCCTTATGTGATTTGATCTTGTTGACTTATTTATTTTCTTGTTTACTTTCTATTCCCCACCATCCTTGAAAACACTCCAGTCCACTTAAAGAAAATCCCCAGGCATTTTAAAGAAAAACCCCAGGTATTTTATCTGCCTTATTCTCTAGCATGTTATCAGCACATAGAACAGTTCCTGGATATACAATATACCCCCAGTGATTATATATGAAATGAATGAAAGTATCAGTTGCAAAATAATATTGAGACAGCTTGACTTGCTTCCATATCCACAAGTTTCTCTTAGTAGCTGGAAGATGTCCTGCTTCAACATATTTAATTTCATCACAAGCTGATGAGCTTTTTCTTAGAGGAGACCTCGTGCCTGAAAATTAAAATGTGTAGAGATTTTGCTCAATGTCAAATGTCCAACTTGAGAAATGGGTGATGCACTGGTCAGAGGAGGACAGAGACTTTGGCCTTCTCCCGACTTTCACCCTCCCGTTGACATACTCAGGATCTGTTTCTCTGCTGTGTCCCTGGCCTTGTCTGCCTGGGATTTACAGTCTCTACAGATGTGGATCAAGAACACTCGGGGTTATGCTCTAATATTTGTATCTGACTTTTAATGAATGCAAAATTGTAAATCTTCTGATTCTTGGCTTATCCCACAGACTTAACCAATAGCCCTGCCTCTGGTTGCCATTTAAATGGCAAATTGTCAAATACATCTTAAGCTCAGGACACCCAGGTGATTAAGCAATTAATTCAGCTTTATCTTCTCCTCTGCTCTGAACATGCATGGTTAGTAGTGAGTTCTGAGTCCTCTTCTTGCCCACTCTCCCCAAGGGGAAAAAAAAATTGCGATTAAGAAGGCAGGTAAGTCTTCAATTACAGAAATGCCTCATTTGACATGAACACCTTGAATGAAGGTGTATATGTCAACTATTTTTATTAGTCTTCCCAACTAATAAAAAATGCATTCCAATCTTTTTAAGGGATTTCTTCAGTGTAACTTAAAGTATTTTTTTAGTGAGATTTTTGTTTTGTTTTGTTTTAGAGCAGAGAATTCTGTACTTGGAGTAGCTGACCCACTTTTACATTCTGTGAGTTCAAATTTAGGGGTGTAACACCAGCATCAGTCTTTATGGGCACCTGGGAACAGAAAACAGGAAATAAAAAAGGTTGACAAAGTTGTACAAATCAACCAACTCTATTTGCATAGTCCTATTTGAACTTAGTGATATATATAAAATGTAGTACTTTAAATCTAATTTTACTTTTGAACTGTTGTTTTACTCTTTGTGTAATGTGTTCTATTTCTGCAGAATCATTTTCTCCTAGAATTAGGAAACCTTCTTTTCAAACCTGCCAGTAATGCTTAGTGAATTCACAAAGCAGGCTTGATTTTATATAGAGAGTAGTTACTCATAAAATCTAAGCGTAAAGAAGTCTTGCAAATACAAACGAGGCCAGCATTTTTGAGATTACTGCAAAGATAGCGGGAGGAGAGGCAAGTCTTTTTATTCAGATTCCTAGATGGAGGCAGTGAATCAGATTTCTAAGAAGAGAAACAAGATTTTTAACTTCAGAATGTCGTCCAAATTTAGCAACGTCATTCTTAAAATGGAGGGAATGTAAAAAAGTATCTTGTTTTAGGCAACCTGTTGATTTGGCATAAAGAAAACTTCTGGTTTATTTATAGACTTCTGGAACCGTTCAGTACAGCTGAGGAATTCAGCTACCTCTCAATTAAAAAAAAAAAACAAAAACAAAGAAACAACAACATCCATAAAAATAAAGATTTGGCCGAAGGAAAAGAGATGTCCTCTCAAACATACCCATCTTCTAAATGTCTTCTAAGGTGTTTTGTTCTGTTTTTAATGTGCACTAACAGTGGATCTGGACTCCAGGCTGTGATGATTCACAGAACAAAAGCAGAATCAAAAACAAAACAACAAATAAGAAAAAGAAATTGTGTATTTGTAATTATTTTGTATATCAGTTTAACAACTGAGAATGAAACTGAAGCATTCTCTCAAAGGTTTTCTTTGGCTTCGATCTCAGCTTGCACTTCGGGAAAGTATGATCTGCCTTCCGGTGAAGAACACTCCAGTGAAACCTCAGACTGAGATGAGGTAGATTTGCTCTTCCCCCACAAACACCCCAAAATGTGCATCTGAAGAAAAAAAAATTGTGAGAGGGACTGAGTCCCAGAGATATTCCCCAGGAACTTTACCCAATCTGTGGCACAAAATGTGGCCTGACCTAGCTGGGCACCAGGCTGGCCTTGGCTGCCATCCCTCTGGCTGGACTCCTCCCCAAGGTAGGGCTCACCCTCACATGAAATTGCCAACCAGGGCCCACGTGGGTAGAGAACTAATTTAGCCTCCTGGACACTTGATGAATGAAGAATTTCCTCTTGGGACTAAATTATAGGGCTTGTTGGAGTTGCTCTTTCGTGATCTGTTATTTGGAGGTAATTTTCCAGAAGGGCTGGGACACGGGGCCATGAGCTAGAATAGGATTCACCAGGCACAGCTGCCACGTGCCGGCCAGCACATCCCACCGCGTCCAGCCTCTCCTCCAGCCTCCGCACATCCACCCTTCCTTCCCCAGAGAGGAGGCCCAGCCAACAGAGCTGGACTTACATTAGATTTTTACTTTCCTTCTTAATTAAACAAGAATGGCATCTGCCCACCTTTTTCTGCATCCGGGTTTCTAGAAATGTAACATCTTGTCCTAACACGCTTACAAACAGATGAACAGGCTTTCCCCTCATCCCCCAATGTGGATGATTACAACCTTCTGTCAAATTCCACCTACCCTCCCTCCCCTGTTGGCTGGAAGATAAGCTTCTGATCTTCCCTTGGCTTTTTGAACTGCTGGAAGCTGTGTAAACACAAGCTGTAGGTTAGTCAGATTCTGTTTGACCCAGGGCCTGCTGAGTGCAAAGAGATTACATTTGAAAACTCCCTTGTCTAATTAAGCGATGGTAACTTATTATGGGGTGGTTGCTGATGAGGTCAAGTAGCAGGAGGTTTCAGGCCGACCTGCTGCAGCTGGTCATTTGCTGATAAAAAAGGAACAGCTAGTTTTTATTGGGCCAAATTCCCTACAGAGCTCTCATTTCATAAACCCTTGAATTTGGTTCTTTCTCTGAATTTTGCATGTGCATTTCAGCACTTTAGAGAATTTGCAACAGCAAGAGTGACAAGGATTTGTTCTATAATGGCAACTCTTCTTTTCTTGGTCTTTGCAGTGATGTCCCGTACAGTGGTTCACAAACTAGTGTGCTGTGCCTCTAGCTCCATTTAGACCACTGACTTCTGGCAAATCTAGAAAGCCAGATGAGGGCCACTTCGAATTTTGACATTTGGATGGAG
The DNA here is from genome assembly GCF_003031525.2 of Neophocaena asiaeorientalis asiaeorientalis. NCBI lineage: Eukaryota > Metazoa > Chordata > Mammalia > Artiodactyla > Phocoenidae > Neophocaena > Neophocaena asiaeorientalis. The sequence goes on along the minus strand of NW_020175089.1, from coordinate 2,474,224 downwards.
TGGGGTGGTGAGGACAGGAGAGGAAAACCCAAGAAATAGATCATAAGACCTGGACGAAACTGTGCAGAATGATCACGTTCATTTATTGGGCACCCACTATGCAGCAGAACTGTTGCACGATCTTCTCATATGTGTCTCCAGACCTTACCATGACCCTCAGAACAGGTGTTATTATTCCTGTTTCACTGTGAAGATTCTTAAGGCCAAAAGAGGTCAGCAATTTCCACAAAGGCATGCAGTCACCAAGTGAAAGGTGTCGGATATGACCCCAAATCGCTTTATCTTTAAGTGTGTCTCACACATTCCAGGGAACTGTGTAATTTTCCTTTGGAATAGGACGTGTCTGTGCCCCCCGGATGAGGGGAAACATTTGATGAATGCAGATTCTCCTTGTGAGTAGGTGATAAAAGTGAAGATGAGAACTTTGGAACCACAAACCTTGGAAAAGTCATCAAAGAAGCCCTCCTACTTGCTATCACACCCTCAGCTAGGTTTATCCCCAAATCGATTGTTGTGGGTATCTATTGTTTCTCCACCAGTGTCTGTTTCCTGGAGTTCTGGAAAAGCACGTGCAGAATTCCTCTGGGGATACCATCCTTCTGCCAAAATTTTGCATAAGTCTTCTGTTACCGTCAGAGTCCTTCAGATGCCCTGGTTGTTGTGATTACGTTTGGACCAATCAGCACCAATGAAATAAAGTACACATTTTTATGGAAAGTAGAAAAGACACAGTTGTTCTTTCCCTCCATCCTCAAGTCAAGAAGAATAGGCTGGAGTTACTTCTGCCGTCCTTCCACAAGATGTGGCCATCTGGATGTATCTGAGAGACAGAAAGTAACTGGGTCTCAGTGATACGGTTAGAATCCTGATCAGGCTGTCTGTGACCTTCCTCTGTGCTGCACTTTAGGGATTTGAGAATGTTTTAGATATTTGCCAACTAAAGAGTTTAAGAGGTTAAGTGTTAGTATCTTGCCAGATCCATGCATGCACCCATCTAGTTATGGGACAAGAGCATAATAATATCTCCCTGTCTCCAAAGCCACTCCTTTGCCATGGAATCATGCTGCTTCTGACTTAGAAGGAGGATGTTGGAAATGAGAGGCCACACATTTTCATCAATGTGGTTTTTCTTTGTGAGCAAATTTGGATGAAGTGTGATGATTCTAAAATCACATCTCTTGCAAAATCTTTCAGCCTGTACCACAGTTCATTTTTCATCCCTCTCATAAGTTGACCATATCAAAAGTTGGTAAATATTTCTGTTAATTATCCTCCATAAAATAATGCAAAGTCTCTAATAAAAGAAACATTTTCTGATGCCTTACAACCTTAGTTTAGACAGTTCTGAACACTATTCACATACATTTCTCTGGCTACATTTTCAGCTAATGTGCTATCTTCAGCTTCATATGTAAAACAGTTTTCCTTTAAATATCCCTTAAAAACTGTAGCAAGCCCACAATTCTCATGAATTTATTGGGCTAGTGAAAAATCTGTTTTATTTATACAGGGTTTCAGAGTTTACAGAATACTTTTATGTAATTTATCTCATTTATTCCTCTTTTCAACCCTATAAGGTTGATATTATTAGCCACATTTTAGAGATTAGCATTAGAAGGTTTAGGGATTAAGTGATTTGTCCAAATCTCCCCAACCCCTCCAATGGGGGAACTGTATTTTACACACAAGTGTTCTGATCTAAGCTCAGATTTTTCATAGTTCCAAATAGTCTATTGGTACTTGGAAATCTTTGAATAGAGAGGAGGAGTTTGAAATTAGAACACCACCATGTTGCTTCTTTTCTCTAGGTTAAAGAAGAGAGCTGATTCTCTAAATAGCTGAGAATGGCTTATAATGTTTTCTGTTCATAGTTATCCCTTTTGGGAACCACAGGAATCTTAATTTTCCTGACCATTTGTCCTCCATTGGGCCTAAATGTTTAAAGGCCATTATTTTTATATGCCAATGATTGCAGTATTTGCATGTGCAAATCAAGTAATTACTTAACTACCCAAATTGTGCATGCAACTAAGGTAATTATGAACTTAGAAAATTACTATAAGAATCTGACCCTGGAAAAATTATGAAAGAAGAAAATAAGTGTTGGAGTGGAAATTTCTTGCAAGGCTGATTTTGTTGTTGTCATTGCTGTTTAGTGGAAAAATAAGCTGATTAAATTGCTTGCTTTGCTTCAGTTTCGACATCTGAAGAATGAAAATAATAATGTTTGCACTACTTACTTCCAAAGGGTAATTTCCTTGTGAAGGAAATTGGGACAATACACGCAAGATATTTGAAAGAAAAGGACAACATTTTTAAAAAGGGAATATTATTTTTAAGTGGCCTCATTAAACCCCCACTTTGAAATCAGAAATTCATATTTTTATATGAATCTTTGTTCATTTATCCAAAGAGACGCCATGTTGTGATTAAATAAAATGTAAAAAAATAAGCTCAAATTGTGAAAAAATAAAATTATCGTTTTCTATCTCTAGGGTGCATAACGATTTCTCATGTGGCTCTCCTAACAATTATATATGGTACATGGAGAAGGAAAGATTAATCATGGTTACATATGGGGGAAACTGAAGCTCACTAAATTTAAAGTGGGAATCTAGCACCAGAATGTCTGACTCCAATTAATTTTTGCCAGAGAGACCATATTGCCTTGACACTGGTAGTTATAGCCATGAATAGGTCAAGCTGCTAAATGAGTTTAGAAATGTATCTGCTTTCCAATAATTTTGTGAATGTAATCACTTGTATTAGATTGACTTATAGGTTACTACTGTGTTATATGCAAGAAAAGGTCTTCCTAAGAAAGCTAATGATGTACTTAAGAAGGTGGGTGCTTTTAAAACTTACTTAAGAGAACAAATAAATCAGTGGGCTGTGACTATTCTTTATTTGTTGAAACAGATACAAAGGGATAGAGACTAGATCCAACTCTGTGAGCAGATAGCTTAGGTTCCTGACCCAGTGAGAAGAAACTCACATAAGTTGCCTATAATTCACCTAACCTTTCCTCCCAAATGTTCATTACAGTGAGGTCATTACTATAATCATTAGAGGATCATCTGATAAAAACATGCATACTTTGGTACAGTTCTTCAAACAATGCTCACCTTAGGTTGCCAAGCCTTTGAGCTATGGTCTAGGTTCTAAAGAGTGTAAAAGATGGATGAAGTTTGAAGTCTCCAGATCCCAATGATGTTTGAAGGTGATTCTGAAAGTTAGTGACAGGGATAGGGCATCAGTCATTGAGCCTGACTCCACATTCTGTTCTCTAACCTTCTCCCTCTGTCAGCATAGATGTCTCTAGACAGAAAAGGACCAGAGATGCCTTGGACAGTAAACAAGGGTATTTCAAAGAATAAGGGCCACCAAGTCACCTATCTATACCCAATGACTTGGCAGGAAATAGAATCATAATCTCCTTTTAGAGTGACAATATGTCTCAAATTGTGTTAAATTCTGGTAAAATGAACAGTCATCAGCATGATTCACATTTTTTCCAACTTTAGATGAGAAGAGATACATTATCTATCATTATTCTACTCCACCTTTTACCTCATTTTTAAAAAATTAAACAAGTTTATATGCAGAGCTACCATTTCTCAAGCATTTACCAGGCGTCCATCCCCTTGCTAAGCATGATCTATGCCTTATTTAACTTAGCCTCCACTATAGTCCTGTGAGTTAGGCATTATTCTTTTCCTAAGTTCACAGATAAGGAAATGGAGGATGAAAGAGCTTAAGTAACTTGACTAAACTAACACTGATTGACTTATATTTATAAGTACTCTTTTGAGTACATCTCTGTACCCTGAAAACTCATCATTGATGACTCCCAGATGGACATGCCAATGACAAACATTCATATATTTAAACAGATTTCCATAAAAAAGAACAAAATAATGCCACTTGCAGCAACATGGATAGACATAGACATTATCATGTTAAGTGAAGTAAGTCAGACAGAGAAAGACAATTATCATATGATATCACTTATATGTGGAATCTAATTAAAAATGATACAAATGAACTTACTTACAAAAGAGAAACAGACTCACAGATCTCAAAATCAAACTTATGGTTACCAAAGGGGAAACGTGGGGGGGAAGTGATAAATTGGGAAACTGGGATTAACCTATGCACACTACTATATATAGAATAGATATACCTACTGTATAGCACAGGGAACTCTACTCAATGTTCTGTAATAACCTATATGGGAAAAGAATCTGAAAAAGAATGGGTATATGTATGTGTGTGTATATACATATATATTTATCTATCTGATTCACTTTGCTGTACACCTGAAACTAACACAACATTGTAAGTCAACTATACTCCAATAAAAACTTTTTAAAAAGTTGAATATTTGACAAAAAATACATAAACAGATTTACTTCCTTCTCTATATTTGTCCTTCAGATGAAGACATGAATAGCATGTAGTGTCTCTTTGAAAAATCATATTTATGCCCTTAGTTTTTCCATAGAATAATGTAACATTGATAATCAATGATAATTACTAACATCTTTGCAGCACCCATGAGATATCATTTTGAATAGTAAAAGAATACTTTAACAGTTGGTAAATTTTAACGTTTTAAGAAGTAAGTTTTACTCTTCACTAAATAAGACTATATCAAGAGGTTGAATAAGCCTTCCATGATGGAATAGAGAACTTGATATAGAAGATTCTCCTGAACACTCAGTATTCCTGCCGATTAATTGTAAGCAGAATAAGAACAATACATGTCTAGAATGAAATTTATCTTCATTGAAAGGACACCAAGTTCTATCTCTCCCACTCCTATTTAGAGATTAACACAGATTAGTGTAACAGACACAGCAATCTATCAAGACATAGTTATTTGCCGGGGGCTGGAGATACTGGAATAGTCCATCAGGAGAGAGTAAACAGAGGGCAGATGGAATTTGGGAGCAAGTGCTGAGAAAAGGCTCTCAGGAAAAGTTTTCTGGCTGGGGTCAGGTAAAGGAAATTCAACCTAGATCTGTACAGTAAATGCCTAATTTCTCTAATTTTGGTTTTTGCCATTTTATTTCTACATAACAACTTGTTGATGAATATTAAGAAGTAAATGTTTTTCACCCACCCACCTAAGATCAATGGTGAGGGGAAGGTCACTGTGCTTCGGTGGCCTGTTGTGGTATCACAAGTGTCTTGACCAGCTCTAAAGTGGTACTGGAGTCCTGGCAAGATCATGGTTTATCACAGTTAATCATCCAGAGCTATGTTGTCTAATATAGGTGCCACGAGCCATATGGGCTATTGAACTCTTGGAAGGTGGCTAGCATGAGTTGAAATGTTCTGTGGGCATAAAATATCAATATATGCTGGATTTCAAATACTTAATATAAAAAATAATGTAGGGCTTCCCTGGTGGCGCAGTGGTTGAGAGTCCGCCTGCCGATGCAGGGGACGCGGGTTCATGCCCCGGTCCTGGAAGCTCCCACATGCAGCGGAGCGGCTGGGCCCGTGAGCCATGGCCGCTGAGTCTGCGCATCTGGAGCCTGTGCTCCGCAAGGGGAGAGGCCACAATAGTGAGAGGCCCGCGAACGCCCCCCACCCAAAAACAATGTATAATATCTCTTTAACAATTTTATATTGATTACATGGTGGAATGATAGCACGTTGGCTGTATTGGTTTAAGTTAAATATAGCATTAAAGTTAATTTTATATGTTTCTTGTTACTTTTTTTAATGTGACCATGCAAACATTTAAAATTACATATTTGGCTCACATTATATTTCTGTTAAATAATGCTGATATAGAGCTTTTCTACTCTCATTGATATAGATCTTTTTCAAGATATTTACTTAGATGAGAGAATTTATATTTTACAATAAATGACCCCCCCCTCAAATAGCAGGGCAACATTTTGATCCAATGCTACTTCCCTTTTGCTCTTTCCCCACTGCCACCCAAATATTTATAAAGCATTTTAAATACGATCTATGAAATGCCAAGAAATTGCAGAAATCATGAAGAATATTTGAAAAAAAAGTAGTGGAAGCAAAGCTTAGAATTTAGAAAATTGATGAGAGACAAAATTAGCAGACAACTTTTTTTTTTTTAATTCTTTTTCAGACACAACTTTGTATATTGTTCAAATCTAAATTTTATTTAAAAAATAACAGAACAGTAACAGATAGTGTTACTATCTCTTTAATGCTGTTCCTTTCAAAGTACATTTAACTTAAATGATTTTGATTAGAAGTTTAGTATTCAATAAAGATTTCTGTCAGGGGACACATGCTCTGGGCCTATGCATTCTCCTGTGTGTCATTCGCTCTGTTTCCTGAACCATTAAAAAGAGGGAATGGAATAAAACAATTTTTATATTTGTTTTTGATTTAGATTGTCTATATTTGATTAATAAAATGTGTAACTAATTACAATTCTGTTAAGTAGGAAATTTTTTGTTATTTTTGTTACCAGTCTAAATCTGTCATATGAAAAAAGGCAACAAAATCAAACTTCTGCAGCTTAAAATTGCTATGGAAATGTATAATGTATACCATATAACAATATATATAATAGAAAATAAGTCCGATGATAGAACTGTATGTTAAATGTACTTCATATCATTCATTATTAGTATAGTTAATAATAATAATAATAATTTTATAAGATTATATTAATTAATGCCTTTCCATTGACCCAGTGTGAATGTTTCATACTTCATGATCTCATAGTTCTGTAATAACTATTGTATTAGAAATGCCAATAATTCAGGTCTATAAAGCCAATAGCTGTAATTTTGTTTCTTAAATTGCCACTTTTTAAATGTAGACGTTAAACCTATGACTCAGATGTCTTCAATATCATGTTTTCGTCATTCCTTATATATCATGTGTACAGAGAGAAAAAGTATATTAAGATAATAGTTTCCTGGTAAAATGGTGACTCTTTACATTCATAAATATGCACCAAAGTATTCTTTGGACAAAGATTTGTGGATAGTGTGACACACTTTTGGTAGCTTACAATCATAACAGTTTAATTAAAACAAAATTAAGGTGATGCTTCCAATGTTTCTAAAGGGTTCTCTCTTCAAATGTTGATAAATACCAGAAAGAGTATTGTTTAGTGCCTTATTGATCCAATTGTCTGGTTCTAACTTGTTAAATGAATAAGAGGACTCATACTAGAGTGAATAGAGGCATTGGGGCTGCGGAGTTTGTTGCAAATTTTAGCCACATTTGAACTGTGACTGTTGCCAATAATTTCAACAACTGACTATGACATACTTCATCCTGCTGCTAATCAAGGGTGCATGCACACCTTGCTCAGCCCAAGTGGCTACAACTAATCTCTGTACCAAAACTCTGAGTTATCTGTACAACTAAGAGGCGTGGACTACTCTGTCAGCCTGAATTGAAATAGTTGTGACAACTTATAGCCCTTTGGACAATGACCTGGTGATAAAAGCAGAATAAAGACTGGGGATGTTAAACTGAGTTTACTACTGGCCAAAGCAGGGAAAGTTTATCCAACAAATAGGAGTGAGATTCTGTGGCATGAGTCATCAGAGTGTCAGAGAAAAAGTAAGAGAAAATTGTGAATTGGCTTGTAAATGGGTACAAGCACAGGGAAATGGTCCCTGAGAATACCATCACCCCAACCAAGGCAAAGGTGTGACTTAACAAAGGGTTAAGATTTCACAAGGGACAGAGACTTGTTGGTTCAGGTTTTTGACTTGTCGGTTCTGGATTGGGGGCTTGTAGAGTGCTTTTGTGCTGGTAAGTTGGGGAACCCCAGATCTATTTGTGGTTTTCCGAGCTGTCTTGACACACAATGCCTGTTAAGGTTAAGTTCAGATAGCTCAGTTGAGTCAGAGACCACAAGGAATCGTTAACCATATGGCCACTTTTCTGCTGATTCTCACTGGTTTTCTGGGAGGGGCTGCTCTGACTTCTTCTGGTGGCAGGATACTTACTCATTGTTTTACAATCTTCCATTCTTTTCAAGCACAGGGTAAATCACTGGCTTATAAGTGTGTGCTCAAAGCACAGAAAAGACTTCCTTTATCACAGGTGAAGTAAGAGCTTCTCCTGGGCTTGTTGAGGAATAGCCACGTGAAAATGTTAGTGATGGAAAGGAAAGTCACTTGAGGTAAAAGCAGTGCAGAGAGAAATGGAATGTGGTCATTCCTCTTTAAAAATATTATTCGCATAATCACTGTTCCAGGAGCATGATATGGATGGCTGAGTCAATTGTTTCAGTTCTTACTTGGTTCTTGAATTCTCTGATTTAGTTGTCTTTATAAAATAATGGGACAATAGCACTTCTGTGCTTTAGTTAGTATGGTGTGGAAATAGTCTGAACACTGTCATCTTCATCCTGCATTATTAAAATAAAGCCATTTTCTCAACCACCTTATCAAACCCCAGGGAAATGCATCCGTTCTTTTATGGGACATTGTTAAGTCTTTTATTGTAGGTCTTTACTCTTTGTTTTTTTAATGTTGCATTCATCTATGCAAACATTCAGGTCATGGTGATTGTGCTAATTAATGTCTTGCATAAAGCAGTTCTCTTTACTGGACAGTGGAAACCATGTGTAAGGTCTAGTCTCTGCTCTTAAGGAATTTAACATTTACTGAGTGGAAATGTAACACAAGTCGTAATACGGTACTTATTATCATTGTGGTGTGAAGAATAGAGGAGATGAGTCATAATTTAATAATTTTAGGTGGCACAATTAGAAAAGTCCTGGCAGAGAAGAAAAAGCAATTTTTGAACTATGTCTTGATGTAGAAGTTGGACAGGTGGAGATGAGAGTGAAATTATCTCCTGGCAAAAGTGACCAGATGTGCAGTTTCATAGGGATATGGAATTATATACTATGCCCTGAGAATAGTGAGCAGGGACACACAGCATAAGCAGAGTCAGTGGGAAAAAAGAAAATCTGGAAAGAGGGGAAAAGAAGAGGAAAAAATAGGATTTTAATTACCAGACTAAACATTCTGGGTTTTTTTGTTGTCATTATATTTTTTGTTTGTTTATTTATTTTTACCATAGGGATCCACAGATAAATGTAGAGAAGGAAAATGGATTGCTCTGACTTGGAGGTTAGGTGGATGCCACTATCAGCATTGTGAAGGATGAATTAGAGAGCAGTGGACCTGATTGGAAAGTGACCACAATAGTCTTGGGTATGAGCCTAGATAGTGGTGGGTGGTGGGGACTTTGGAAGGAGGAGGATTGATTTTATGAGGCATCCTGGAAGGAGAATAGACAGAAATTGATCATCATATGAATTCTCTTTGGAGAGAAGACAGAAGGGAGAGGAAGAAATCAAGGCAGAGTCATTGTTTCTTTCAGAGCTCCCTGAGAGGGATTGAAAAACAACTCATCCCTGTGCCCATGGACATCCATTCTCTGATTGAAGCTTATGAATGAGAACAGTAGAGAAGGGCTCCTTAGAGAAAAGTTGGGGTCCTGTTTCCAAGAGAATGGAGAACAGATTCTGGCTGAGCAAAATACTGCAAATCTCATCTATAGATTGTAAAACCATTAACTAAAATAGTGAATACAGAAGGAAGAAATGTTCAGGTGGGTGGATGAAGAAAGAGGGGTGAGGTAGTAAGAATGGTTGGTATCTACTGCTTGTCATAGCACAATAATTATTAATAATCATCAATCATGATTATGTGTACTACCTATTCAGAGCCTGACTCTTCCAAAAGCAGGAGATATAGTTTTAACAATATACAGTGTGCGAGATATTGTATTGCTTTGTATTTTTCCATAATAAGTGTTATTGTCCCAAAGATTTTGATATGCACAGAGCATGTATGTCTTTATTGATCAATCATAAATCAGACAATTATTTTCAGATGCATTGTAATAATATGTTTGATATGTTTCATGAATGTATGCAAGGATGGGTTGATAATTAAAACACTTGTATTATTCCATCTTTATTAACATGACATTTTTGTTTCTGTTCAAATGTCTGAGGATGGTACCAGGTGACAATTCTTCAATTTTTTTCTTTCTTTGTCATTTTTCTGAAAACTTCAGTTAAGTGCACCATATGGAAATAGACTACATACTGACACATTTCACGATCAAGACATTTTATAGAAACTCTCCATTACCTAGAATATGTGGGAGTATACATCCCAAATTAGTAACTACAGTATTTTAGCTAATGGATAATTTCTCCATGTACTATGCATGAGCATAAACAAGGGCAATGTGAGTGCAGTATAGATATATTTTATACTAATAATGCTAAATGTTTATTTTGAATGGCGGACTCTCAACCACTGTGCCACCAGGGAAGCCCTATAGATATATTTTGAAATACTTGTACCATAATTGAAAATGTAGAAGTTATAAGTCAGTGAGGATTTATTTGTGCTGATCCTGTGGTATAACCTGACAAATGAAAAATTAATTTTATTTGTCAATTTCAATCAAGTTGTCAGCATTTGATTCTCAGTGTTACTTACTACACAGTGGTCTAGGAACAATTCTTACACCTTCCATATTTTCATATGTGTATATATACATATGAAAATATACTCTTAGGATTCTGGATAAGAATTCTGGATAGGATTCTAGTCAGCATTCCTTGCAGGATTTTGTCAGGAATCAAAACTGGCTATATAGATGGAGAATTTGGTTAGAATTAGGGAGTATGTTCAGCAGAAAAAAAAAAAAAAAAAAAGGAAGGAAAAAGATAAAGAAAGGACTTATTGATCCAATCATTTTAGTCAATTTAGTGGGAAGGTCAAGCCAGCTGGTACTTGCTACAGGTTGATAGAGTCAGACATCTATGTAGGGATTTATAATGAGCCTGCAGGTTTTGACGAAATGTGGAGGTGGTTAAGAAAACTATAGCTTGTGGATTCTCAAGAGTTTTGGAATCTTATTCTGTTTCCAATGGAACTAGCTAAGCATGGCTTCAGTGACAGTATAAAGTAATAGAGAAATAATTTCTTCTCTATGGAAAAATAAAATCCCCTAAATAATAGTTGTTGGTTGTACAACCATTAAACTGATCAACTAATAATGCAATTAGTTAATAGTCTCTTAAAAAATGATACTGAATTTTGATAACATATAACATATTTTAAAGAATAGTTTGATACGTATCAAAATTTAGAAGCTTCCTGGAAGAATTTATTGACACCTAATTGAAAAATTTTTTTTGAAAATTAAAAGGATAATATATTTTAAAAATTTATTAATCAAATTAGCTGAGGTTTTTATAAAGAATAATGCTGATTAGGACCCTTCATAATGGAAACTTATGTTACTATTAAGTAGTACAATTTGGTAATGAGCTTTAAAAGTTTAAAGATTTTCTACTCTCATAACTTTGTCCCATTAAAATGGTACTTCAAGGCGTAGGTACTTATAAGACTGAACCAAGATTAAACATCACAATAGGGGAAAGTATGAAGTTTATGCTGAATTTTCTAAGTCAAAAAGAAAGTAACAAAACAGCATATTGAGTATAAGTGTATAGAATGAATATAGAGTGAACAGAAAAACACTGAAATACTGGGGGAAATGTGGCTATCTCTGGGTAATGGTAAAAAGAGGAATTTTTCCTTTCCTCTTTGTGCTTTACTGCAACTTCTAAATTTTGTAAAGTGTATGTTACTGTTATAATTAGAAAATGAATATTATAAAAATTTATTCTGCACCAATTTTTCCTGTTTACACTTCTGACCTCCAGCTGTTTACCTTTGGACTTAATTCACCCTTCCTTCAGTGTACCTTGTTTACAGATTTTCTTCACAAAACACACCCACAGGAAAGAAAAAATATTGGCAACATCGTAACATAATCTAATCATTTTCTACCCTGCCTGTTCTTGTCTATTTTCAACATTCTGGAATTTCCTGCCAACTTCTGCCTCTCATTGGTCAAACACTGTGACCACATTTCATTCCAACACCCAGATCCTCACAGATTTCTGGGGGCTCACAAGCAAAAGTCCATTGAGACAAGAGGACTTTTTCCATAGGATTAAAAGGGGGAAAATCACTCTGAATAAACACCTTAGAGTGTGTGGCTCACTCTCCCCTTTCCCCATCCCCCTTACAGCTTACTAACATTCTAGATCTTCTGAGACTGTGAAGAGTTTTCTAGTTTTCTAACCAGCTCCACCTGCTGGTGCTGACCTGTGTTTCTTTGTGATCTATACCTTTGCCTCACATAATGTCGGAGTTTCCCTCAAAATATGACTTCCTTTTCATATTTTCTTATTTCTTCATCGCTTAGTTCCTGGCATGAGAAGAAAGAGGGTGAGATCTGTTTTAGAATATTTTCTTTTGGTCTTAAACAGTGTTTCATTTGCATCACATTTAATTGCTCTCAGGCAAATGGATGAACAATCCTAGAAAATATACCTCAGAAGAGTATGCTGAGGTTAGGGTTTTGAGTGATGAGCTGCCAATTCCCTTCCTCATAGGCCTCCCTAAGGATAAACTTAGCAGGACTGTACTGTTGGGAGCACAGAATATTTTATTTGGGAATTCAGCAATGACTCAGATTTTGAATGTCTTGGATCTCTTCTGACACTTGACAAGCAAGTATGAGGCCCACACCTGCTTTAAAAAGTGTAACTGGCGGTCAGAAGGTTATTTTTCAGAAGCTTCTTGTTCTGTCTCTCTTGAGGTCAGTTGAGGCCATATTTCTGGTAACTTCTCACCTAGGTATCTCCCAGGGTCTTTATAAGACAACCACCCTCCAACCTCACCCCTGAAAAGTCTAAATCAGTGTTAAAATACTCACTGGCAATTCCTTTGGGGACCAAGAAAAAAAAAAAAAAAAGGCACAGTAAGTGAGTAACTTGAAGGAGCGTTGATATTTGGCACCCTGGCTGTTGTTTCTCTTAGGAGCCCATTGATAATAATCACTCATTCATTTTAGCATCCTTTTGCCCCATGCACAGTAGAGCCTGTAATTGGCTTCGGGCTTGATAGTGTTGGCTGGATCAGCTTGTGCCTGATGAGATAGAGAGGGGCAGGTGCCAAGAAGCTGGGAGAGAGGCTGTGTTTCCCAGTGTTTACTCTTTGATCTTACCCTTCATGTTCTCAGCCCTTTACTTGAAGGGGAGAAAGTCTGTTGTAGTCAATCCAAAGCTTCCTTCCTGGTTATTTTCCCAGAGACTTGGCCTCAAAAATTTTCCCTGGACATATTTATTTGGCATCTTGTACATTTGTTCAGTGTCCTTTAGCAAAGATGTTTAGATGCATACACACACACCTGCACACCCCCCATGCACACACACACAAGTTCAACTCTTGGTTCACTACAGATTTCAAGACCATAAATAATATTGAGTCATATCTACTAGCAATTCACTATGGGCTCTTTCTTCACATTCGCTCTGCCTAGGATGTTATCCTGGATTTCTAATTAGAATCTCTACTATTATGAGTACACAAAACATAGGAGAACCCAAAAAGAAGGCTGAAGATGTAACACTTGGTTACTGACATAATCTTTTGATCGCTTTTTGTACTGTTTACTAGAATTTCAATGTTAAGCTGTAGCCCCTGGACATAATGGATTCTAAATCTATTATCCACTGGAATACTTTATATCTGGGTAAACCTTATAACAATTCCTGAAAGACAGGAAATGTTTTTGCTCTGTTCTCCAAATTTTTGAAGTGGAGCTCATTTTTGTTCATGTGAAGGTAGTCAAGAGAGAAATACAAGCCCAAGTTAATTATGAATCCTTCCTAATGCATCTGCAGATTTCTCTCAATCTTCTCCTATTAGTAAATGAAAGGAAGGGGCAGCTGCAGCTGGTGGACAAATTCATTCCGAATATCTTTTAGTGTTCAATAGGAATGACACCAACAAAGTTAACCAATTCCAGATATCTTCAGGCCTATGCAGGTTGTAAGTATAGGGATTCTAGGGTATTGGTTTATGTTATAGTTTGACATGACAAATCCCTGCAGGCTTCTTAATATCTTCATAACATTTTTTCTTTATTTTTCTAATCATTTTATACAATCAGTGCTCTTACACTGTCCTTCTGGATTCAACTTTTTTTTTTTCACCACCACCTGATTTTCTACTGGAAACAAGCATTCCCTTTAACCTCTCTTACTTTCTAAATTCCATTATATTTGACTGTACTCTTCACTTTTAGTTTTATCTAAAGATGTGTTCACGTTCTGGGTTTCTCCAGTAGAATTATTTTAAGGGTATCATCTTCAAAGTGGTTGTAATTATAGATGTTATACATTAATAGGGTATATTCTGTACTCACTGGCACTTCTTCTCCCCCTTGGCAACCACAAGTCTGTTCTCCATGTCTGTGAGTCTGTTTCTGTTTCATAGATAAGTTCATTTGTGTCATATTTTAGAGTCCACATATAAATGATATCGTATGATATTTATCTTTCTCTTTCTGACTTAATTCACTTAGTATGATAATCTCTAGGTCCATCCATGTTGCTGCAAATGGCTTTATTTCTTTTTTATGGCTGAGTAGCATTTCACTGTATATATGTACCACATCTGTATCCATTCATCTGTCGATGGGCATTTAGGTTGTTTCCATGTCTTGGCTATTGTGAATAGTGTTGATATGAATGTTGGGGTGCATGTATCTTTTTGGATTAGAGTTCTGTTAGGATATATGCCCAGGAGTGGGATTACTGGATCATATGACAACTATATTGTTAGTTTTTTGAGGTATCACCATACTATTTTCCCTAGTGGCTGCACCAACTTACATTCCCACCAGCAGTGTAGGAGGGTTCCCTTTCTCCCCACCCTCTCCAGCATTTGTTATTTGTAGACTTTTAATGATGGCCATACTTACCTCTCTTTTTGATCTCAGGAGATATTTAGTGCCATTTAATGATGATGGTTTTATTTTATTAAAAAAAAAAGAACAGCACTCTCAACTGAGTAGCTGAGAGATTGTATAAAAGCTCAGGATTAAAAATCAGAAACATTAGTTTTATTTCCCAGTTACCAGCTATGACATCTATACGGTGGTGTGCTGGTGAAAGCTCAAGAACCCTTTAGAGCAAAAATAGGCCCTGATTTATAGAGTTTGCCAATTTCCATGTAGTGTTTCCAAATCCACTGTGACTAATTTTAAGCTCCAGATGGGAAGTCACTGAGCTCAGGTTGAGAAGAGAGGTGCACAGTTGTCTCTCTCCACCCTGTGAGAGCAGGTTTGATTCCTGACCAACAGGCCTCAGGAGTGACAACTTCCCTGAGTCTTAGTTCTACTATGGAAAATGAACTACGTTAGGACAGAATGAAGTAGTCTATGAGAAAACCATGAAATATAGTAGCACAATTAAATATTTTTCCTGAAATAGTCCTTTAATGTAGCTACCATATTTCAGGGATATATTGTATATATATAAAATAAATATATTACTTTCTTCAAAATTTTGTGGTAAAATTTAATTTTTATCTCAATGTTAAACTTTATTTATCTATTAATATTCAGCTTATAGTGATTTTTCCTGAAATCCACTATGCCTAAAACATATAGAAGGCAGAATTTTGGTGATTATGAAACAAACTCCATTCCTGGAACAGTTCTATACCACAGCAGCACTTAGTTGTCGAGCATTAGTTACTTGATACTGCAACTGAGTTTGCAACCTTCTTACTAAACCAAAGAGAGGGAAGAAAGTATGAGAGTCAAAGTTAGGACTGGTTTTTGCCCACTGATCTCAAAGATCTAGGAAAAGAGCAACATTTCTGAACTATACTACTGAGATGATTTATTTAATTGAGTCAAAAAATGTTTGCCACAGTGTCTAATGAATATTGCTGAGTTTCACTTTACATGAGCTGTTAATTATTTTAAGAAAGAATGTGTTCTCTCTTTATTTTAACTTTCCCATGTTGAGTCATTTGCCCTTGTTCCTTCCTGTCCAGCAGTATCAATGATATGAATACTCTCTAGCTCTAGTACATCTTTCTCTGTGATTTGACTGCTTATCTGTTTCTTCCCTCCCATAGCAAATGCTGGGAGGATAAATAAGAGGGTGACAGGAGAGTGGGTTAAAATGGTCAACAATAAGTCAATCAAACAAGTACTTGCCCAACGCCTCCTAAATAAGAGAGATTATGGTGTAAGCCCATAAAATCCTCAGAGGGAGAGAAAAAGAGGCAAAACAATGAAATTTGGAAGAAAAATATTTAAGAAGAAGTCCACAGGTGCAGATATAAGAAGAAACATTAAGAATAAAGGAAGGCACGACACATATATAAAATAGCTCCAAGGAAAACGCTTGTACATTTGTTTCAGACTGAGTAAAATGCATACAGTATCCACAATACCCAAAAGTGGATATGTTGTACATTTTTTATATTTCACAAGATACTATTTCATCTTGGAAAGCTAATGAGGAATCTCTCTGGTTTTCCTTATTCAGGACTGGAAACTGCCCATCTAATCAAATCTCCATTTAGTGAAATTCTGTGAAATAAATGTAAATGGCAGCAGACATATTTCCCTACCCTATTTCTCTCTCATTCTGACATGCTAAAATATGACTTCATGGATACTTATTTGATGTTAGAGCTGTGGGATTTGAATTTTGAAAGTTTATATTTTTTCTTTTTACCAAAAATGAAAATTAGAGGAGGCAGATGACACAACAGTTAGGAATCAAGCGTCTCAATGTAGGTAGACATCTTTTTACATTTCAGCAAATTACTCAGTCCTGCAAAGCCACAAATCGTGTTGTGTCACTGTCAACTTTCTATGAGATCACTTGACCTCTTAAACTCCACAGGAAGACCTTTTTTATATTTACACAGTTTTCAAAATGCAGATTCTCTGTATCATGCTAAAAATTTCAGTCTTCATTTTATACAAAGTGTCAGTTTTCATAAGTTGGGGAATTGATTAGTATCATAATGTGTGGCTGGCAAATTTTGGGGGTATCTAGTTAGTTTCTGAAAGGTATTATGTTACCTATATATTGATCTACCAATCATTTATCTCTAAAAGATTCCATGTGATTCAAGCAACATCAAATCTAACTAATTAAATTCATTTATTTTAATTTACATATTGCTGATACTTCATAAAAATCTGAAAATAATTATAAGGGTAATTTGAATGTTTTCTTTTCTCTCTCACATACTACAGAGGCTCTATTTCCCTGACCTTCTGGTTCAAACTAACTCAAAGAAAAAGATATTAAATGCCTAGTTTTGAAGATTTAGTCAATATCTTGAAAATCTTTATGGAAAGTGTCCATAGACAGTGTGACACTTGAGTCATACAGATCTAGGTCCAAATAGTAATCCCTCCACTTACTAGTGTATAACTTGATAAAATTACCAAAACTTCCTGGGCTATAGTTAATGCATCAAAAAATATAGGCCATTTATATCTCTTGCAGGATTACTCTGAGAATAAATACGATCAATAAATATGAGTGATTGAGTGTCTTTCCCTTAATAGTTCCTGTACTTTTCATACAGACATTTATTCTTGACATTTCTTTCCTTTCCTATCAAGAAGGATGAACAGGAAAGGGAGTCTCCTGGAGTGGGGTCGATAAAAGGCCACATGAGTGGTAGTTCTGTCTTGAGGTTCTTACAGCTGAGATTCTGAGACTTGGTAGAACAAAGCTCAAATAAACACAGCTGCTTTGTGTCTCTTTTGTGGTGGTGTGGCTGTCTGTGTCAGCCTCCTTTTATAATGATTAGAGCTCTTCAGGTACATGGCTAGTGTTTGGCTTTAAGATAATGGCAGAAAAATCACAAGAGGACTCATGTATTCCATTACTATTTATAGACTGAAAGGTCCAAGCCCCTGGCAAATGGCTCCAAGCACTTCCATCCCAAACGGAGGCAATGTAGCAATAAGGAAGCATCCACAGAGAATGATCTTGTGGCTCTCATTTCATTACATTTCAGGTCCATATTCTATCTGTACACAGAAAAGAAGTTGATGATTGGCAAATATATAGAGAGCTTAAGAATGTCCAAATCCACCAGTGACTCTTATGGGGGCATGGAATGTCCATATGTTATGTGCTTGCTTTGTCAGTTATTGTAAGGCACTTTATTTTAAGTTCTTTTTACATTTTAAAATTGAAGTACAGTTTAGGTAAATATTATGTAAGTTATAGGTGTACAGTATAGTGATTCACAATTTTTAAAGGTTATACTCCATTTATAATTGTTATAAAACACTATACACTGCTGTACAATATATCCTTGTAGCTTATTTTATACACAATAGTTTGTACCTCTTAATCCCCTACCGCTATATTGCCCCTCCCTCTTCCCTCTCCCCACTAGTTAGTTCTCTGTATCTGTGAGTCTGTTTCTTTTTTGTTATATTCACTGGTTTGTTTTATTTTAAAGGTTCCACATATAAATGATATCATGCAGATTTGTCTTTCTCTGTCTGACATTTCACTTAGCATAATGCCCTCCAAGTCCATCCATGTTGCTGCAAATGAAAAAATTTTCATTCCTTTTATGGCTGAGTAGTATTCCATTGTGTGTGTATATGTATACACAGGTTGCTTCCATATCTTGGCAATTGTAAATAATGCTGCTGTGAACATTGGGGTGCATGTATATTTTCAAATTAGTGTTCTTGTTTTTTTCAGATATATACCCAACAGTGGAGTTGCTGGGTCATGTGGTAGTTCTATTTTTATACCCCTGCAATGTACATATCATTATACTTAACAGGGACATTAAGGCTCATAAAGCTTGTGTAACTAGATTAACAGATTTCGACTGACAGATCTCAGAAGCTGGGATCCTTTCTGTTACACTCGGCTCTAGTAGTGCAACAGGTGAGTGCTGTAGGATCTTAACAATTAAATCAGTGTGTGCATGAACAGAACACAAATTACATTGAATCTTACCTGAGGTTGGGTTCTCTAGAAGCAGAGCAAGAGACGGGGATTAGGTACACATGATTTATTGAGGGAGTGCTCTCAGGTGAATGATGTAAGGCAGTGAGGAAAGCTGAAGACAGGAAAAGGCATCAGACAAGAATGTGGGTCCATGTCCTCAGCCTGATCCCATGCGGAGCCCTGGAGCTTGAATGGCACCACAGAGATGATGTCAATTTGAGGCAAGGGGACCAGATTTTGTACCCCCTTAATCAGTTATTAACTGTGGTTTAGCCCAGGGATAGGGTCAGCAGATGGCCTCCTGGTCAAGGTGACTCTTTTTTTGGTCAAGGTGGCTCTTTTTTGGTCAAGAACAATTCTGCGAAGAAGGAAGTAGCTGTGAGTTGGCAGCTAGGGCCTTGGGTGCACCGAGAGTGACCACTGTTCATCATATGTGTGGTACACCTGAACTAAATCAGGAAGTTTGATGTTATTTAACACATTCTCTACAACATAGAGCTACTAACCAAACTGTGGTTTCAAGTTGTCTCCAAGTCACATATGTAAATCTTAAAATTTACCTAAAGGCCAAAATGGTAAAAAGCAGGAAGGTGAGTGGCCTTCCTGCACCTACTGTGGTTTTCTCCAGAGTGTAACTGGCTTAGATCTCACAGCAGGTGTAGTTCTGCCATTCCTTACATGTGAAACCATTAAAAAAAAATTCATTTGATGGCAAAACATGACCCATAAAGATATAGGTTCATTTATTTTATTTCTTTAAATTCATGAGAATAGTCAAATGTTTTAATGAAGAATTATTAATGAGTTTTATTAGCATGTACTGCCTCAGGTCCTACTAACAGAGCTATATGATGTACACAAAGTGCAGTATTTGCCATTATAAGATCTGGAAAATTCTGAATTCCAAACCATACGGCCCTGAGGGTTTCAGAGAAATTATTGCAGCTCTGCCCCACTATTACTCCACATGGGTGAGGCACAGAAGCCCAGAAGCTTTGGTTATCTTGTCCAAGATCACATAGCTAGTACAGGGGCCTCCATTCAAATTGCACATATGTGAATACACGATGCTCTATCCTGCATCTTCCTATGTCAGGTTCCAGAGATGCTAAAACAAGGCCTGATTCAGAAGAATATGCCAGTTTTCTTTCCCTGAATACAACCGGTAAAAATCACTGAACACTGAAGTTGGATAGGATCTTTTAGAATCAATTAAGTGGTGTGATCAACTTAATATAGGAACTTGTTTTACAATAGACAATCATATTATCTGGTAGACATCTTACATACATTCCAGCTCATTGCTTTGCAAGTGTTCTAATTCATAATCTAATTATGAATCATTTCGTAATTCAGGGAACTCCGAAGTTTAGAAAGTCCTATATTGAATCAGAATCTATCTCCTTGTAAACTCCACCCATGGGCCCTAGTCCTGGTCCCCAGAAGATTATAGACCATAAGTGTTTCTCTTCCCAGAGTTCGCCCTGCAAAGATGTGAATAAATTGCAGATCCTGCCTCACTAGGATTTTTCTTTCATCAACTCACTGTCTCCATAACTTTTGCCATTCAAATCAATCTTTTTTGGAAGATTCTTTTCATAAAGAGCTGCTCCTGGGCCTGAGTTTTTCAGGGACTTTAACCTAAACCGGGAAGAAGGAAGAAGGAAGGAAGGGGATGGAAGGGCTGGAGAAAGGACACATGCTAAGAGCCTTGTTCCTACTGAGAACCAGGCTTTTCATTGCTGCGTACAATCCAAATGCCAGTTCAGCCACAGCTTGGGTTGGTGAATGTTCAAGATTTGGCCCAGCTGGTGTCATAGAAGTAGGAAAAATCCACCTAATGTTGGCTTCATGATTCCATGGAGTTCAAGCCGTTCACTGTGGAGCTGCTTGCTAGTAGCTGGAAAATCCTGGGGTCAGAATCCAGTTCCCCAACAAAAATTAAGTAAAACCTCAGTTCCTCATCAGGGCATTTCTATACAATATCTTCCTATTAATTCCAGGTTGGATTTTCATCTTTTAAAGTGTGTGGAGACTTGTCTGGTACTTAGTAATCACTATGTAAGTTTTCAATATATGTTTGTTGAATAAATAAATGACACTATATAAGTTGTCAATATATATTTGTTAAATAAATGAATGAAAAATTGAATGGTTGGATAAATTGAATTTTTTCAGATATTAAGTGTATGCATTTGGAATATACTTGTATCCTGTTTTTCAAAAACTGTACATTTGTTCATCTCTCAACTTCCCATTACTTCTGACCTATAAAATATACTATCTGTGGATTAGAGGCTCTAAAATAAAAACTGGGAATGTAAATTTTGTCTGAGATGTGGACTAATGCAAACAGCCTTTCTAATTTTTCAGAGGCCAGCATTGTTTGGTTATACTCAGAGTCATCGAAACCTATGCTGGAACAATTTAAGACAAAGCAGTGAGTATCACTTAGCAGTGACATGGTAATTCTAGAATTTGTAATCTAATAACCTCAATAACCAAAAAAATTAGCACAGGGCTGTAAGAAATAAAATTCACAAACTTGATTCGTTGTACCTATGAAAAAATAAGTTCTCTAGACCAAATCTTCGTCACTAGAAATTTACCCAAAGTCATATGGAAGATACAAACTCCCTTTTTCAGCTTTTCTTTGCTTTCTTTCCTTAAGATAATATTTTATCTTTAATGTGCTTTGAATCTTATCTTTGAGTTATTTAGAATGGTTTGCTAAGTTTCCAATTACGTATTTTTGTAAAATAGATTCTTAAGATTTTAAATATCTAGTTTTATGAGAATATTTCCAATAAGGAAGAAAATTAACTTATTAATAAGGTAGGACACCAGCATATAAACAGAAAGACTTTATATAAAAGTGAAAACTGCTTTTGATTAATTCTAGTCTTTTAACATATTGGAATGCTTGTGTGAGACTTCTGGCTCAAAAAAAATATTTGCTTTATAATGTATCCTGATCATATCATGCATTACTTTATTTTTTAAAATATTCCTATCTCTTTATAATAAATACATGTGCAGTATGATAACATATTAACATATTGTGTTAAATATTGCTGTTTGTGCACCTAAAACCATTATCCTCCCATGACTTTCTCTACCCATGATTGAGACAGGGCGTTAGAAAAAACTGCAAGCTGGGAGCATGGAGAGAGAGGCTTTGTAACTCTAGATTGAATTTCAAATAACTCTGTTAATCAAGTATCTGTTACATATTTGTTGTAACATTTAGGAGAATAGTCACACTTTCTTGGACTTAACTGTGACCATATCTTTTTGATATAAAAATCTGAGCTTTTAGTACTTAAGGGGTCTTAGCTTAGACTAGTATTTTCAGTTTATAGGCAACAATTTGTATATCATTTTCCTTCACTCTTTGAAATTCATAACAAAAATAATTGCAAACAACTTTATTTTTTTGTAATAAAATAATAAATGTTTATGTAGAAAAGTTTAGAAATTCAAAAAAGGAAAAAATATCACTTTCACCAACAATTATACAACCCAGGCATAATACTATTAACATATGGATTCCCAGTCTTTTATTGTCTTTTAAAAATATGTCCAATCATTAAAAGATAAAAATGCAGCTCCAAATGGATTAAAGACTTAAATGTAAGACCAGACACTTTAAAACTCTTAGAGGAAAACATAGGAAAAACATTCTTTGACATAAACCATAGCAAGATCTTTTTTGACCCATCTCCTAGAGTAATGGAAATAAAAACAAAAATAAACAAATGGGACTTAATTAAACTTAAAAGCTTTAGCACAGAAAAGGAAACCATAAACAAGAAGAAAAGAAAACCCTCAGAATGGGAGAAAATATTTGCAAACAAAGCAATTGACAAAGGATTAATCTCCAAAATATACAAGCAACTCATGCAGCTCAATATCAAAAACACAAACCACCCAATCCAAAAATGGGCAGAAGACCTAAATAGACATTTCTCCAAAGAAGATATATAGATTGCCAGCAAACACATGAAAGGATGCTCAACATCACTAATTATTAGAGAAATGCAACTCAAACTACAATGAGGTATCACCTCACACCTGTCAAAATGGCCATTATCAAAAAAATCTAGAAACAGTAAATACTGGAAAGGGTATGGTGAAAAGTAAACCCTCCTGCACTGTTGGTGGGAATGTAAATTGATACAACCACTATGGAAAACAGTATGGAGGTTCCTTAAAAAACTAAAAACAGATCTACCATATGACCCAGCAATCCCACTACTGGGCATATACCCTGAGAAAAACATAACTCAAAAAGAGACATGTACCACAATGTTCATTGCAGCACTATTTACAATAGCCAGGACATGGAAGCAACCTAAATGTCCATTGACAGATGAATGAATAAAGAAGATGTGGCACATATATACAATGGAATATTACTCAGCCATTAAAAGAAACAAAATTGACTTACTTGTACTGAGGTGGATGGACCTAGAGTCTGTCATACAGAGTGAAGTAAGTCAGAAAGAGAAAAACAAATACCGTATGCTAATGCATATATATGGAATCTACAAAAAAAAAATTGTTCTGAAAAACCTAGGGGCAGGACAGGAATAAAGACGTCAATGTAGAGAATGGACTTGAGGACATGCAGTGGGAGGGAGAAGCTGGGACGAAGTGAGAGTAACATCGACATATATATATATACTACCAAATGTAAAATAGACAGCTAGTGGGAAGCAGCCGCATAGCACAGGGAGATGGGTTCGGTGCTTTGCGATGACCTTGAGGGGGGGGATAGGGAGGATGGGAGGGAGGATCACGAGCGAGGGGATATGGGGACATGTGTATGCATATGGCTGATTCACTTTGCTGTGCGACAGAAACTAACCAAGTATTTTGAATCAGTTATACTCCAATAAAGATCTATTTAAAAAATAAATAAATAAAAATGCAAATTTATGTATTATATAAAACTAAAACAATACAAAAGGTGATAAAATGAAATATTTAAATTCTCTTTCCCTCTGCTTTCAGTTCACCTCCTTACTTCCTGTTCTTAGTTTTCTCTGGTTTTGTCTTTCCAAATGTGAAATCATATACTTCCTGATTTGTCTTCTTTAGACTATGTTTTAGTTCTTTATTAAAAAAGATGAGGAATTTGTTCACTTTTTATCACACCAACTTCCCCTTTTCTCTGCAGCTTTTGATTTTTTTCATTCACATTTAGTTCTTCTGATGGGATTGAGGAATTAGATTAAATTCTCCAAGGCTTTGAATCTGAAATTGTTGAATTAATCTTATTTTAAGGTTTTATTTTTTAATTATTGGGAATGATGGCTTGAGTGTTCATGGAAGCTAGATTCTTATTTCTGCTAGTTGGTCCTAATTAATAGGGAGTATTGGCAAATCACTTATATTCTCAAGTTCTTAGGTTGTTTACTTATGAAATGTTAGATGTGAATTAAAGGTCCCTTGTGGCTTTAAAATTTTACTATCTGTGGTTATTGGGAAGAGAAGAGCTCTTTCAGCCAGTTTAGTTGGAAGGCAATCAATTCAATCATGGAGACTGAAGGGTTAACTCTAACACCTAAGATTTCTAACTTATTTTCTCTTTTTACTTTGACTATAAAAGGATGTAGATAGATAGATATTTATATAACCCAATGATTGATGAAGAGTTTATTGGAGGCACATACTCTTAGGAAGAATGTCATGAATAATGATATTTCCAATGGTATGCTAGAGACAGCTTATACTGGCTTGTGGAAAACCAATTGTTTGAATCTTTTCCCAACTCTACATTCAAGTGTCATCATGTTAGTAGGCTGAAATTGGCCTTACGAGTACTTACACCATGGAAATTAGTAAACAGTACAAATCTGTTTTTTCCTTTTTTTCCAGAAAACCAGTGTGCAGAAAAGAATTAATATAACACACCTGTGACTACTATCCTTAGAAAGACCTGCTTGCTAGGTTGGCCCCTGGCTAGTGTCTGGAAAGTTGGATTTTGGGGAGAGTTCTCACCATTTCCTAACTAATGAGAGCCTTCTCTGTGCCTAAATGGTTTCTACAAATGATGTGGATTATGCAGAATGCCTGCCTTCCTTCTGAGAATCTGGAATATTCGTATGAACTAGGCAAAGGATCACCTACATGACCAGTTTTCCAGAAAAAACCTTGGGAACCGAGTCTCTAATAATCTTCACAGATAGACAATATTTCACACATGTTGTCCAAATTCAACGTTGGAGGAATTAGGTGTGTCTTCTGTGACTCTACCTGAGAAAGGACTCTTGGAAACTGGCTTCTGGTTTCCTTTGGACTTTGCCCCATGTACCTTTTTCATTTGCTGATTTTGCTCTGTACGCTTTTGCTGTAATAAATCATAGCTTAGAGTTTGACCATATGTTGAGTCCTGTGAGTCTTCCTAGCAAAGACTTGGGGGTGATATATTTTTTGGGGAGGTAATCATGTTTTCTTTTTTACTGTTAGAAGCACTTTATTAAATACTGGACACATGGCCAATCCAAAACAGAGGATACTGTTGGTGTAGTATTGGTGTGATATGTGGAGGTGATCGTAAAGGCCCTCAACACAGTCAGTTTATCTGCACACCACTGGTCATGTTAAGAAATTCTATTCAGCCATTAATGTGAAGTGTCACCATATGAAATGTCCTGGAAAGTGGATCATAATATATTGTTAAGGAGAAATGCAGAATGGTATAATTATATTTGCATCAAGTCATTAATATGGTTACTTTTGGATGATGATACTGGGTAGACAGAATACAATATTTCTCCTTCATAAATTTGTATAACAATAAAAAATAAAATAAAATGGTGAGATTTATAAATGACATCTTATTTTCCAGTAATACTGAACAAAATACAGATTAGGCAAAATTATATTTCTGAATAACATTATCAATAGTGTATTTTTTTAGAGTTCTATATCATGGGAAACTGCAAATTTGAGTCAGACATAACAAAATTTGATACATTAAGGAAGCTCCAGAGCTAATGATAATTGACTAATAACGCTAATGGACATTCTGGATGTATGACCCGTGTTTGGTTCTGTAATTTGTCATGGTTTCCTGTTCCAAATGTCAAGAGGATTTTCATGCCCTGCATTTAATTTTCGTATTCAGGTAGTCAAATTTGTCTTCTCAAATGCTGTTCATCCAAATTTGTCATGTCCACTGCATTTGGCTTCTGGTTGTTAAGCAGTTTTTCTCTGGTAGAGATTTGTGAATAGATAATCTGATAGAGATTTGTGAATAGATAATCCCAAGTCAGGTCAGTAACAGGATGACAGGTATTTGAATAATTGATATAGGCATATTGAAATCAAAAAGTAGAAATATGATATTTACAAAATTGAAGCTTTTGGGCTTCCCTGGTGGCGCAGTGGTTGAGTCCGCCTGCCGATGCAGGGGACATGGGTTCGTGCCCGGGTTCGTGCCCCACTCCGTGAAGATCCCACATGCCGCGGAGCAGCTAGGCTCGTGAGCCATGGCAGCTGAGCCTGTGCATCCGGAGCCTGTGCTCTGCCATAACCAGAGAGGCCACAGTGAGAGGCCTGCGTACCACAAAAAAAAAAAAAAAAAAATTGAAGCTTTTATGTTAAACCTAATATCACTGTTGAATAACGACCTAGAGTTTTTCTAACTTTTCCTCAATTCACAAATAAATAATTCAAAAGGTATTATTTTCTCCATTTACCTCAAATTCCTATTGGTAAAATCATCCCCGCATTCTTCTTCTTGGCCCCCACCTGCAGCCGCTCAAGGAGCTATTGCATTTTAAGTAAATATTATGTCATTATACTTGCATTCATGGATATTTGCACAGTAGACAGTTAAATCAGCTCCATTACTATGATCTATAAAACTGCATAATTACAGACCTTTCAAAGTGCATCTTATTAACTTGGGGCATGACTACTTCAAAGCGGACATGTTGCAGATCAGTTGAGTCAATACTCATATGGTACTTTTCAGCTTTCAGTCTTGCGAGGAAATAAAAATATAGAGGCTCCCGGGTATGTGCTAAGAAAGCATTAGGCATGAACTAAAAATTTTACACAATTATCCAGGATTTTAAAATATCCAGATGTTGGTTGCTCTGTTTTAGAACATTATATATAAACAAGATATCCAGTGATGTCATTTTTCATATGATATTTGAGTCAATTTATAAATATACTCTAGTTAGGCACAGGAGAAGCCAACTGACTTTTTAAAATTTATTTTATTATAATAAAGATATGTATTTCCATTGTATCCACATCTAGATCCACAATATCCACACCTGATACTCAAGATGGTCCTAGTTTCTGGATCCTAGGTTTCTAGAAAACTGGATTCATTGGCAAATACTTCCTTGGACTTTGTGGAATAAAAACAAAGGGATGTGAGTAAGGTTTGACTTTAGTGCAGACTCAGGTAAAACTTAGGAAACACCTTCACCCCTCATCAGGCTACACCTTTCTCATTTGCAAGTTTTTCCCATCCCCCAATTGTGACTGCTTAGGAAATGCCAGAGGTATACTGTTGGCTTTTCTTTCCTGTTCCCAGGTTGATCATCTTTCTTTACACTGATGCACGTTTCCTTTAGCAGTCTCAGTTTGACAGCATTACCCTGTTTAGTTAAATATGCCTCTTCTCACAAGGGATAGACTAGGTTGGTCATCCTCCCCACTTAGCAATGCCACACAAAACTGTAAGACTAGACCAATCCAGATACTTGTTTTCTTTATGACCACAGTCAGGCAGTTGATTATTTCTGGGAAACACACCACACATGTTCAAAATACAAAGACATGGACACATGCAACTCTAAATGTATCCTGTTAAAACCCATTTGAGCCCTCAGTTCTTATATGATTCCATAGGCAGCTTTCTCTTCTATTTTCTGTGAGAGTCATTTCAAATTTCTTAAACATTTCTCCCTTCTGAACTTGATATTCAACCCTTCACAGATATTCTTACTTCTTACTTCAAAGATAAAACGAGTTCAATCACATAGGAACAACCTCCACTTCCGGCCACTTCCCTATCCACACTTACATCTATAACTGACTCCGTTGACTGTTTATCCTCTGCCTTGTTTCCCTAGCTTTCTCTGTCTTCTGACTCCTGTCCGACAGTATTTCACCAATTTGCATCACCCTAGATTAGTAATTAAAAAGGAAGTAACAACCTACTTCATGTATCAATTACCCTACAATAATGGCTCCATTTCTCTCTTCACTCAAGCCAAGCTTCATTTTCCCTTTTTAAAAATTAAGGTGAAATTCACATAGCACAGAATCAATCAGTTTAAAGTGATCAACTGAGTACTTATAAGGTCATTAACAATGTTGGACAACCACCACCTAGTTCTAAGCATTCTGGCTTCTAACCCTACAACTCCACCTAAATAGTTCTTTCCAAGTTCTTCATGTATAACAATAGGCTGTTTATATATCTCTTTAAGCATATATGATATAGAAAATGTCTTCTTTTTTTTCTGTTCAAGTACATTTGACTGGATTGAACAATTCCTCTTTCTTGAAAGCTTTTGCTCACTTGGGTTTTATTAATTAATTTTCTCATTCATTATACAAATGTTTATCAAAGAGCTATTATTGACCCACGAATGTGCAAGGTGCTGAGGATACGTTGGCATGTAGAAGTAGACCAAGAAAACTTTTATTCTACTGATGGAGGCTTCCATCAATCAGAAAATAACACTAAAAAATGTAAAACTGAAACTATGGCAAGCACTGCAAAAGTGAGATACATGGTGCAAATGGCAGAAAATAGTATTGGTGGCTAATATTCATGTAGTTCTTAAAATGTACTAGACATTTTTCTAAACACTTTACATGTATTAAATCACTTAATATTCATAACAACCCATGATATAGATATTATTATTAGGCATACTTTCAGATGAGAAAGCTTAGACACAACGAGGTTACATACATAAGCAAAGTCATGTAGTCCCAAATACTGGTGCAGGAGTTTGAACCCAGGTAACTTGGTGTTACAAACTCTGCATATGACCATATAAACTGAAGGGATTAGCTGGAATGGAGGGAGGTTTTTAATCTTCCAGGAGTGATAACTTTTGTCATGTAGAGCCCTTTAGGCATGATGAAAAGATTGTTCTTCACCTTACAAGAAAAGGAGAAATTATTAAAGTACTTAAAATCAAGTATAATTTATAGGGTAATAGTGGGTGGATTACCATGAAGATAATTTATTGAAAAGGGACTAGAATTGTTGAAAGAAGACCCATTAAAAACCAGTGCAGTTGGGGCTTCCCTGGTGGCACAGTGGTTGAGAGTCCGCCTGACGATGGAGGGGACATGGGTTCGTGCCCCGGTCCGGGAAGATTCCACATGCTGCGGAGCAGCTAGGCCCGTGAGCCATGGCTGCTGAGCCTGCACGTCCGGAGCCAGTGCTCTGCAACGGGAGAGGCCACAGCAGTGAGAGGCCTGCGTACCACAAAAAAAACCAAAAAAACAGTGCAGTAGTCACAGAATGAGCAATACACTGAAAGAAAGATAATGGTTGAAGAGATGGAGAGAAATGGACATACTTCAGATTTATAGGCTATAAAAAATCATCAGTATTTAGTGATTAATTGGGTATATACAATTCATGAAAAAGTAATGTCAAGGATTACTTCTAAACACATGACTTGTATCACCGGTTGTAAGTTGAGATGGAGAACACGATAAAAACCAGGTTGGGAGATGCGAGTTTGGTTTTAGACACAGTGCACTTGAAAGGCCTTTGGGACATCCAGGTACAGCCCAGGGGAGAGATCTGATGGATATAAAATCTATGATCATTTCTTATAGGCAGTTGAAACCATGTACTAGGATGTGATCATCTGAGAAGGAAAATAAAACAGAAAGAGAAGACAAGAGGCTCTAAAGTTAAATCTCAAAGAGCTCCAGCATTTAACCAGCATAAAGGAGGCTGCTCAAGTGAAGGACAGAGGGAATGAGAAGCTAGAAAAGCAGGAGAAAAACTGGGTTCATGTTGTGCCACTAGAGCCCAGGAAAGAGAATGTTTCAAAAAGCAGAATGCTTCTAAGAATCAGTGGTCATTACTGTCTAATGCTTCTGAGAGGCCAGGAAAGATAAAGACTGAAAACTGTCCACTAAGACATAAGAGTGTCATGTTCACTGAAGGTTTTATTCAGGTCTTTCATGAAATGTCCATGAAACAGAGGAGCAACGGTGAGGACTTCCTTTTGGTAGCACTTGCCACACTGATAACTTCAATTTGTTCCTGTGGTGTTTTGATTAGTGTTTTCATCACTAAACTTTAAGTTCCAGTAGTACAGGGACTGTATTTGCTTTAGAAACTTGTGTGTTCATTTGACACAAGTCAGAGCTTACCCTAGGGTCTGGGTCACTGTGGGAATAGTGTAAGTGTGTCTCAAGTAAATGAGTGACTTGGAAAAGAAAGATTAAACTGTGAAAATAGTAGCTCAATATCCTATTCCATTTTGTTGTCTCTTTTATATTAGGCTGAAGCTCCTTTGATCACTACTAACAGTTACTAAAATGACTTCATTCTTCCACATGATGGTACAGATCACTGCTATGTGGGGAATTTTGCCTTGATATTTAGGGAAAACTTTCTAATTTCATAAGTGAACAAAATAATCTATTTTTTTTTATGTTACAATGCTCTTTTATACATGATATAGTCTTCCTAATTTTCAGAACTTCTTTTCTGAACATCAGTTCTCCCTGAATGTGACTGAACTTTGGTTTGACTCTCATGGACTTTCCAATATTATAATTTCCCAACAAAGTTGTAGTCTAAATAGTTTTTTCAAAGAACTGAGTTTACAAGAATTCTATCAGGCCCATCGTACCTACTGATTTTGAATCCCCCATTTATTTTCTGTTCTGCATTCTCATCATCAGCCCCCACCATTACCTCTAGCAATTACTACCATTCAGCAGGATGCTAGATAAAGGCAACCAAATGGTGGATTTTGAAAGATTTTTCATGGTGTATATTGACATTTATATTCATTTCTTTTTTGGCTTCTAATACCTAGATTTTCTCTTCTTTGCCTTGAGAGTATATTGGGAATAGTACATGGTGTAAGTTTTGTTATACTTGACTGGTAAAAAAAGAACAATGTGCTCAGTGGTCTAATTCTGTAAATCATTCTCATTGTGCAAACTGTCAACATCTGAAAAAGAAGATAAATATCGCAAAAGAGAAGGTTCATCATGGATTGAATAAAAGTTTAGAGACTCATGATTATAGGGCGAGAAAGTACCATAAGGAAAATTACATACTAAAACCCAGGTTCCTTAAACCTTGCACTATTGCTTTTTCCACAAAAAGCAGTGGCTTTGCATCTAGCTCTCAATGATGTGCTTTGCTCTACACACAATTCATCCTTTACTCTGTTGATAACTTGAGAACTGTGCACTTTCAGAGTCTTACCCATTCATTTTCTGCCCATTGTGTTTATCCACTCTTGTGCCATCATAGTAGTCTCTCCTCCCTCTGCTCTTTTTCTCATCACTCTAATATTAACATGAACATTAGAGAGGCTTGATTTCAGGTTTGTTCAGTGCTGGCACACTGGGAAAGTCTCCTTTTCATGGCGAGCAGTTTTGGTTTTTTTTTTTGTTTGTTTTTTTTTTTTTTTTTGGCGAGCAGTTTTGAATGCTCCAAGACAGGATTTATTTTTAAAGCTCCACATTGCACATTGTTGGCTCTCCAATATCTTCTGGCAATAAGACGCCAACAAGACTGAACACATAAAAAAGAAGAAAAACACCCCCAAACATTTTCTCTCCCCTTTTGCACGTTCTCTCCAAGCCAAGTTTGGAATAGCTTAAGGGAGGGGTTTTTCTTTCCCTTTCTTCTTTGCCTAGAACTGGCCGCTATTAGGCACCTTTTTGGATTCAGATATCTTCCTGTTGGCCTCTCCTGAGGGGATCTACCATTGAATTCTAGCACATTTTACTTATCCAAGAAACCACTGCTTAAGGGGGAAACAGGCCTTTGGTTGAAGAACAACAGGTTCTACATTTTAAGGATTCTCTCTGTTGAGTGGAACTAACCACATTCCTTTGGATTTAAGGCTCTGCTGAGTTTTTAACCCATTCTGACAATTTCTAAGACCATAAAAAAAAAAAATGTCAACTGTCGTTATAACAGTTTGTAACTGTGTAAGGCTAATCACTGCTAGTGGAAGGTGAGTGTTTGGTCTTTGAAGATGGTTATGAGCAGCAAGCCAAACATCTTGAGTCTTTCATTGAAGAGAACTGTTCCCCTGCAGTAAGAGTCTAAATATACAACTCTTAAGGGTTACTATCGAATCACTTGTTCTTTGTTTCCTCTTTTCTTTCATCATGGCAGACATCTGCAGTCAGAAGTACATGACCATTTGCAATGTACATTTCCCTACCCCAACCAACTCAGGTTGTTATTACAAAGGAAGCCATGTTTTGTAGATAGAATTTTCCCCAATGAAGAGTGCATAGGTCATTTCACTCCATGGTTTTACTCCAGTCTCAGAACATTGTGGGCTGAGGAATGAAAGTGTGTACCATACTGTTTACCCATTTACTTTCTTAGTAAAGTAAACTTCTTAGAAATAAAGTAAACTCTGTTTACTAAGAAAAATTAGCTAGTCAGCGACAAGTATCAAAGGTAGCAGTGTTTATGTAGAACTTAGTCGAGACTTTCGATTAGAAGAGAATTGGCAGAGGCTGACAAATGAAATTTAGTTGGGATTCTACTACTGGGGGAACATCTTCTTTGTGTTTCCAACAGATTCTAGGCATCTAGAAATATATTAAGTCCTCCCAAATTTTTAAAAGCATTAAAGACAAAAAACAAAAACAACCAACAAAACTGTATACCCACATAAACCAACACAGCAAAGAAATAGATGTATATTACTTGAGCACTACTGAACAATTCTACTAATAATGATGAAAAAAATCGTACTCTGATTTATTTAAGGTTAGGATGTAGAGATGTTGGGGTCAATTTTAGTGAGCCCCTTTAGAGCCAGCCTGTTGTAAGAAGATCATGAGCCAACATTCACAGGCTACACAAAGGAAGGATTTATTAGGCAGCCAGAAATCCAGACAGCTAGCAAGTTTGGCATTATTCTGCTCACCACAGTAGAAATTACCCCAGACTTCATTAATGCTTGCTTGGTTGCAAATATCTCACTGCTGCTTATACAGTGCTCCTTGGGCAACGATCCTTATTTGGAAGAGCTGCTGGCAACATACATTTTTTTAAAATAAACTGCCAAGCACCAAATAGGCTCATCACCAAGTAACGATGATGGCAGCAAAAACAAAACAAAGGGATTAGAATCATCTGATAGTCACTCTCTTTTTTGGCCAGCAGGGTTCTTTCCATAGTAATTTATAGATATGGTCTTTATGCATTTTCCATAACTCTATTTTAATTATTTTTACCCCAGAAGGCAGCAATTACATTTGTTCTGTCTTAAGTAGTACTTTCTAGCCTCTAATTTTTGCAGGATCGTATTTTCTTAACCAAGGATTACCAGAGGAATGGAGGTACGGAGGATACCAGCCTCATCTTCATGCCCTTGAAGACACTGGATACACTTCCAAGAGCTTAGCTCAAGTGTTAAGAATAATGATCCACATCTTTACCAGGATCAAGCTCAGTGTCTATCTCTTAATCTCCCATTTACTGCATAGCACCCATCTCTGCATTGAAAGATTTACATTGAGAAAACACAATTCAGTGCTCAGTCAATCAAGTGAACGAACGTCTCTTGTTTTTGCCTGTCAGAGAATCTTTTCCTTTTTTCCTTAGGGACAGCACCCTGGTTTTCCTTTGTGAGCATCATCCCTGCCCCAAACTTATTAGATGTGGTTTGGGTGGGGCTAACACACTAATTTCTGCATTCCCTTGACAAAGGATGGGGATGGGACCTATAGCAGACTGTGTTGGTGGTCTGCCCATATCCTTTCAGATTCCCTTTACATTTCTATGCTTATAATTTTGGATTCTGACAGCCAGCAAAAGCATGATTAATGGAGGACTGACTTGATGTTGATGAAATTTACTGTGCCCACACACAAGGCAGGTGGGAAATATCTGGGGGGTAAAAGTCCCCCTGGGGTTAGCTTTTACCTAATAACTAGTGGACGTGAGGGTATAAATACCCCAAATATACCTCAAATACCTCACTCCTTGACAGGGCTAATTCTCCCGTATTTGTTTTACCAGGAAATATTCCTGCAATATTAAGCTCTGCTCTCTCACTGGTATCTGACTTAACATCCCTGTATTGGCTGACTTCTTTGTCACCCACTTATATTCCTTGCAACTTCCAATAAACTGTTCTCACCGAAATCCTTGGCTTAGGTCTATTTCTGGGGGAACCTGAGCTAAGACAAAACCAAGTCCTGGCACATCAGCACATTCCATTCCTTGGCTTCAGTGACTGATTACAGATGCAAACCTGACCCAAGCCAGATCAATGACAGACCCAGGCCTTTTCTGGAACCATTGAACTAGACGTACTTTCTACTGAGATTCCTTAGTATATGAAATGTAAGCTGGTTCTGTGCCTCATCTTTTCTACAACATGAGAGGGGCGCTTTGGGGAACAAAGCCAGCACTCAAGAAAACAGTGCCAAAAGATGAAGAGGAAGATTTTCTTGATGGATTCAGCCATACCTGAAACTCTGATCTGCAACATGTCCCTTCAATTATATGAACCTATTTTCCTTTCTCACCATTTTGCAAGCCAGATTGAGTTAAGTTTCTGTTTCTTAAAACTGAAAGAGCTCTGATTAATTCAGGTATGAGATAGCGTATTCCATCTCCACTTGCTTTCAGTGTAGTGCCAGCCAGCAAGGCGGGGTCAGGTACTATAGGCTCTGTGTTTATGATATACGATATATGCGGGGGTCAGCCATTAGCACTAAATGGAAAGCATAAGCTCTGGAATCTGAATACTGAGGAGCTTGCCTTTTCTCTGCTTTTACCACAAAAAATTTTAGACAGGCCATACTCTAATTTTGGTTGGGATAAAGGAAAAAAATGTTTAAAATATTTCACTATCTTTCTTCTTACATGAGAATTTTTGTAGGATATGGACAAATGGTCTTTGAGGACAAAGCATTATGTAGTGAAGAAATTTGTCCACAGACATAACTGATTGTCTTAAATTTTTCTGTGTGTATTGCAGGGTGCATTTTTGTTTTAATTAAGCAATGGCAAAAATGGCTTTGTGACATTTTCCTTCCATGATTGGGAACCTACACATATCAGCTTTGTGCCTGAGAACCAGAAATTAAAACTGACTACAGTTAATGGGAACCTGCTCAGGCCCATTTTATAAGCTCTGCTGAGTGATTGTAAAGAGAAAACAAGCTAAAGAAGGAAAAAAACCAATTCTGCCTTTTCAACAGGATTTAATAATGTATAACCCTCCAGAAAGTAACATATGATCAGAATTACAAATTCTGAGTTTGTTGTTTTTCTAGCATTAAGGATTTGTTAAGTACCCGAAGGGATTTGTTGATCCTTTATATTTTTAATTCAACTCCAATGTCTTCAATTAGAGCATGCTGTCAGAATAAATATATGGTCGAGGAGGACTGATGCTAAATCTTGAGGTGTACGCACCCAACTGGAGATTCTAAGGTAAGTGGTAACAGAGGGGATTCTTGTTGGCAAGGTGGCCTCCTATGATGAGTGTGAAAAATCTTGCTATCCTGTGTATATTCTGTGTATGAAGCAACATAAAAACAGAAGGGCAACCAAGAGATACTTGTCATGGTTATTAACCCTTTTCAATGGTCCCAAGAGGCATCGTCTGCTTCCATTAACTGAGTCTCTTACTCTGGGTTCTACCTCTCTTTGGAGCTTAATTTTGTGACGTATTATGAAATAGCTCTTCTTTGAAGGCATATGGCAGTCCCCAGGTATTCCAAGCCTCTGAAGAGGGGCATAAAATATGCAGAATGCGACCTTTTATTAACAACTGTAGTGACTCAACAGAAAAAAAGGCTGGGATCCTTCTAGTTTGATCTCTGGAGCCTGCTCCTGGGGAATTTTTTTCAGAACTCACTCAGTGGCCAGCTGCAGTTGTATGTCTTTACTTTGTAAAGTTTCTCTGTTTACTCAGTTGGCTCTCCTACACTGTTCTTATCTCCATTACATATTGTGGGACCTATCCTGGGTTTCCCCCCTTTTCCTATGGCTGAATCTTCCCAAAGATGCAGTCCTTTAAAAAATATGAGATGCCCTAAAGCCAAAGAAAGCAGCCTGGGACTTGGTTGTTCATAATTCAGTTGTAAATATGTTGAGTGGAGAGATGCTCTGTCAGTTATCCATTGATATGTGAAAAACCACCTCAAAACTTGATACATTAAAACAAGGATGTATTATTTATTAAGATTATGTGAGTTGTGGAGTAATTCTTCTGATGGTTTCAGCTGGGCTCACTCCAGTGGCTGCATTTATCTATGGATTGGCTGGAGTTAGAGTGTCTACAATAGCCTTATCCTTAGTAATTAGGAAAATGCAAATAATAAATGCCAGCAAAACCTGCGGGAGCTATTTTCCTTGAAGTATTAACAGGTATGAGCCTGGAGAAGATGGCCCAGGCAGACCTATCTCACTCTGATTTAGGGAACACAGAATATTTAGGCTGAAGTAGCAGTTCAATAGCAAAATTATTGGAGGTATTGTAAGGTAGAGCCTCATCCTAAGTTTCCAGCAAAGGTGACTTAAGTCATCTGGAATAAGGAGGCTTGCTTTCTTCTGAGGGGTCAGAAAGTGGAGTGTGTTGGTGAATGAAACGGGTAACAATTGGCTCTCTACAAATTTTATCTTAGTAGAGCTGTTATTAAGAAAATGAAATGATATAATGAAACAATTGGCTTTAAAAAAATTGAAATCACTGGTTTTTAGCATGTGCCAACTTCCATTGTGTAAATATTCTGCCATGGCTAATATCAAGCATTTGTTCAAGTTGGAAAAACACGCGCACAGTGGACTCTTATGAGCCTGTACTAACCAGCAATAAAAAGAAAAAAAAAATTAAGCATTACCAGGAAATGGAAAAGAGGTCTCTGGTTTCTAAACAACATTGGAGGAATGATATTCAAACATGTGGATGGGGGATGAGACAGAATCATTGGTGAAATCTTCTGTTAGCTACAAAGGAATACCTCCTAGCATTCTTGAAATGCATGCAGCCTCAAATGCACACACTCGGAAAAAAAGCATAATTCAAGAGTGAGAGGAAGTAAGATTGAAGTGCCCATTTTGGCCCCAAAGTCCTTATTAGATCATGAAGTGGACAAATTAGGTCCTGGGTTTGGTTGCTAATCAGCACCTCTGGGAGATTTGAGGTGGGATATGGTGTAAGATGATCACTTCATTGAAAGATGCCTAAGGAGGTTGATGGAATGGAAAAAGCCCGATGAAGAATTCAGGAATCTAGACATGGTTCTGGTTCTGTTATTAGCCCAACTCTGTAAACTTGAACATTTGACTTTTTTAAGTTCTAAGTTTTGAGTCACTTCTCTGCCCATCTTTGCTGTGTAAATATATCCCAAGGTAACAACGATAACTTCTATGAGCAAAGATATAAAATAGTATGAAGATAACCATGGTAAGGCAGTGATGACTTTCCCTATTTGTGGCATAGAATCCAGGACAACTAATCAGGGCAAAGCACAGTTGCACTGGCTTGACCTAAAACAATAGGGAGAAAGAGTATACAGTTCTCGGAAACATCTTTGTCAGTGGTAGATACTAGTCCCAGGAGAGGACATGATGCCTTGGCTGCAAGTGTGGCATTACATTAGGTAAACTAGCATGGGATAGGAGGAGATGATGCCTTCAAACTGGTCCTGGGTCAGGAGG
Source organism: Neophocaena asiaeorientalis asiaeorientalis (assembly GCF_003031525.2). NCBI lineage: Eukaryota > Metazoa > Chordata > Mammalia > Artiodactyla > Phocoenidae > Neophocaena > Neophocaena asiaeorientalis. The sequence goes on along the minus strand of NW_020175089.1, from coordinate 2,436,437 downwards.
TGACAGTGTGGCTTGGCTCACAGCGAGAATAAACAGAGTGGCTCTGCCTCAGGGAAACAGCGTAGAGGTGTTGACTGAAGTCCACCCCACCCTCACCCCAGCCTCCTACACTGGTGTTTCCTCACTTGTCAAGTGGAGTTAGTGTTCATAAGGGTCTGATGACAATTTATGCACAATGGAAAATTATTCTTACTGAGGTATTTCTCTTAAGCGCAGATTACTTATACCACTTCTGTGATACCTCTCCCTAGAACAGCTCATTAAGCAACAGTTTTGACTCAAGTTCTAGGACAATATCCTAAGAATTTGCTCAGAATTAATTCATTGACAAAGTCAAATATTGGCAATATCATATGGTTAGGCCGAAAACATCTATTCATCTTAGTAAGTTTCCTTAAAAATAGTCATACATACCAAAATGGGTCTCTTTAGCACCTGTGTTCCACTTCTGGAGTATGTTCTGAACTGGTCTTTGCAAACTGTAAATTACATTAAACTCTCTTCTTGATCTTCCTCTGGACCCATGACTTACCATCATGCCCTTCATTAGCACTTTGGCTTTGCCACTTTTGTGGTGGCAAGAGCAGAAGTGCTGCCCTGACCTTGCACTTCTGCCTTCAGAGATTCAAATGGCTGCCCAGGGACATCAGCCAACTTCATTTATTCACGCAATGACTATATCTGCTTCTACTCTCCAGCATATGCATTTATGGCTACCTTGTGGTTCTTGGGTGCCACTGAGTATTATGGCATTTTGGTTTCTTTCTTGACACATCGTTTAAAGAAACAGTAAGAAACAGTCGTATGCATATAAAGTCAGTTAACTCTGGAGAATGGTTACTCTCCCGAGCTTCTATGAGAACTATGAGAAGTTAAGACACTTCACAAGAGTGGGGATGCCTATTTATCTACCTATGGCCTCTGATAGTGGAGGGAGGTCTGTCTTGAGACATTCCAATTTCAACTCTGGACTATTGGACTGCTCTGGAAAGGATATCATTAGGAAAGTGATTTTCAAAAAAGCTTAGCTATCCCTTTGCCATGAACTGAGCAGCATCAAAACCAAAGGGTCTGTTTGGGTCAATCACCAGATGAGTATAGGGGACTGGTCATAACCAACCTAGTTATGTTTTTAGTTCAAGGCCGTTCCTAGAGCAAAGAATTAACCCATACTTCTACGAGGAGTGATCCCTCCATCCTCACTCAAGAAACAAGTCAAGTCCAAACTTCATCCCTTCTCTTACCCTGAGGTATATTTTGACAACTCATGGTTTTGGTATTTAGGACCAGTCACTCTATCTTGCTGATAATACTCTAACAAAACAGGTACATTTACAGCGAATAGAAAACCTAGTTGTCTAAGCATATCCTCATGTCCCCACAATTAGTGTCCACATGCCCATGGCCCTGCCTTTGGGGGTCCAAGTAGAGTATCCTGCAGAGAGTGATGATGTTTAAGATACCTGGTTTGAAGTCCATGAACTGGAGGACTTTACTTTGAGTAGAAAACTGTTTTGGCCAACTGTGCCAAACTTTGATAACTGGCTGAGTAGGAAACTATTTAACTCACCACTCAAGTAGCCTGCATGTCTTTCAAGCCCATGGCCCACCATGGGACTTAAAAAACAAACAGAAAAAGAATTGCATCTAAATTGCACTAAGTCTGTGACTGTGATCTTATGTTGGGACTGGAATTCTTTAAAAGTACAAACTCTGTCTTAGAGCCAAGGGCCTAAGCTGCAGAAAATTCAGCTACAAAGCTTGACGTGTGACACTGTTCAGCAGATAGTTATCTCTTTCTTTTGAAACTTAAGCTCTGTAAGTATCCTGATTGCTGTAAAAGTCTGAGAAGGCGTCAGGTGTTCACAAGAAATGAATTTCCAGAACCTCAAAAGGTAGATGAATAGAAAGTTAATTGTCAAGTTAAATTCATCTTTTCCTTGGTTTTGTAATTCTATTTTGCATGTGCATCATCCCCAAAGTATTCCAGTCCCCAGTGAATCACATCTTCTACCATCTTCAGGTTAGGAGATAATTATCTATTTCAAAGATACTTATTTCAGTCTTACCTAAGCTTATGATCTGGGATGTCCCAGCCCAGCTACATAGCAGAGGTTGGGTGATGTGTGAATAGAGACAGGATTGGGGGAAACTAGTACTGTGGCCTTGCAGGTCTGGCTTCAATCAAGGACTCATAGCCTTGATATTTAGAAATTAAGAAGAGACGTTCTGGGTTGGGAAACAGAAGAGGCAGTGGGGTCAAAGCCAGATGCTCACAGAATGAAAGCTAAGATTTAAATTTAAATGAGAGTGGGGAAAGTCAGTGGGGTTGGGGTTGAACCATTTAGCTTAGTCACAGAAAGCCATGGAAGAGGCTAGGGATGCTGAGAACTGGCCCTGGGTTCGGAGAAGGGGCACAGGGTCTTGCTGTACCCATTTAATAGGGTCTTTCCTCAAGCGAGGTGTGTGGGACCTGATTTGTGAAAAGAAGGTGGTGTCTAGTAGATGAATTCTTCACTTTGAGCAAAGACATGAGTTGCTCATGTGACAAAAGAGGGTATTAAATAAGCAGCTCTGGACTCTACAGTGGTGAGTGGGAATGCCGAATTGGATGAAAACAGCCACCCCAATTATTTATTTATCTCTCCAGTCATTCTTAAATCTACATGAGTTTTGCAAGGGGTGAAAGACCGATTTTGGAGTATATATAAATAAGACATGCTGGTGATGAATGGTGCTCACCTTTATGTGACTCTTGTCAAATACAAACATTGATTTAAACCATCTTCCTGAGTTCTCCCTTAGTTTAGTCTTGTTGCTTTCTGACTGAGTTTCATGGAACATTATACTTTTTTAGAGTATGAGGAGCTATAATAGAGAACAAGAGAGGTGCCAAATGGCCAAGCCATTGGGGTCCCAGCTGTGTTTCCAAAACATTTACCCCTCTATCACCATCTTTATGTATAAGTGTTACACTTTGGAGGAAAAATTCTGTTATTAAAAGTAACTAGTTAGAAGACCACTAGCTAAGTTTTTACCACCTGAAAGACTTGCATGCTTGAATTTTCCAGGAAAGTATGACTATTACAACCTATCGTCTCCTAATAAACAAGAAAAGAGTCCTAGCCCCAATTAGTACCTTCAAGGAATGACTGCTGTCCTCAAGGAACGACATCTTGTGGATTAAAGAAGACTTTATTTTTCACACCACATAGCTACAACTAAGACCCAGGTGGATAAATTTGCCATAACTCTTTCTTCGATAGAAGTAGTTTATTAGATGATGAGAGAGATTAATGAAAGGGGTTAAGACAAGCTGTAAATAGGAGACGATATCATTGGAGACCAAGTCCTAGAGACCATTACTTTTCCTTATTGAAGTTTCTCTGACACTGCACTTCTTAATACAATTAGCCATTTAGAGAGAAAGACGACTTCTTTATGTTGTGGGGTAAGCACAAGGTGCAAACAGTATGCTGTCTAGGTAAGAAATGGCATGCTGTCTTTGGCTATATCATCTGGATGGATGCCACAGAATACCTGGACTCATCATGCACTGATGCTCACTTTTAAAAAATTAAACGATTCAGACACCAAAGAGGTTGATTTAAAAGTGTGGGTTGCTCCAACCTGACCAATGTAAGGCCCTTTAGAAAAATTACAATAATCTTGCCCAGTGGGGGCTTTGAATTTCCACAAGACATGATCTGGGGGCTCAGATTATTATCTACATGTCAAGGTGTTTGAAGATCCTAACAAGAATTGGGTTATAGCAGAAATAATTTGGCCCTAAAACTTAGAATTTTAAATAATTGTATGCTATGTGCTCTAAATGTACTTACCTGCAGTTGTTTTTACTAAGATATTGTTCCAATGGTTTCAAATGATGCTAACAAACAGGCTACTCTGTATTCCAAGCTGATGTTCACCACTCATCACACTGTATCATTGTTTCAAATTCAATGCATCAAAAAGATCGACTATGGGGCTTCCCTGGTGGCGCAGTGGTTGGGGGTCCACCTGCCGATGCAGGGGACGCGGGTTCGTGCCCCGGTCCCGGAGGATGCCACGTGCCGCAGAGCGGCTGGGCCCGTGAGTCATGGCCGCTGAGCCTGCGCGTCCGGAGCCTGTGCTCCGCAACGGGAGAGGCCACAGCAGTGAGAGGCCTGCGTACTGCAAACCAACCAAACAAACAAACAAAAGATCGACTATGAACTCCTACTGTTCCTACCATCATTCATGGTTTTATTTTTGGTGGGTGAGGTGGGGTTGGGGTGGAGGAATAATGTATAAATTAGATTTAGCAGACTTCTGGTTTCCACACTTCGTGTAGGGAGATTCAGTAAAATAATTAAAGGAAAACAAAAGTTAAAAAACAACAACAACAACAAAACTTTTTTCTACCTTTTTCAACTCAAGCTGAATGTGAAGTGGTCTTATTCCCACCGACATCCAAACTTATATTCACACCAATTTATCATTGTTTCTGATTCTGTTTATCTACTTATACTTTAGAACCAACTTTTCAAGCAAGGAACGCTTCTTGCATTTAAAATAACTTTATGTTGCCATATTTTCAATTGTTTGGTTAATTTCTAGCAAAATAATCATTCTGGGGTTTCAGGATTTAAAATTGTCTGACAGACTATGGCACCCAAATAGGTCAGACTATATCTCTCAAATATGAGATGCCTGGAGGGAGCCAACATCCCAACCCTAAGACAGGAACAAGGAATTATCAAACATAAGTAGCTGTAAATGGACTTACCTCTGACGACTTCCTTCAAATATGACAACCTTTTCTATTCTCCATTCTACAGAGAGATGTGCTCTTTTGGCTGAGTTTACATTTCTTGTAAGGTAGGGATCCAGAGGGAGAATAAATTAGAACCAATTAAATGAATAGGACCAAACCCTTAGGGCATTGATTCCATTTAAAGTGTAATTCTGAGAAGAGAAGGCCAACTGTGAAGAATGTTAGCAATGCCATTTTCAAGGCTCAGCAGCCTTTCAGTTAGCAGATCCTATGGCTTCTTTCCACTGGGAGAGGGTGAAGTGAGGTCCTGTTTGAAAAAACACCCATAGCAGAGGGTGCAAAAGATTCAGTGGTCTCAGCCACACAATTTAGGCAAAACTCTCCTAGAAAAAGGAACCATGCTTGAACTTGGCAGCCTACACAGTCTCAGCATGATTCAGATTTAGAAAGTCAGTGAAGGTTTAACTGGCTAATACTGCTCCCATGGCTCCTCCAAGCTAAGATGGAGCAATGGATTCAAGATAGTAAAACTCTCCTTGAGACATATGTGAAATTTACAGGATGAATAAAGCCTGATTGTGACCTAGCATTGGAAAAGCAGGCATTTCACTATTTGTGCTAAACTCACTCTATCACCTTGGGTGAAACACTTCTATGCTTCTTTTTTTTTCTTTCTCTTCTAAGATAATTATGAAATTAAAATAAAATTTATTCAAGTTGAATTCTTATATTCTTTCTTAACATGATAACTTTTTTCAATTTGGGGAAAGTTTTTAATTTTCCCTATGAGCATACAATTATTTACCAGAAATAAAGTGCCTACCCTTAAAATTAATAAATACCCTTGGCAAAGCAAAGCAATACCCCAATTCTACTCATGATATGTCAGAAGCTCCATCTTTTTAAAAGCAGAGCACACAAGTGCAGAAGCTTAAATTATCTGCAAGTTCTCCACTCATCCTGCAAATAAATATCTCTGAGGTACTGTGTGCTAAGCATGTTGTAAGGGTTGAGGGTATGAAGCAGACACACCACCATCTTTGATTTTAAGAAGTTTGCTATTCTTGTGAAAGGAGCAGGCAAAGCCATTGTGAGTAAGTGTTATACCTGGAGCAGGAAGAAGGAAAACAATAAAGGTCTCAGGTAGAAGACTAGAGCTATCAAAGGCAGGTAACAAATGGTAAACAGGTAGCAGAAGGTAAATGAGGAAGACTGAGCAGAAATGATTGGGAACAAAAATAATAAAACAACTGGAGCAAAACGCGAGGATAATTGAGTACATGGCATATTATAGGAAACTCAAGTTGTCCTGTGCCTGGAGCAAAAGATGCAGGTGGAGCACGAAATGAAACTGGTAGCATATGGGGTGGGGGTCCTCTCCTTTATAAACTCCTGAATCCTGTGAAGAATTCTTGGCAAAGAATGTAAGGAGTAAATGGTTTCTTTCACGATGAAGCTATCAGCCAGGATTCCAAACCACATTTTCTGCCCATAAAATCCTTTTATAAAATTAATGTTTTTATCTTTAGAATTATCCATAAGAATCTAGTGGAGAAAGAAAACTAAAGTCAAATAAGATCACATACAGGTCTCTGAGACTATAAACCTCATGTTTTTGCCTAATTTCTTCATTAAAATCATACAAGAAATAATCATGGCCATGTTTATTTTATAAAACTCTGAGTATTATAATTCAGATGATAGCAAGTGAGGTCCTTGAAGAAGAAAAGGAGAGGTTTTCATGTGACCCATTTTACAACCAATTTACACATTGGAGAGTGAAGATGAGGGAAATGCTTAGGTCAGAAGTTTCACTCCAAGAATCAAGATTGTGTCAGTGTCTTCAAAACTTTCATTCATGCCATTCCAGCTTCTCTTCTTTGTGCAACCTGTACATTGTCACTCCTAAGAGCCTAGATTTAAATAAGGTCTGGTACATCTTAAGTAATTCTTTTTCCTCATATAATGTTTTTATCCTGTACTATCCATTTCATTTGGCTTTGACTTCTAAATCTTCAGAAGTTTCAAGGAGACAAAAATAAATATGAACCAGGTAGAGTAGTGATCCATATTTTATCATTTGTGTAATTAGATACTTATATCACACCCTTGAAGAGGGAATAATAAGATCATCCTCTTGTTCTTGTGTTATTCCTTATAATAATGCAATGTTGTGGTTTTCTTTTCTCTAGCAGTTTTAGTCTAAAAAAGAGAATGCAGAGGAGGGACAGAGCTAGGATATGGGATTTGAAATCAGAAAGACATCATTTCAAATCTAATTCATCCATTGACTGATTGTAGGATACATGTAAGGTGAAGATTACAGTCTTTTTTATAGGACTGTTCAATTACTTCTAAGTGTTATTAATTATACAGGCATATATAGTCTGACATATAGCAGAGATCACTAAACAGCTACTCATTAAGCAATATTCAAGACTGCAACCTAGGAAAATAAAGTAAGAATATTATAAATATTCTGAGACTAAGCTTTGCTTTCTCATGTACCTCTTCTGTCGGGAAAATTCAGTCATATGGGTTAGAAATGAAATAAAGCAGTGATGCTGTTTGAGTACTGTTTAGGGGAGTGAGCTTGTTAGGTGCTGATTTAACCTCTGAAGATACAGCAAAAAACAAAACTTGGGACAAGCAATGAACTTGTGGACTGAGGAGATTTGAAGTGTATGCAATTGTTTGCCTCTATACTATTTGGCTATACTGTTTTTAATGATTAAGTCAACTTTTTATAATTGCTCTATTTCCTCTCGACCAGTTAGTGACCATTCCATCTTGCTGTCACAGTGATTCTTAATATCTTCATGTTGACTTGAGGTAGACATGCAATTAGGAATTATTTGGTTTTCAACCACATTGTTGTTACGCTGGACTAATCTCTCTGCATGTTCACTCCAGTATGCAACTAAATATATATACATATGCAACTAAACCATATGCTTTTGAAACAAAGAAAAGTCCCTAACATTAAACCATAAAACTCAATAGCTTTCATAAAATAACTTAATGTCAATTTATTCCTTCTGAGATGCTGTGTGCCCAATGAGTGGCTGAATGACTTATGAGATCATAAGCATTTGTGTAGAGGTTTTTGAGACATACGTTTTGATTGCTTTGAGGATTCATTTCCTTTAAATTTACAATTTGCTCTAGGGAATTTGACTTCCCATTTCATATTAAGGTAGGGATTACTACATACAGCTTTTAAAATTGCAAGGGGAACTATTATTGCAAAATAGGACCTTCAATGTTACCTATAAACTAATCAAATTACCATTTGTCAAAGAGTGAGAGTGCCCATGAAATTGAGAGTTTATAACATTTTAGAAGGACCACTGAGTTCATGTATTGCAACTGCATAGTTCTGCAGAAATTAGGTGTTCACATTAATAATTAAATGTTTCTATGATCTATTACTGTTTAGACATGGATCCAATCCAGGGGATAAAGGGTAGCCCAGGTCAAGAAAAATGGAACTCTTTCATTCACTCCTCTCCATTATATCGGTATTTGCTCTCTTGTTGTTGTCACATTTTAGAGAATAGAGAAGTACCTACAAATGTCATTATGGTACTTAATATCTGAGTTTTCTTCTAGTATAAGATTTCTTAACACTGCAGGTGGAATTGCATGGTTTAAAGTTTTTTGTGTAATTACTAATAGAGTTCATATGTATACAACTACTAGCAGTGTAGCCAGACATCACTGGTCTGTGGTTTTTATAAACTCTAATCTCTCCCCACTAGGATACTAACAAATCACTTTGCTGTTGTTGTTTTTTGCCAATGATAGAAGGGGATTCTAAGGAAATATCTGGCTATGATCTAATTTCCTGTTTCCCACATCTAATGTTAATTATTTCCATGTCCATTTATATAGCTTGCTTGTTTGTTTGTTTGTTTGCTGTACCCGGGCCTCTGACTGTTGTGGCCTCTCCCGTTGCAGAGCACAGGCTCCGGAGGCGCAGGTTCAGCGGCCATGGCTCACGGGCCTAGCCGCTCCGCAGCATGTGGGATCCTCCCGGACCGGGGCACGAACCCGTGTCCCCTGCATCGGCAGGCGGACTCTCAACCACTGCACCACCAGGGAAGCCCATATATATATATATAGTTATATAGTTATATATAGTTATATATAGTTATATATATAGTTATATATATAGTTATATATGTATAATTTATTCAGAGAGCTTATATCTTGAACTCATCAACCTATTGGAATGTTGGGGTTACTTACCATTTGATGCCTTTTCTTTTATGCTCTCACTATAATGAGAGGGATGTTATAAATACTTAGGCTTCACAGAGACACTTTTAACATTAAAAATATACATCAATGACCGTTTCAACATTTAAGAAACAATTTTTTGAGAATACATGAAACATTGGCAGAGGAAGACAGAATTCACTCACATGATATTTTAGAGGATAATACAAAAAACAAAGTTGATCATTTGTCTTTGAGTCAAAATGTGGCCATTATACTTCTGTGATAGCCCCCCTGATACTTTATTGCCTTTATATGTTTACAAGTCTGTCTCCCTCACCACAGGGTATTCTCTTGTGTTTCATTCACCTTGTATCTTTAGCTCCTAGCACGGAGCCTGGATGGATAGGATGTGTTCGATAAATAAATGGGTGTCGACAAGAGTCATAGGTCAATGGATTGAACAGACATGATCTGGGCTTCGAAAAAGCTGAGGAATTTGGTGTGACGAGGATGAGCTGAGAGAACATGCTAAGTGGAGCAGGTGTGAAGACATGAAGGCGAATATGTCAAGGGGATATTCAAATCACCATGTGAGATTGAGTTATAAGCACTCAATCCATTTTTAAGTGTTTACCATAGATTGATTCTAAAATATGTTCAAAAGATTCATTTTCTACCCTGAGGACAGAAGTTTTTCTCTATCAGTCTACCATCCCACTTATAATTAAGTCATTGAGTCTGTGAGCTATATTTATGATTACAAGATATGATCAAGGATTCTAAACACCAGGAAAACTGTATTATCATACTGTCTAATTATCACGTTAAGAGAATGACAGCAGACAAACGTTTCATCTCTTACTAGAAAGAAGAAACCTGACAGAACCTGGGAGTTCACTTTGATGTAGGATTTGTAGATGAATGTATCAAAGATTGAACTATTTTCAAACAGAACAATCAATGTTGGTTTCATCCAGGCAGTCAGTTTTTGGCTCCATTGCCATCATTTTCTTTGAAGTGGCATAGCCTAGAGTTTGTTATTAGGACATATTTATTGCACGAAGAGCAATGAAATTCAAGAAGGTTAAAGAAAAATCAGAAGACCTCAGAGCCAACAGCAGGTATTATAAGTTGATCTCTGAAATGTGTAAGGTGCTAACAGACCCAGCCCGTTAGTGTGAATAGCCTAGATAGACCAGTGGTTATTAAAGTGCTGTCCTTAGTCCAGTAGTATCAGAAGCACCTGGTAAATACAGATTCTCTGGCTGTGCTCCACACCTACTGAATCAGAAACTCTAGGGATCGGGCTCAGCAATCTATGTTTTAACAGGCCCTCCCTCCACGTTGTTCTGTTCTCTGCTAGAGTTTGAGAACCACAGCCTAGAATAATGCACGAACTGGATCTTATGCATCCTTTTGACTTTTCTAATCCTAGTGGCTCCAGCATATTTAAAAGAAAATTATTGAAAAATAGTCGATTTACAATATCGTGTAAGTTTTAGGAGGACAGTACAGTGATTCTTTTTCAAATTCTTTTCCCTTATATTATTTTCAGATTATTTTTTAGATTATTTTCCCTTATAGGTTATTACATAATATTGAGCATAGTTCCTTGTGCTATACAGTAGGTCCTTTTAGTTATCTATTTTATACATAGTTATCTATTTTATACATAGTATTGTGTATATGTTAATCTATCTGTTTTATACATAATAGTGGGTATATGTTAATCCCACCCTCCTAATTTATCCCTCCTCCCCCCCTTTTTTCCACTTCAGTAACCATAAGTTTGTTTTCTGTGTCTGTGAGTTTCCTTCTGTTGTGGAAATAAGTTCATTTGTGTCTTTTTTAAATTTTAGATTCCACATATAAGATATATCATATGATATTTGTCTTTCTCTGTCTGGCTTACTTCATTTAGTAAGATAATCTCTGGTCCATCCATGTTACTGCAAATGATATTATTTCATTCTTTTTTTATGGCTGAGTAATATTCCATTATATATATATATAATATATATATATAAAGTGCCATATCTTCTTTATCCATTCCTCTGTTGATGGACACTTAGGTTGCTTCCATGTCCTGGCTATTGTAAATAGGGCTGATGAACATTGGTGTACATGTATCTTTTCAAATTATGATTTTCTCCAGATATATGCTCAGGAGTGGGATTGCAGGATCATATGGTCCATCTATTTTTAAGGAACCTCCATACTGTTCTCCATAGTGGCTGCACCAATTTACATTTCCACCAACAGTGTAGGAGGGTTCCCTTTGCTCCACACCCTCTCCAGCATTTATTATTTGTAGACTTTTGATAATGGCCTTTCTGACAGGTGTGAGGTGATACCTCATTACAGTTTTGATTTGCATTTCTCTAATAATTAGCAATGCTGAGCATCTTTTCATGTGCCTTTTGGCCATCTCTATGTCTTTAGCTTATTTTTCATAGCTATGCCAGTCCATCTGTAAATTCACTTCTCTGAACAATTTGTCACTTAAATGTGTTCTGGACTATGCTGCTCTCTAATTGCTTCATATATGTTCATTATGCTCCCTAAAAGTCTGTTAATACCACCACAGGTTAGTGTATCTTATAGAACTATATCTTCCTGGCTGTAGTAACAGGGAAGGACAAGAAATAAACTCTCAAACACTTGTTGGTTTATTGACAATGCCAAGCAGCATCCATAATTGGCTCCATAAATTACTATAGAAGAAGATAATACTATACTGAACAACTTTCTTTTATTCTCTCTTTCATCAGTAGTGAAGAAGTAGCAAGCACTTCTTGCTACTTCAGTTTATAGTTAGGAAAATGAAAAAAAAGTGGACAAATGAGCATCCTATTGAATTATTCTCTAGGAAGAGATCAGGTATAGTTCATCTATATAGGTACATTACATGGTACAAAGCCTAAAGTTAAAGGTGCCCTGTATTCATGATTTAAGCATTTGAAGCTGATATAAGAAGCTAATACAACTCTAATGCTGTTACCAAGGAGTTTTGAATTCCAGTCAATTTGTACAGTGGTTGTTAAAAGACTTTGGAGTCAGCACATTTGAATTCAAATCAAATATTACTGTCTTAACTACAAGTTACTTATCCCCTTTGTAACTCAATTTCCTCATTTAAAAAAAGAATTTTTGGAGTATTGTTGCTTTACAATGTTGTGTTAGTTTCTGTTGCACAGCAAAGTGAATCAGCTATATGTATACATATATTCCCTCTTTTTTGGATTTCTTTCCCATTTAAGTCACTACAGAGCAATGAGTAGAGTTCCCTGCTTCTCATCAGTTATCTTTTTTTCTTTTTCTTTGCGGTATGCGGGCCTCTCACTGTTGTGGTCTCTCCCGTTGAGGAGCACAGGCTCCGGACGTGAAGGCTCAGCAGCCATGGCTCATGGGCCCAGCTGCTCCGCGTCATGTGGGATCTTCCCAGACTGGGGCACGAACCCGTGTCCCCTGCATTGGCAGGCAGACTCTCAACCACTGCACCACCAGGGAAGCCCATCAGTTATCTATTTTATACATAGTAGTGCATATATGTCAATCCCAATCTCCCAATTCATCCCACCACCACCCCTTTGCCCCCCTTGGTGTCCATACGTTTGTTCTCTATGTCTGTGTCTCTATTTATGCTTTGCAAATAGGTTCATCTGTACCATTTTTCTAGATTCCACATATATGTGTTAATATACAATATTTGTTTTTCTCTTTCTGACTTACTTCACTCTGTATGACACTCTCTAGGTCCATCCACATCTCTACAAATGACTCAACTTTATTCCTTTTTATGGCTGAGTAGTAGTCCATTGTATATATGTACCACATCTTCTTTATCCATTCCTCTGTTGATGGACATTTAGGTTGCTTCATTTCAAAAGTGCAATAGTACTACGTATCTCGTATAGTAATTTTGAAATTTAAATAGGGAATCTAAAGCTTTTAGCATAGTGAGCATAGAAGACATCCAATCAATGAAATTAGTTATTATTAACTTCTCTGTCAGGGTTCTCCATAGAAAAGAACACAATAGGATGCGTGTGTGTGTGTGTGTGTGAGAGAGAGAGAGAGACAGAGAGAGACAGAGAGAGAAAGAGAAAGAGAGAGAGAGATTCAGTGAGAATATGTATTTTAAAGTTTGAAGGGCAGGCCAGCAGGCTAGAGACTCAGGGGTGTTAATGCTTCAACTTGAGTCTGCAATGCAGTCTGGAGGCTGAAACACTTCTTCCTCTGGAGGACATCAATCTTTTTCTCTTAAGGCCTTCAACGGATTGTATGAGGCCCCCCCATATCACAGAGGGAAATCTCCTTTACACAGAGTAATAAATTAAATTACTAATTTAAATATTAATCACATCTAAAAAATACCTTCAGAGCAACATCTAGACTGGAGTTTGAGCAAACATCTTGGCACATAGCCTAGCCAAGTTGACACATAAATTAATTATCATACTGCGCGAATCACTTAAATTCCTGCCCCACTCTCTGCTGTTAGGTTATGCCATTAAGATTTCCATACCTGTGTGAACTGATAACAATTACCCCTTTTCTTTGTCATAAAGCATCAGAATGTAAGGTTTAGCTGATGATGGATGGGAATAAAAAAGAGAAACAGGACTTAGAATGTGGAAAGACCTGCCAGAATGTGGTACATCTCTAGGTAGGTCTCAACTGAAGAAGGTTTCAGAGAATTAGGATCCTCCACCGCTTGCTCTCTGTGTCTCAGTGACTCTGGAAGCCACATGTTGAGATGACGATTCCAAAAATAGTGAAGTTCTCATACTTGGAATCAAGGATGCATAATGGGATAGTGGGAGGTGGGATAATCTGCACTCTCCTTCCTCCCTCCTTTCCTCTGGTGCCAGAAGTTTCCCCAGTAAGCAGCTGAGCTTCTGCTCCCACCTTCCAGTAACAAGTTAGTGTAAGTCAGCCCTCCCTTCTCCCTTCTCAGGTGTTAGCAAGGCCTAGCAAGGAAGTAAAAGTCCCTAGCAACCCCACCTAGGTCAACAGGGAAGTTTGAGTTGGTGTCAAACTTTTGCTAGCATGTTTCTGGCAGGGCCTGGTGGGAAGTAAAATCACCCAGCATGGAAACCCAACTTTTCTTTGGTCTAATCCTCTGGTTCTCACAGTGCCACAGCCAAACCTGGGGCATCAGCATCACTTGGAGTTTTGTTAGAAACTCAAATCCTCAGGCTTCACTCCAGCTCACTCCATCCACCTGGTCCTCAGGCTACACCTCAACAGATGGACTGTCTGCTAAAAAATAAGATTAAATAGGATCCAGAGTCTCACAAAATAATACCTAAAATGTACAGGATAAAATAGAAAATCACTCATAATACCAAGAGCCAGGAAAATCACAACTAGAATGAGATCAAACATTCAACAGAGATGACTCAGAGGCTGGAATTCTCTGCCAAGAATCTTAAAGCAGCCAATTACAGAAATTCTTCAACAAGTAATTACAAATTTTCTTGAAACAAATGAAAAATCAGAAAATCTCAGCAAAGAATTAAATGTAATAACTAAGAACCAAATGCAGATTTTAGAACTGAAATATAATACAGTCGAAATTAAAAACTCACTGGATAAGCTCGATCATAGAGTGAAGATGACAGAGGAGATAATTAGTGAACTTGAGGACAGATTGATAGAATTTACCCAAATTGAACAGCAGAAAGAAAATACTCTGGAAAAGGATAAACAGTCTCAGAGACTTGTGGGATAACAACAAAAGAGCTAACATTCACATCATTAGAGTTGACGAAGGAAAGGAGAGAAAGAGGAGGATTGATAAGGGATTGGAAGTAATAGTGTCTGAAAATTTCCCAAATTTGGCAAAAGACATATAAACCCACAGCTTCAAAAGGCTGAGAGAATCCCAGGTAGGATAAATCCAAAGGAATTCATGCTAATACACATCATAATGGAAACTTCTGAAAACTAAAGAAATCTTGAAAGTAGTCAGAAAGTAACAACATATTATTAATAGAGAAACACCACCTCAACAACAGTTTTATTGTCATCTGATAACATGACAGCTAGAAGCAGTGCTGAAAGGAAAGTCCTGTCAGCTATGCACTCTATATCCAATGAAAATATCCTTCAGGAATGAAGGGAAAATAAAGACATTCTTAGATGAAGGAAAGCTAAGAGAATTGCTTAGCTTTGCAAGAGACTTGCTTGCAAACCAACTCAAAGAATAGCTACAGGAATTTTTCTAAACAGAAAGCAAATTTGGCAGAGACTGGTTAGCTAATCTTCATATCTGTCTTGACTTCATCCTAAGCCTACAGCTAGAACACATTTCCAGCACCTCTCATTCATAAGTGTGATTATGTAACTAAGTTCATGCTAGTGGAATATGATCTTTACTACTTTGAGAACTATCTTATAAAAATCTTCCATGTTTGCCTTTCTAATGTTCTTGCTTTTTCCATTAGCTTGTGTTGGAAGAACAGTATGAAAGGAGCTTGAATCCCAGAACTGCCACTTGGAGTAGAGCTATTTACCAACTAGGATGAACTATTTTGGAAGTAGAAATAAATTTCTACCATTGAGTATTAGCCATTATACATTTTCCATTTATTATTGTTGTTAAAGCAGCTGGTATTACTTTGACTTATAGAGTAAAACAATCGATTAAGGGGTAGAGAGGACTAAATGGGGATACCTATACTATTTTATCCTCAAGTGTTTATACCTTCATCTTTTATAAATGCAACTAATCTTTTTTTATTTCTTTTTTTTGGATTTTAAAAAATTTATTGAAGTATAGTTGAATTACAATGTTGTATTAGTTTCAGGTGTACAGCAAATTGATTCAGTTATATATATACATGTATATAAACATATACATTATTTTTCAGATTATTTTCCTTTATAGGTTATTACAAGATATTGAATATAGTTCCTTGTGCTATACAGTAGGTCCTTTTTATTTATCTCTTTTATGTATAGTAGTGTGTATCTATTAATCCCAAACTCCTAATTTATCCCTACCATCCTTTCTCCTTTGGTAATCATAAATTTGTTTTCTGTTTGGGGGTCTGTTTCTGTTTTGTAAATATGTTCATTTGTATCATTTTTTTAGATTCCACATATAAGTGATGTCATTTGGCATTTGTCTTTCTCTGTCTGACTTACTTCACTTAGTATGATAATCCCTAGGTCCATTCAGGTTGCTGTAAATGAAGCACAGATAAAATCTTTAAAGAATCAAGGAAGCAGGTTTTTGTCTTATGTCTTAGGAGGAAAGATTAAAATAAAGTTGTTATTCTCCTAAGATGTTACTGTGATTAAGTTCACTGAAAAAAAAAAAAAAAGAAGTTGTGTTCAGATTGAAAGGACAAGTAATTTCACTTTCAGGGAAGTTAGACAGGAGTGTGGTGTCAGACTAAATGGACTGAGGCCATTGAGTTTCCGTATTGTGTGGAATAGCTTGACAGGAAGACAGAGAAGCCTAACTGGTTTGCTTAGGTTGTACCCCTTGTTGGTCTTGCCTCCAGTAGAAGTGATGAGAAAGATTTTATAATGGGAAATATTAAAAAAAGTGTAGGTTGCAGAGATGGTGGGTGAATTGGAATGAAAATAAACAGAGGAGTGAAGGAGAAAGTTCTTAAGTTTGTCAAAATGCATTATTTTAATAAATAAATGCTGCACAGTAAATAAAAATTGTGGCTGTGTGCTCTGATATAGATAGATTGATGGGAAAATCACAGAACTTTAAGATTCTAATGAAAAAGCTCACTATTTTGACCTCTCTGATATTTTTGGAAGAGCTTTGAGGGTTTTTAAAAAATATATACATATTCCTGCAAGTGTATTTGTGTATGTGGTGCCTGTTTATGTGCTTGAGAGAGAAGAGGAAGAAAAAAAGATGGAAAGAGAAAAAGAGAAATATTATTAGGTTACCCTTCCCTTCTTCCATTCAAAGTAAAGCCCTAGGGATATGAAGACTGAAGGAGAAGAGAGGAACTATTTTCTGAGCAGCCCACAAACAAAGGACTTTTAACCATCAAATCAAGTTAGCGATTCCTGTCCTCTCTGCAGTAAGCCAAGAGATCAATAGTAATGTTGGGAAATATTTTCTCTGACCTTGAACGCATTTGTTAAGCCATTGCCCGAGTTGAATTTCCTTGAGATGTTCGATGGAACGCTGCCAAAATGTGCCGGAAGGAGCAGCAAGGCTGTGCTTCTCCGTGGGACCTGTGCAATGAATCTGAGATGTTTCTGTGAGGTCTTAAGAACTATCGTATCCACAGAGCTTCTGTGTTAAGACACTGTGTTCAATAGTTAAGTATTTCTTTCCAGCCCTACCATACTGCTTTCATTTAGGCGCCCCCACTCTTGTGGAGGCATAGGGATGTGCAGACAATATGCAGACGCCACATCAAAGATGGTAGTGATCATGGCCAGGGGGTATTTCAGATTATGTGAATTAATAAAAGATGCTGTTCAAAAACCAAGTTTTTTTTTTTTTTTTTTTTTTTCTCCCCGTTGATATACTGCCCTAGATTGAGAGTGGCAACATTTTGTTTCCTGTTGCTGAAACTGTGGGATTCTTGTGGGGCAGGAAAAGTGGAAGTTTGGGTTGTGTTGTATGAAAGGAATTGCTGGGTGCCTTGATTTTTGACCAACTCTACTCAAATTAAAGTCTTTGTTTCTGAGAAACCTGGTTATTCAGAAGCAATGCCTTGCTCTGGATTTTGAAACACGTTCCATAATCACTTAATCTGTTCTAGGAACAAGAGCCTTGTTGGAAAAGTGTGGGTGGTCACTATGAATGGGGCACAGCGGTGGCCAAAAATATGGTAACAGAGGAAAACCTGGGGCTTCAGAACTCAATATTGGGATAAGATTTTTCCCAAGGAGCAAATGGCACCTCTTTAGGCCAAATTAAAAACTAAACAAAGATTCAATATATTGATAATCTACCCACACATTTCAGGCTGTGGAAACAGGGTTTCACTGATACCCTTTCCTTTCCTGTTTCCTACATGGAGTTTGGTATTCCTTGGACCCTTAAAAAAAAATTTAATGATGTAGCAATTAACATTCAGCTATATCTTTATAAAACAGACAGTTTCTCTTGTCTTCATTTTCTTTCCTACCCCTCTAATCCCCAGAGTACATAATCTCAGTTCTTTTTGCTATTACTCTTGCATTTTTTCCCTTTTAATGCATGTTCTCTAAACTCCCAATAACCAGGTCATTCATATGCATCCTATTCTCCAAATCCAAGGTCACAGAGTCTGCTGAGCTAGTGCAATAGATTCTCTTCTCACCTATAAACCTCTCTTCTGGGGCCAGCTTCCATCATTGCCAGTGCACCCTCTCTAACCTGTGAATCTTCCCATATCTCTCCCCTTCTCACAATCTTTCAGTGGGCTTACTTGTCTTTAGTTGCAAATCTAACTTCTTTGAAGGTCAAGGAGGTTTTGCATAATCAGGCTACCAACAAATTTAAGCCCTGCCATTCCCCTTATTGCACAAAACACCACACAACACTAAGCTTTGTGAAATTCTTCAAATAAGCCTCCTTTTCTTTAGCCTTTTGCCCTTAATAATGTTGCCCCTCTTTGCCTTGTACACACACTAAACTTCACACTGGTGCCCCTGCCACCGGTTTCCTATAAAACTATCCTTTCTTCAAATTTTGTTTTAAAGGTTTCATCTTAAAGATAAAGTTTCATCTTAAATGTCTCATGAATAAAGGAAGACTTTTTTGATGCTACACAGTCTGTCTCATATATTCCTATAGAATAGTGCTCAGTTTATAACTCGTTTGTAGCAATTATTATGCTGCATTTTAATGATATGTAGGCATATATGTACCTCTCTAGACTTCATGAGGTTGTGTTAATCTCTCCAATTTTTAACACCTTAATTTTTTATGGGGTTTCATCTTTGCTTACCAATTGTTATTGATCATTTAATGGCTTTATTCTTCTCTGATTGCTGTGGCTAATACTTCCAAAACTATGCTGAATAATAGTTCACCATACATATTTAAGCATTTCTCTCCTGAAATTCTTTCATGGGGACTCACGGACATTGATTCTGCATGTATTTTATAATTATATATTTATTTTATTATTATTTTTTTAAATTTATTTTTAGTTCATTTTCAGCAGGGACTAATATGCAGTCTGTTTGGAAGGTATGACTTTTCAGGGAGGTTTAGCATTTGCTTTCACCAGGTACCCTAGGTATCACTGTCATGGAAATATCTTTATGCTCGTTTCTTGGCTTGAAGTAAATAAATCAGCTCATGTGTGGATAAGTATTTTTAGATAAGTATTTTTAGGTTGATTTTGTATCTTTAGTGTGAGTTAATTCCAACTCCAAATCCCTCTAACAAAATTGAAATTAACAATTCTCAGGGGAGATTTTTTTTTCACCCAGATCATAGGCCAAAAGAGTAAGAGTTATTTATTTATCTTTCTTGCTATTTAATGGGTTTCTTCAATTCATTCTTTCACTAATCCCTGAAGTATATAATCTCAGTTACCTTGCTGTTACTGAAACCAAGCAGGACACTGTGTGGCTCCTGGTCACGGAAGCCTTTCTGTGTCCCCTGTTTCTTGTTTGTAGGCAATAAACTTCAGCCTCCATGACCTTCCCTGAGTTCCAAAGGGCAGGTTCGAACAGTTGCTAATCAAGGAAGGGAGAGGATACAGAGACAAAGGAGGAGCAGCCAAGAAACAATAGTTCAGCCTTGGGACAGGATCCTGGTTCCACCTCAAGTGATACATATAACAATATCTTTGAGCTCTTCTACAGAACTAAAACCCCCAACAAATGGAAGATGCTAACTACTTGATGAAGCACTCTTCAGAGAAGATTGAGACCACCTGAGGCCAGATTAAAGGCATGCGGGCCCTGAACACACCCTGATCCTTATCAAAAATCCAACCCTTGAACCTTTACTGTAAAACTCCTCACCAAATCCTCCTGGGTTGAGACACACAGTTTTTGAAAGGCAGGAACATGCTGTGTTCCCCTTTGCCTGGCAAGGCAATAAAGCTATTCTTTTCTACTTCACCCAAAAAATCTGTCTAAGATTCAAGTTTGCACCAGTGCACAAAGGCCAAGTTTTGGGCAGCAATACCCTCAGACTCTTGCATTTTTGCCCCTTTACTGTGTGTATTCTCTAAGACCCTAATAACTAGGTTATATAACTCTCTGCAGTGGGTCCATGTATTGAAAATGCTTTTTAAAAAAAGTCAAACAAGAATCCTATATCCAGCAAAACTGTCCCTCAAAAGAGAGGGAGAAATTAAAGACATTTCCATGTTTACCAATGCTTCTCCCAGGTCAAATCTACTATTAACTCCCTTTTGAGAATTTTTCATTTTAGTTGTATTTTTTGCCTCCCAAATTTCCACTTGGTTCTTTTAAAATAATATTCTATTTCTTTATTGTTATTCTCTATTTGATATGACATTGTCATTGTACCTTCCTTTACTTCTATAATGATGGATTCCTTTGAAAATATTTATAATGACTACCTTGAAATCTTCATCTGTTAAATCTGACATCTGTTTACTCTCACAAGTAATTTCAGTTGCCTGCTTTTTGGGGTATATGGGTAATACTTTCCTATTTCTTTGCACGTCTCATAATTTTTTGTGGAAAACTGGAAATGTTAGGTCACATATTGTTTCAACTCTGGGTTAGATTATTTTAGTAAAGTCTATTATCCTCCCCCCCTACCCACACAGTGTAAAGCATCTAACACAGCTCTTCAGGGGGTGCAGTTTCTAGTAGGGGGTGCAGTTTCTAGTAAGCCCAAGATCACCCTGCAATGACATGGCTTTGGTCTGTCTCTTTGTTTCTTTTCCTGACCACACCCAGCTGTCAAGATTCAATAACTTCCTACTGATTGCTCTCTTGTTTTAAATTATGCCCTGGGGGTCTAAATTGCTATAGGAACTTCTCCAATCAAAAATTTTTTTTCAAAGGACAGTTCCCAAGGTTACTGTTTGAGACTTGCTCTTATCCCAGGAGAACTCCTTCCAGCTGTCTCTTTCCCCAGTTGTCTTTGGCAAACTAGCCGGCATACAGTTTAGCCTGTATCTCCAATGCATCTACCAAGCTCCTCCCAATTGCATAACTTCCACTGTATTTGAAAGCTTCTTTAGGCTAGAACTCCACACTCTGTTGCAATTGAAGTCAGTTCCATTGGGAAGAAATACTGAGCAATCAAGGTAGAACATTTACAACATGCAAAG
Organism: Neophocaena asiaeorientalis asiaeorientalis; assembly: GCF_003031525.2. Classification (NCBI taxonomy): domain Eukaryota; kingdom Metazoa; phylum Chordata; class Mammalia; order Artiodactyla; family Phocoenidae; genus Neophocaena; species Neophocaena asiaeorientalis. Next base: position 2,415,212 of record NW_020175089.1, on the reverse strand, counting down.
ACCTATAGAATGTACGTACTCTTTTCTGTTACGATTTTTTTTTTTTTTTTTGTGGTACGCGGGCCTCTTACTGTTGCGGCCTCTCCCGTTGCAGAGCACAGGCTCCGGACGCGCAGGCTCAGCGGCCATGGCTCACGGGCCTAGCCGCTCCGCGGCATGTGGGATCTTCCCGGACCGGGGCACGAACCCGTGTCCCCTGCATCGGCAGGCGGACTCTCAACCACTGCGCCACCAGGGAAGCCCTATGATTTTTTTTAAAAATGCAAACTTACTATGCTCTATGGTAAAAATTTCCTCTTTTGTGTTTATTTTATTTCTTTAAGCACACATTTTGATAAAGGTTTTCAAGTCTCAGGCACTGTTCAATGTGCTTGAAAACTATTAGCTTGCTTAAACTTCATGCAGCCTGTAAGGTATATATAATGAAGTCTGGAACTTTTTATATATATATATATGGAAATGCAAACTGTATGGTGATAGGGTGATGCAAAAGTGATGATAGCTTTTACAGAGTCATCTCTGTAAAATGTCGTGGTTCAGACACTTACAAATTCAGCCAGTACTTACCAAATTGAGCTTCCCTGGTCTCATCTGTGAAATAGCAAAAATAATCACCTAATCATGTTGTAGAGTGGATTAAATGAGATCATGTGTATGAAGTGCCTGATAAGATACCTGGCTTAATATTATTAGTTATCTTACTTTACCTTTAAGAGAGTATTTTGCTGTTAATTTTTATTTCTTCTTTATAGACATCACTGTAATTTATCATTTTCTATTTGCCACAACTTAAGAGAGACAATCCCTGATAAAAGAATCAGAAGCTAAAGAAAAGATACCTCCTTAAAATGTCAAAGTCACTGCACATCAGGGCCTAATTTTGTTTATAACACATCAATGAAGAAACAAGGAATAAGGGCTATAGAACAATGGCATAATACTCAAATATTGCAAAGGAAAAGGGAGATTTCTGGTATTGATAGATAAGGTCTGGAATGAAAGACCTCTGCCCCCTGGATTTTTCTCTTTCACAGGTTCTCTGTTCTTCTAGATGTTGATTCCATTATCCTGTTACTTCCTAGGGACCTGTTGCCTCATCTCTAAAGCACTTGGGGATCTAGTTTGGGTTTTCTAGACCTTAAGAGTGGGCTGTGGACCAGCAGCTTCAGCATCACTTGAGAACTTGTTTGAAACACAAGCATGCTAAGGCAGAAATGCCAGCGGGTAGGGCTGGGCAATCTTTTTTAACAAATCCTTCAGGTGATTATGATGTTATCTACAGTCTGAGAATCACTGTTTTATACAATTGCAAATGCTGCCACTGGGAAGAGCTCTTCATATATGGGCTTTTGCTCAGGAAGCCCTGTGTGGGGCCACCTTTGAATCAAGTGCCCACTCCTGGTCACAGGAGTTGCCTAGTGCTGCACTGGTGAACAGTAAGCTGATTCAACATTGCCAGACAATTCAGAAGAGTTTTCTTCCAGCCCAAACGATGGCACATATTATCATCGAACATTTAGGAGGTGACCACCATCCTCCACTCTGTAGATTTCCAGACACATTAGCTTTCTTTGGATTCCTTAAAGTAGCCTTGTTTGCTACTGCCCTTGGCCTTTGCCCAGCCTGTTTTCTGTGCCTGAAGTTCTTTTTCTCCCTTTCTTTACCAGTTAATACTAACTTTCCCTTCTAATCTCAACTTAAATTTCAGTTCCTTGAGTGTGGCATTTTCTGAGTCCATGATTGAAGTTAAGTCCTTCCTCCTTCCTTCCCTCCTTTCCTTCTTTCTTTTTTTTTTTTTTTTTATTACTCAAAGAACAATTTCAGTTTGCAATCATCATACTTTCATTTATGGGGTATTTGGATTCATATCTGTGTTCCTTAGGAGACTGCAATCTCCATTAGGACCAAGAGTGAACCTGTTTTTGTTCACAAATGCATCCACAGTTGGGACACTCAACAAATATACACAGGGCTTCCCTGGTGACGCAGTGGTTGAGAGTCCGCCTGCCGATGCAGGGGACACGGGTTCGTGCCCCAGTCCGGGAAAATCCCACATGCCGCGGAGCGGCTAGGCCCATGAGCCATGGCTGCTGAGCCTGCGCGTCCGGAGCCTGTGCTCTGCAACGGGAGAGGCCACAACAGTGAGAGGCCCGCGTACCGCAAAAAAACCAAAAAAACCAAATATACACAGATAAATAAATGACAGACGAAGTTCCATTTTATCAATATTTTGTGTTATTTAGTAGTTAATTCATGTCCATGAAGAAATACCATTTAGTTTCTGATTATTTAATTTGACAAATTTTTATTGAGTACTCGTTATGTGCCAGACATTCTTTCAGTGCTGGAGACAGAGCAGTGAGATAAACAGACAAAGTACTAGCTCTCATGGAGCTTATATTCTAATTTCTGTCAAAGACCCATAAGTAGAGCTATGAAGCTAGGTTGCTGAAAATTCCACTTCTAACTTCTATAACAGAATTTTTAAAATCTGAATTACAATTAAATTAAGTTGAAGAAAATATACTTAGTATAATTAAAGAGAATATATGTGACTATATAAATTGAGGTAATTCTTAAATTTGAAATGCCTTGTTACAAAAATTATTCTGAAACAGAAAAGTGGACTTGGTCTCCAGCATACCTTTCCAAAATGTAAAAAACAAGTCCTCAAATAATAACAATAGCCTCAGTGGAAAATGTATATTTATATTTCAAAAATAAAGCTTTAATTGAAAATACAATAATTTCTGTTTCTTGGTAATGAAATGCTAATGGTAGACAGACTTTTAGGAGAGTAATTTAAAATGAATGGAGCAAGTTTTTGATTTGGTTGGGAAAGTTTATTTTTAAAGGGAATTAGCTGCACTTTAGGAGGTAAGAGGGGAGAAGAGACAGGAGAGGAAAACTGCTGATCTTGCTGGCAAATGCACATGTACATAACCTACACAATCAAATATATTACCTTTAATTAATAGAGCAGAATAATTAATGTCTGTATAAACTGGCTACCCTGGCATTGGTTGTTTCAGCCCTACTTCAGATGTTCAAGTATTGGCCTCCATGACCAGAATCAGAGGTAAAGAAGAAACTGCTTGGAGGGATATTAGGCCCTGTTTTCTAGAGTCATAACTTGTTAAAGTGCCTGGTAACTCTCTTATGACTGTGGTCAGCCCTGATTATTTCTACAACTATGTAGCAGCTGCCCACAGTTCCTAGCAAGAGGCAGAAACAGAAATGCAGCTGAGCCCCCTTCATTAGTTGGATCTCCTTGCACCTAATTTGCATTTCTTCCCTCCTCTTTTCCTCTGTTTGGAAGTAATCTTACCAACCAAAAGGAATTCTCCAAATCAAGGAGTGACTCCTCCTTCTGAAAATTTAAAGAAAATTTAATCTTTCCTAATTGAGGAACACTTTTAGCTTTTTAAACCGGTCACATTGGAGAGCTGGAACTGTTGGTTTGTCAGTCATTGTTAACTAAGTCAGATACACTAAAGTAATGAAAACATAGGAGAAAAGAAATAAAGGAAGGAAAGAAGGAGGGAGGGATGGAGGGAGGGAGGGAGGGAAAGAAAGTGGGAAAGAGGGAGAGTGGAGGAAATGAAGAAGAAAGAAATGAGAGAAAGAGAAAGAGAGAGAAAGGGGGAACCCACTAACTGCACCCTTGTATCAGTCTAAGTCCTTTAGGGAAGTTTTGTAAGCTTTAATGTGATCCCTCTTCTTACTGGAACTCCCTTTTTTTTTTTTTATTACAAATAAAAACATGGCATGTCTTTGAAGTCTTAACTGCATCAAAGACTTGCTCCCATTAATTTTAAATTACTCTCCTAAAAGCCTGTCTACAGTTAGCAGTTTATGAAAAGGATGCCCTGTTTTGCTGTCCACTGGGTTCTCAAAGCAGAAGAACCTCTTAATTGATATTCCTGCATTTTTTACATCAAATAATAGTGAGCAGAACAATGCCCTTTAACTTGTAAAATAGCCACATCTTTGGAGATTCTTGAGGCAGATAGGACTGAAGAAATGCCTCTGGCTCACACTCTGGAGTTCTGGATTTAGAACTGAACTAGAAATTAAGGAATTGAATTTACCCCTGAAGTCAGTGAAGTCCTGACTTTTGATTGGTTTCTATGGCAGTCAGAGAGACAGTGAAATATTCTTGGACATAAACTAGCATTTTTAGGGTATTTTAAAAATTCAATGTTGTAACACAGGATTTGTTAGACTTGCAGATTTGAAGGAGGTGAATAAAATTAAGTATATGCTGAATTTATTAAACAGATACATTTGTTTCATATTTTTTGTTCTTTCTGTACAAAATGTCCATATCTGTTTATATCACTATTTAATGATTCTTTACATCAAAAAATTTTACCTATATCTTAATTTTATTCTCCCTTCAACATGTCTTGTAGATCAAAGAAGTAGACCAACCTAAGAATAGCCCATCATATAGCTGAAGACCAGTATTAAGTAACCCATTAAATCTCTCTTCTTAACAAGAATCATTCAATAGCTTTTAACCATGAGGCTTTTGCACATACAAATAAATTCAGGGGAATGATAATAAAAATCACCAGACTTGTGGTATTCTATCAAAATGATTATTTGGAAAAATAAATCAATTTATTCCTTAGAAGACAACTAATTAAACTGCATTTTGGTCTAATTTTTATTTAGTAAATTAATACTGTTAAAAAAAACTTTAATTGGTTGCCTAACAAGTTGAAGATTAAATTGTTTTAATTTTTTTACATCTGTAATTTTTAAATGTATTGCCTCTATTGCTTCATTCATTTGCAAAATACAAAATTAAGCAAAGTGATGCCATGTATTAGGAAATTATATATCCTAAAGTCTCCTCCGTGGTGATACTTGGCAAAATTCTGGGAATAAGAAGTCTAAGAGAATAATATCTCCCGTTGCGGAGCACAGGCTCCGGACACGCAGGCTCAGCGGCCATGGCTCACGGGCTCAGCCGCTCTGCGGCATGCGGGATCCTCCCAGACCGGGGCACGAACCCGCGTCCCCTGCATCGGCAGGCGGACTCTCAACCACTGCGCCACCAGGGAAGCCCAATAATATATTTCTTAGTGTATTGTTATCGATAACCAAGAACTCAATGATAAGCAAAATTTGTTTCATGTTATGAGAGCAGCTTGTCCATACAAAACTCAGAATTCTAACTACTTAATATCTTAACAAAGGTTGTAAAAGAAAATTATAGTCAGCACAGGGTTGTATGTGGCTTCCTTGTCAACAACTGCCAAGAGAATAGTTATCCAAATAACTGAATTAGCCACACAATTTTTCACTGATGGGGTCCCCTCCTTGATATTCAAATATTTATGGCTCCTTCTAACATAAAGTGACACAAAATATTTTTAGTCTTCTTTATGTCAAATCTGAAAATAAATCTCTCCTGGTATTATCTAACCCTGGTGATAGGTTATAATGTTACCCAGGAGGCCACCCTCTAAGTATTGGGTTGGCTAAAAAGTTCGTTCAGGTTTTTCCGCAACTTCTAATGGAAAACCCAAACAAACTTTTTAGCCAACCCAATACTTGGAAAGAAAACATAGTCTTTGAAACTGACAAATATCTTGGAGGTCATTTTGTTCAAATGCCTCATTTTAAAGACAATAAAACTGAGGGCCAAAGAGGTTGGTGACTTTCCCAAGGACACTGAATTTAATCATAAATAGATCAAGAATAGTGTCTGGCTAAGGTTAGAAACTGAGAGTCAACCACTGAGTAGCAGAAAGAAGCTTGGGTAGTAGAAAGAACCACTGGGATTCAGAGGAAATCTGATGCCAGGAACAGCAAGGGGCCAAGAAGCAAAACAGTGAATTGGTTTAAAGAATATTGCCAGCAAGGTTCCGTGAAGTTGACTGTTAGCATCGTGCAGCAACTTGGTTCATTTTGAAGGTCCATGTGTTAGTCCCATGGGAATGATTCTACTGACTCTAAACAGGACATGGAAGAGCCAAGAGAAATGTCAGCTCTCCTGATGTGGGTTTAAATGTGATCCTTATTTTTTTCCCAGCCAGCTATTGATATCTTCCATCCCATGGCAAAGATTTTTGCTGTCCTCCACCCTAATTCACTTACACAAAACTATGGAGATGATTGATTAGGAAAAATAGAACTTAGGCACAACTCGATTGAATGGAAAATCCCAGTGAAGGTGGGTGTGTATATCTAACAGAGGACATTTAGCATACTGCTTATAAGCATAGGATCTGGGAACAAAGTATCAGGGTTCAGATCCCAGCTCTGTCCCTAGCAGTTTGACTTTGGGCAAATTGTTTTTCCTTGCTTTGGTTCTTTAAATTCATCTATTAAATGGAAGTAAGAAATAATAGGGCTGTGGTGAGTACTAAATGAGATAACACAAATAAAACAAATAGTGTCAGGCACAAAGTAAGTGGGACTGTGATACCTAAGGGATTCCAATGGAATCTGTCTCACCATACATTCAGAAAGCACAACGTTTTTTTTAAAAGGCAACTCTGTGTTTTCATACAAGAAATTTGTCTATCCATTTGGCATTATACACAATTTGAAAAGACTTCACAAAATTTGAAGAGACAGGTTATCTGCTATAGATAACTTGTAAAAGAGGATTTGAGGAAAAGTGAATTTTGCTTTATAATGAAAATCAAATGAAGTCAAATATAAATTTTTAGGTTGCATTGTTAAAATAATGCAATGAGTCATCTTGGGTCCAAACATGAAAGAATTTCGTTTTATAATCCTAAAATTTCTATGGAACCAAAAAAAAACCCAAATAGCCAAAGCAATCTTGAGAAAGAAGAACAAAGCAGAAGGCATCATACTTCCTGATTCCAAACTATACTGCAAAGCTATAGTAATCAAAACTGTATGGTACTGGCACCAAAACAAACATATAGATCAATGGGATAGAATAGAGAGCTCAGAAGAAAACCCATGCATATATGATCAATTAATTAATGACAGAGGAGCCAAGAATATACAGTGGGGAAAAGATGGTCTCTTCAATAAATGGTGTTAGGAAAACTGGACAACTATGTGCAAAAAAATGAAATGGACCACTTTCTTATAGCACATACCAAAATGAACTCAAAATGGATTAAAGGCTTAAATGTAAGACCTAAAACCATAAAACTCCTAGAAGAAAACATAGGTAGTATGCTCTCTGATATTGTCTTAACAATATATATATATTTTTATCTTTCTCCTCAGGCAAGCGAAACAAAAGCAAAAAATAAACAAATGAGACTACATCAAACTAAAAAGCTTTTGCACAGTGAAGGAAACTATTAACAAATGAAAAGGCAACCTACTGAATGAGAGAAGATATTTGCAAATGATATATTTGATAAGGTGTCAATATCTAAAACATATAAAGAACTCACAGAACTCAATATCAAAAAGAAAACAGTCCAATTAAAAAATGGACAGAGGATCTGAATAAACATTTTTCCAGGGAAGACATACAGATAGCCAACAGACACATGAAAAGATGCTCAAGATCACTAATCATCAGGGAACTTTAAATCAAGACTGCAATATCACTTCACACTTATCAGAATGGTTATTATCAAAAAGATAAGAATCAACAAGTGTTGGTGAAGATGTGGAGAAAATAGAACCCTCATGTACTGTTAGTGGGAATGTAAGTTGGTGCAGCCACTGTGGAAAACAGCATGGAGGTTCTTCAAAAATTTAAAAATAGAACTACCATACAATCCAGTAATTCCACTTCTGGGTAGTTATCTGAAGAAAATGAAAACACTAATTTGAAAAGATATATGCAAACCTATGTTCCTTGCATCATTATTTACAATAGCCAATGTATGGAAGCAACCTAAGTCTTCATTGATAGATGAATGGATAAAGAAGATGTGAGATATATGCAATGGAACATTACTCAGCCATAAAAAAGAATGAAACCTTATCATTTGCAAAACATGGATGGACTTGGAGGGTATTATGGTAAATGAAATAAATCAGACAGGGTATGATTCTATACTGTATACTTATTTATATGTGGAATATAAAAAAAAACAAACAAAGAATCAAAGTAAAACAGAAACAGACTCATACATTCATAGATACAAAGACCAAACTGGTGGTTACCAGAGGAGAAAAGGGTGGGGGGTTGGGTGAAATAGGTGAAGGGGATCAAGAGGTACAAATTTCTAGTTATAAAATAAATGTCATGGACATATGATGTACAGCATGGGAAATATAGTCAATAATTCAATAATTTTGTATGTTAATTGATGGTTACTAGACTTATCGTGGTGATAAATTCATAATGTGTATTAATTTTGAATCACTATCTTGTACATCTGAAACTAATATAATATTGTATGTCAACTGCACTACAATCAAAAAATTTTAAAAATATATTTTTTTAAAGAACACAGGCAGCTCTCTAGGGACTGCTGAGGGGGAAAAAAGCCAGTCTCAAAAAGGTTATATACTGTATGATTCCATTTATATAACATTCTTGAAATAACAAAATTATAGAGATGAAGAACAGATTAGTGGTTACTAGAGGTTAGGGAGGGAAGTGACTGTAGGTATAAAATAGTAGCATGAGAGATCTTTGTGGTGATGGAACAGTTCTGTATCTTGATTGTGATGATGATTACACAAATCTACACATCATACAATTGGATGGAACTAAACACATACACACACACAGAGAGAGAAATGAATGCATTAAAACTGGTGAAATCTGAAAGGGCAAAAAAAACCCTTGAGAATAAGGAAATAAGAAAATTAGTATCTACTGTACACTAATTATGTGCTAGTAACTCTTTTAAGTGCTTTAAAATCAGACCCAATAAACAACTTGAGTACATTTTACAAACATAATTGTGAGTGAATAAAATCAAATCTCAGGATACTATATGCAATACTATTCCAATTAAAATTAAAATAGGCAAAATTAATATTTTAGTGTTATATACCAAACTGATTTAAAATATTTTTTTAAAAAATTTATGAACGTGATTATCATAAAAAGCAGAATAGTAGTTACTTAAGTGAGAAGAGGATGAGCCTGTGTAATGGAGAAGGAATAAATGGGGAACATGGGTTCAGAAGTGCCCCAAGGGTTGGATGTGTACTTGTACACTGTGTTTATTCACTTTCATAGTGTAATACTACATTTCAGAAAAATAAACAACAAAGACTTAAGAGGCAAACATATTTAAAATTGCCATAATTTCTAGAGACTATACTGCTTTGCTAGAAATGCTAATAATTGTGCTAAATGAGACCTGATTCAACCTGCATATCAAATATCCATCTCAGCAACAAATGCCTGATTCCATGGGCAATTTGTAGACAGGAAATATACAGCAAATTGTTGCTCAGCAGATATATATCACAAGTTTAATGAAGATGGCAATGTTTCAATACCAAATGAGGAATGAAACTTGTCAGAACCATGATGTCTGTGAAGAGGAATGATACATGAAGCATTTCATCATCCTCATAATGTCTTACTAAAATAATTATCTGCCTTTTAAATTGAGAAATTGACTTGGAAGAATGCTTCAGCTTGTGGTTTTGTAGTAATAGAAGCCAAGGGAGTAATGGGGCAAAATATACTTAATGATGAGTCAAAAGTGAAACTGGTTTGGCAAATTTATCTCATCTCTGTGACCAATAATTAACTTACAGTGAAAACTGAAACCAACTACACTAACATGTTACTGAAGCTCAGTTTTTCAAGGCACCAACTAACTATAAATTTCATGAACTATTGATTTCTATGTAGGATCAAGGGTACTTATTAGCTCTCATTGAGTGATATATTGCATTCATCAGCTCCCAAAATTCCCAATAATTGTTAATGATGTTTCTAGCTCGGTGCCAGATTGTATTTTCCACAAATGGCTGTGACATTCTCTCTATTCACATATGTTTTCTAAGATCTTACTATTGCCCCATCATGAAGTATGAGCTGATTCTCTCCATATGAAACTAAGTAGGAATATTACTTATTTGTAATCAATAAAATGTGGTAAGTATGATGCTGTATGATTCTTGGGGCTGAGTCATAAAAGATGATGCCACTTCTGTCTTACTTGCTGGAATACACATTCTTTAGCCCTTCAGAGGTCTTATAAAACATTGACTGCTCTGAGGCTACCCTGTTGTGAGGAAGCCAAAACTATCCATCACATAAACAGCACATGGTGAGGGCATTAATCTACAGGAAGAGAAAAAGATGCCCAGGCAAATGCCAGCTGGTTGCTGCTCCAGCCCTCCCCCTCGCCAACTTTCTATGTCGTTTCTACAGTTATCATCTAACTGCAATCACAATTCAAAGCCACAATTCTTTCCAAATTTCTTACCCACAAAATTCATGGATAATATAATATTTGTTGTTGTCTTAAGTCACTAATATTTAGGTTGATTTGTCACCTGGCGATAATTGACCAACTGCGTTATTCTCTTGAACTTCAAGACTATTTATTCTCATTGAAAGATTAAATACAATATTCAGGAGACTTCATACAAATATTCATGTGATATTTGCAATTGATTAGCTCAAGATATTTGACCAACCCTTGGAAAAGTTCAATATCATGTGTTTGATTTCTGAGGTGGCCACTTAGGATCATTTTGATAAACCCATGAATGCAGACTTTGGGTCCACAATATATAATCTGAGGTGGCGTCAGCAAAAATAGCAGAGTAAGTTCCTCTGAAAAATCCTCTCCTCTGTAAAAGCTATGAGAACATTGGCAAACATTGTCAGAATTAAATATTTCAAAACTGTGGAAATAAACGAAAGACTTGTGGTAATTCCTGGAATATTTATTCAAGAAAAAATGGCTGAATCTTGGTAGGAATAGTGAGTTATATGGCATTTTATTTATTTATTTATTTTTAATTAATTAATTTATTTTTGGCTGTGTTGAGTCTTCGCTTCTGTGCGAGGGCTTTCTCCAGTTGTGGTAAGCGGGGGCCACTCTTCATCATGATGTGCAGGCTTCTCACTATCACGGCCTCTCTTGTTGCGGTGCACAGGCTCAGTAGTTGTGGCTCACAGGCCCAGTTGCTCTGTGGCATGCATGTGGGATCTTCCCGGACCAGGGCTCGAACCCATGTCCCCTGCATTAGCAGGAAGATTCTCAACCACTGCACCACCAGGGAAGCCCCTATATGACATTTTAAATTGCCTTATTCCCACCCTCAGCTCCAGAGTGGACTTAAAAACAAATAGCCTGCAATTATCATGAAAACTACCAGCCTGACAACCACTGGTGGTAGCAAAATGGATTTGGAGTTCCTTCAAAATCCCATTCCTATAGAAATATCATTATTTGACCTGCTTAGTGGGTCACTAGGCTTACACTTCTTGAAAGGCTTTCTTGATTTGGCATGAGTGGAAGTTTGCCTAATATAAACCACCTTTTCCCTGGGAGTATTTGTTGAAACAGAAACAATTGTATAACATCACTGTTATCTGTGGTGGTAGATAGCGGTTGGTACAAACAATAGGCAAACCAAAAAGCTTAAAAGAAAAAGTGGGGGGAATGGGATGTCCATAAAGAATTTTAAAAAGAAATGTTCCTGAGAATATCAGGCATATGTAGGACTGTGCACATACCCAGGACTGTAAGCACACTCAGGCAAGACTTGAGAAGCTGTAAACTCTGACTAACATTGAGGTTCTGTGTAAGCAGGAAGTGAAGGCTAAGGCAGAGTTGTAAAATGCCTGACTGTTGAAGATTTACCCCAACACACACACAAAATCCTTCAGCAAAGGCAGTAAGATTTAATGGTTTCTCTGTACAATCATTAGATGACCATTAAGATTACTGAGCAGAGACATCAGTGGACACACACAACAAAACATATATACTAGAAGAGGTATAAAGTTTTATTCTGATAAATTCTATAGATATCTACGATTCATTTCTAGGTATATAATTGTCCTTTTTTTTTTCTTTTTCCTCATGTAAATTGTATTTTGTGGGGGAGGTTAATATTTTACTAGCTCTTTTGGTTGTTTTTTATTTTATCAAAAAGAACTATACATTTATCTCTATCAATTATTCTAACCACTTTAATGCTTCTTATTTCTATAAGTTTTTTATTCATTCTGCCTTGTTTCCTAGGCAAATAATCCTGTAATCTGAGAATAATATAAGTTTTAGTTCTCCTCTTTTAAATGTGTATCTCCTTTTTTATCTTGTATTCATTTATTGCTAGTTTGGCAAAAGAATACTAAGTAACCATAATGATGATGGAATTCTTGTCTTGTGATCTATGGTGTTACTTCTACTATCACCATTTTGCAAGGTGTTGACTTTGAATATACACATGTTAAGGAATGGTCCTCTATTTTATTTTATTATTTTCTTCTATTTTATGAACCAGATATGGATGTAAAACTTTGGCAGTTACCTTTTTGGCATAAATGGAATGACAATATGCTATTACATATTAATTTAAATTAATAGATTTTTCTAACTTTGAATCATCTACACCTTCTATTTTATATTGCATTATTTGTTGTCAAAGAATATGGACTATTGTAAATCTACTTTAAAAAAATATATTGGAACTTTGTGGCCTAATACATTGTAAGTAAACTCTTATCAATAATGCATTTATCACTAATATCTCTTTAATTCCCTATAAAGAGAATGTGTACACTATATTTTTAAGGTACAAAATTTGACCTATATGTAATGCAACAACCTTAGCTATTATTCAGTTTTTCTCTATTATTCTTTATTCTATACTTATTTTCCCATGAGCTGACAGCATTAAGGTCAAGTCTTTTTTTTAATTTTTATTTTATATTGGAGTATAGTTGATTAACAATGTTGTGTTAGTTTCAGGTGTCCAGCAAAGTGATTCAGTTATATATACACACGTATCTATTCTTTTAAAAATTATTTTCCAATTTAGAATATTACAGAGTATTGAGCAGAGTTCCTTGTGCTATACCTACTTGTCAAGTAGGTCCTTGTTAGTTATTTATTTTAAATATATCAGTGTGTACATATCAATCCCAAACTCCAAATTTATCCTTCCTCCCCACATTTCCCCCTGTTAACAAGTTCATTCTCGAAATCTGTGAGTCTGTTTCTGTTTTGTAAATAAGTTCATTTGTATCATTTTTTTCGGTTCCATATATAAGCAATATCATATGATATTTGTCTTTCTCTGTATGATTTACTTCACTTAGTATGATAATCTTTAGGTCCATCCATGTTGCTGCAAATGACATTATTCCATTCTTTTTAACAGATGAATAGTATTCCATTGTATATACATACCACATCTTGTTTATCCATTCATCTGTTGATGGACATTTAGGTTGCTTCCACGTCTTGGCTATTGTAAACAGTGCTGCAGTGAACATTGGGGTGCATGTATACTTTTGAACCATGTTGTTCTCTGGATATATGCCCAGGAGTGGGATTGTTGCATCATATGGTAGCTCTATTTTTAGTTTCTTAAGGAAACTCCACACTGTTCTCCATAGTGGCTGTACCAATTTACATTCCCACCAACAGTGCGAAGCATCTTATGGTTATTTTCTGAATCTCAAATAGTGAAGCAGAAATAGACTACTTTGTAACCCACAGAATCCACACTCTGGCTCCCTGACTTGTAGACTGAGTGTTATTATGGCAAGAAAGGGAATATACAACTCCCCTTTCCCTCCATTTTGTCCTTCACACTGTTATATTGTAAAGCAAAAGCAATGGCACATTTCTAGATGGATCTTTGAGTGGCAGAGATTGTTGTCTCCAAAAAACACTTGCATGATGAAGAAAAGATAATCACTAGCAGTTCTCATTTAACTCCCCTGTTTGACCTGTGCAAAAGTCAGATGGGTAATGATTGTAAATATCTGTATGCTTCATCAAGTAATATTGTCAATCACAATTGTAGTTTTGGAGTGGTATATTGGAACAAATCCAGTCCCTGACAACTCATATGTGACCATTGACTTAGCAAGGGCTTTCTCCTTTGTACTTAGTAACAGGGTAATGAGAAGTAGTTTGCCTATACTTGTCAGCAACATTATTTCTTTACTGTCTTGCTGCAAGGATATGTCATCTCTCCTATTTCTAACATAAGAAACATATATTTGCTTAATGACTGTTAATCCATCCATGACAACCCTGCTGATGAATGAAAAGCCATTAAATATATATGTATATATGTTATATTTATACACATAATATATATAATGTATATAAAATAAGTTTCGGTGGGAAATTTGGGATTCTTGCCATCCCAATGTAATATTACTAATAAGTTTAAGAGAGAGAATAATGTATTAATTGAACAGTGGAAACAACTTTGTGTCAGTAATAAATTAGAATTGGAAAGGAAATAAATAAAGGCTGTAAATAAAATGCAATGTTCTGAAAATTTATTGTACTTGCCAAAGAAAAAAGGGAAGACTTAATAGTGGATGCTGGGAAAAGATATGAGGGGTCATTCTTTGGAAGGTGATGGAGAGTCAGGTTGATTGATGTTCAGAAAGGCATTTGATAACAGAATCAGGTGTGCTTATAATAATATTCTTTCCCTTGAGAACATGACCCTGGAAGAAGCATCTAAAGTGTCAGACACTGGCATTTCTTTATAAGGAATAGAATCTCTGGATGATTGAAAAACTGCCTGTTGAAGCATGTGGAAATATTGTTTCTTCCTGCAGCAAGGAAGGGACTTAGAAGATGTACCTTCTTTATCACTCTCACTTGGCCTACACAAGCAAAGAAAAAAAAAAAGTTCATCCAATCATGGTGTGAGATTCAGATGTGTTTTATGTGATATGCTCTCACTGGGTAATGTTGGCTAGTATAAATTGGTTGGTGTGTCTTTTCCTGAAATATTATTATTGAGATATCACTTATAGCATATTTATTTAGTGTGTTTCAAGCTGAAAAATAATTATTTATGACAACAGTAAAAGAAGAGGTCATTGTCCAAAGATTGGTCAAACTTTTCCAGAGCTATGATAGCAAAAGGTGATTAATGAAATACAAATTCTATGAGTTAAGCTTCTATGGTGCAGTGGGACCCTGGTCATATCTCAGAGATTATCACACTGGCACACTGCATTGATGACATTGTGCAAATTCATCAGTGAGCTGGAAGTATTAAGTATCTTACTACTTAATAAGACACACGCATAGCCAAAAGTGGAAGATAAACCCCCCCAAATGTCAGGAAACTGTGATCAGGGGGATTTCAAACCATCTTTTCTAAAGGGAGAGATAAGTTATTACAGTTACACTGCCCACCACCAAGAAGGAGCTACATCACTTTTGGGTCTTTTAGATATAGAGGCAATATACAGCACATTTGGGGATGAGGCTCATTGGACTCATTTTCTAGGTTATCCCTAAGGATGCCCTTTGAGTAGGGTCTGGAATAAGAAGGAATTCTGCAGCAGGTTAGATTTTGGCTGTCATCTGATCTGTCCTGATACTTGGGCCTTATGACCCACCAGACCCAATAGTACTGGGATGTTTGTGGCCAGAAATGATGTTTCATGAAACCTCTAGCAGTAGACTTCTAGGTTTTTAAAGTAAGGCCATTTCATCTTCAGACAACAGATATTCTCTATTTGAAACTTCTGGCTTGCTACTGGGCCTTGATAGACTGAATACTTAATTACAGAACATCAAGTGATTTGTGCAGCCTAAATTACCTATCATGCTCTGAGCATTATCTGATCCACTGAACCATAAAATTGGGTGTGCACAGCAGCATTCCATTATAAAAGATGAATCATATTTGTGAGACCATGACTAAGCACCTTAAAAGGTATAAATAGAATGGCATGAGTAACATTTCCATTTTGTCTCCTTTTTCTATGCTGCCTCTCCTTCATTCCACGAACATGATCTCAGGGTAAGCTCATTATGACCAGTTAGTAAATGAGGAAAAAGCTTAGGCTTGGTTTGTGGATGGGAGGGCATGGCATGCTGGTACCAACCAGAAGTAGGGAGCTGTTGTTTTCAACTGTACTCAGGAATGGCCCTCAAAAACAGTAGTGGTCATCGTATGGTGCTCTCTTTATATAGCTAGAGTGCAAAAATCTAAGAATTAAGTGTTTGAGTCAGAAGTGACTTCTTTCACTCTTATACATAAAACCCACATAAAGAATTTTTGCTTCCTGTCCCCATCAACTTTGGATGTAAGAGCCTTGGAAGTCCCAGTGCCCATCATGGGGAAGTTTCTTCCAGGCATCTGGCCATGGTTCTGATGAATTCACACTCTCCACCCTGGACCAATATTTTGGATTTATCATGTCACTGGGCAGAAAAGGGAATTACTGTTCTAGGTAGAATTTTATTACAAGGTAAGATTAGTATTGATATTACACAATGTGGGCAAAGGAGGACCATATATGGAACACAGAGGATTTCCTGGTAGAACCTTTTAGTATTGTCTTTGAAAATAACCCTAGTCAATAGAAAATCATGGTAACCCAAGATTCAGATCCCACAGGAATGAAGGCTTGGGTTATCACGCTAGTAAAATATCCCAACCAGCTAAGGTACTAGCATAAGACAACCAAAATAGAGTGTAGGACAAAGGCAGCTTTAATTAACATCTTAAGTTGCATGCATGACCAGCTATATACCAGCTAGCTATAGGGACTGCAACAATCTCTTTTCTGCCAGATCTTTGGCTAATACATCATATTTGATATGGATGTCTCTCTGGACCTTTAGTTTTCATAAGTGAAGCATAGCTGGACCTCCTTGATTACCTGCATGCTTTATCAGGGTACTGTTTTTGATCTTCCCTCAGTCCTGAGTTTAAAGGCCGGATATTGATGGTTGTGTTACCTCAGCTTTCCAGTTGTCTCTGGATGGGGTATCCTAACTGAAGTTATGAGTAGCTGTGGCTTATGGATTGAGTGAAAACTTTTCCTACACATTTTTATTTTCTTGTAATGGAGTTCCTTTCAACTACACTGTAGTTCATTTAGCATGTTGCCTTAGTTGAGGTGTTTGTCAACGATGAATTATCCCCAAATTCAAGAGCTCTATCTAGGTTTGCTTCCAACAATTTTTCAACACAGGGCTTTTGTAATACTGTTTAAACACCCTCTTCTGAGAAGTCAAACTCATTGTCAGACGATCTAAGAGAGAGGAACAAATGGGTGAATCCTTTGAGAAATATAAGAGTTTTAATCATTGTGTTCTTAGTGTATATTGGAGTCAGATTGGTATGGGGGATTCCCTTAAGTTTATATTTCTTTTGTTTTTAGTACTTCTTGTTTACAAATTCTGTTGGTTATTGGGTAAAATTTGATTATCTCTCTGTTTTTATTTTGCACCTTCTCAGCCATGGAAACACAATACACATTGTCCAGACAGGAAACCAAAAGTTGAGTAAAGATGCAGTTGAAAAATTGAACAGGTAAATAAGTAGAATAAAAGCTGTCAAAATGTGTCTTCCCCAAGATATCCTATGTCATCTGGTTCTTTTTCCAATTATTAAAAGTATTCCTTAGCATATAGAAAATATTCCCAATTGATTTCATGAAGGCTGTGTAGCTATGATATTGAAATCACTGTTCCTTTTGTAGTTTATCACTGGGCAATGTTTTATGCACTATCTCTTTATTTAACCAACTCAACCATTTAAGTAGCAAATACTGTTTTATACATACCTTATAGATGAGACAAATAAGGTTTAAAGAGGTTGAGAAACTTGTTAAGAATGTGAATTATGATGTCAACTTAGATATACTTTATTTCAAAGACCAAATATTTTCTCATTATGCAACATTGAATTCCACCATTTAACACAGTGGACCATTCCCTCATTCTTGAAATTCATTTTTTCCTTACTTGTATGCCACCAAACTCTCCTGGCTTCCTTTATATCCTCTCTGTCTCTTTCTTCTTATCTTCCTTACAGTTTTACCTTCTTTTCCTGTAACTTTAATGTTCATATTCTCCAGGATTCTGTCATTAATCTTTATTTTTAGCATATATACACTTCTGGACTATCTCTTCTTAATTATTATATTTTATTTATAGTGTGAGGACAAAATTGTTAGATATTGGGCTAGGATTATCACCCCTATTTTCCTGATGTATAATTTCCCTCTTTTCCCCTACTGTAATATTCCATGAGAAATATTCCATACATAAGAAAGCATCAACTAAGTGACAACACAATGAGAGGAAGAAGTCAAGATCTTGCTTTGAATTTCAAAATAATCTCCTGAAACTCTTATCAGGACAGTCATATTAAAAATCTAGTCTATTTATTAGCAAAAGCCAGATATTATGTAGCTCCAAAAATAAGACCTGAAGACAAAGTAGCACACAGATTATGCCCTAAACAATATTACATAGACAATTGTAAAAAGGTCTGTGCTGCCCCTAAATAGTAAATAAAGTTTCATTTGATTGGAGTGAGAGGGAATTTTAGACAGGGAGAGCTTTAACATGAGTGAGTTTTTAAAATGGAACTAGAGAATCTGCCTCTTGAGTGACTCATGGATCTGAGCTAAAGAAAAGAAAGTCTCAGCAGAAATGAGGGCCTTCTGAGGGTGGAAGAGACTTGCTCTTAGGTCAAACATAGGTTTGGATTCTGAGATTACTGTGATAGAAAGTGCCAAACAAATGTCCTCTATGTCAGTGTGATCTATAGAGTGGAGATGGAAGCAAGACAGGTAATATGCAACTAAATTGTTCTTGCTCTCACTCTCTGGTCTCCTGATGTCTCAGAGAGGTGTTAGAAAAGACATAAACATTTCCCAGGCCAGAAGACGCATGACAGAAGATCTAAAGAATCCTGACAATGCGGACAAAGAGAAGGGAAAGAGATTTGCATGATTTCTTGAAGTTGAGGACATCTTGTTAAAAAGCAGCACGAATAGAAGGTGATGTCCAAAGGAGAGTATGATAAAGTACATTACAGAAGATGCCAATAGAGGAAAGATTACTTCAACTAACCAGATAAATACTCTACACAGACACAACACAAACCATCCAATAAATGAGATCTCTCATCAGGGAGAGAGGGAGAGGGAAGTAACACCAAATTAACAAGGTTTCCTTCCAAAGATGCTTAGCAACTTGCATGTTGGTTAGTGGCACTATTGATCTTGGCTGTTCTGGCTTATATACCTGGGTGTTGGCTGGCTATTGACTGATCTAGTATGGACTTAGCTGGGGTATAATGGATGATGCAGTTCTGCTCTACATATTTCATCCTTTAGTGGGCTAGTTCAGGCACATTCTCATGACATTTGTGTAAGGGTAAGAAAAGAAGCAGAAACACATATGTTTTGTAATCCTCTGCCAACATCAATCTTCTGACATCCTATTGGGCAAAACAAATCACATGGCTACACTGAGAACCAAAATGGGGGGAAATATACTCCACCTCTTCAGGGAAAAGAACTGAGAAGTCTCATGACACATGTGAAAGTTTGGGAAAAGAGACCAGAGTGGGTGATGAGAAATTGGAACCATTAGTACTCATTCTAGTACAGGAGGTAAGGGAGAACGTGGGTGGGAAAAACTGGAAGGCCTACCAGAAGTGGTAGTACATAAGGACTTAATTAAGGAATAAACAGTAATAAAAATCTGTGAACATTTTCATATGTAGAGATCAAAAAAAATTTAATTTCCATTTCCCTTTAGAAATCTAGATATAGGGGAAATCTTCAAAACCATTCAGTTCACTCCTAATTAAATATCCATTAGGAAAAAATTAATATCCTCTGCCTCTCTCATTGTCAATTTTTCCCTAACATCAAACTGTCATTGTTTGTTTCCTTTAAGAACATCCTTTTCTCTGCTATGCTAGAGAAAACCAGATCTATAATCCTCCATTGACTCAAAAAACATTTCCCATCTTGATTGGCTACACCAATTTTTAACTAGTTTATTTCTCAAAAATATCTATCTGAGAAACTTTGATCATTTATATAAGCTTACCTAATATATCAAAAACTTTTCCCTCAAATCCTTTCTAGGTACAAGAAGAAAAATTACTCTTAATATGCAGATAAGAATCTGATCACTGTGATGAGAAGTTGAAAGGTTACTTCCAGTTTTGCCTGGCTACTCTTCTTTACATAATCTAGGATCAAATTAACATATTAATGGTCTCATTATCAGACTGTTTATAAAATGTGAGATCCAATCTGGCTCCTGGATCCTTTCCTGTTGTCTCTATGCCCAGGCAGGCACTCCTCATCTTGACTGATATAATTTCCCTTGAAATTAAGGAACATCTTTCAAAATTAAGAGTGAAACATTGACTTAACATTCCATTTTCAGATTACAGTTCACTTGAATGCAGGTGTGAACTTCATGCTGAATTAGCTGTTCTATAACCCAAATCCTGAAGAAAGATATAAGCTGTTATTAATTTTGATAGAATTATCTCTTTCTTTGGAACAATTACTTCCCAACACTTTTATAGGCACGGCTTTCCTCATTTTCTGGAGCAGAATCCCTTTGCTATAGTTCATCTGCCCTCAATTATCAGTCTCAACTCCAATTGGGAAATGAATGTCCTAAAAATGTCTTCTGTCTAGAGAAAGGGATAGCCAATTAAAAAGACAATTGAAATTCAATAAAAAATGTGAAGAGATAGAGGTTTATCGAGATTATAACAGTCATTGGAAAGAGCTGGAGAACAGTTTTGGGGAGGAAGCCGGAATAGTGAAAAGGAAACATTACTGAATTGAATTTTTAAGAATGAACCAAGGAAAGATTGGTGAAGATGTTTGAAACATAGAAATAAGCACATGCAAAGGCATACAGTGAGAAACATCCTTCTTCTTTAGACTGTTACATGGTGGGTTACATTATTAGATTTTTGAATATCAAATAAACATTGCATTTCTGGAATAAAATTCACTGGGCTGTGGTGCCTTATTCCTATTATATCATTATTTTAAAATATCTTTCTTGATTTGATTTTGTTGAGGGTTTTGTGTGTGTGTGTGTGTGTGTGTGTGTGTGTGTGTGTGTCTACATTCATGAGAGATGTTGGTGCACACTTTTCTTGAATTGTCTTTGTCTGGTTTTGGTATTAGGATAATGCTGGCTTCATAAAATTAGCTTAGAAGTATTCCCTCATCTTCTATTTTATAGAAGAATATGTCTAAAGTTGTTAGGATTTCTAAAATTTTTAAAGAATTAACTGATAACACCATCTGGGCCTAGGTTTTAAAATAATGGATTAAATAAATATCTTTAATAGTTGTAAAACTACTGATATTATCTATTTCATCTGAAGTGAGTTTTGAAGATTTGTGGCTTTTTAGGAGTTGGTTCATTTCATCTAAATTTTAAAGTTTATGTGTATAGAGTTGTTCAAAGTATTCCTTTTATCTTTTAAAAGTCTATGGGTATCTATAGTGATATCTCCTGTTTCATTACTAATTCATTGGTAATTTTATGTTCAATCTCTCTCCTCTCTGTCTTTCTCTGTCTCTTGCCATTGATAGGAGTTCATCCATTTCATTTGTGCTTTTCCAAAGAACTAGCTTTTAATTTCTTTGATTTTTTCCTGCATTTTCATTTGTTTATTTTTCAATTTCACTAATTTTAGTACTTTTAAATTAGTGTTTCCTTCCTCCTTTCTTTGAGTTTAATTTGTCTTCTAAGGCTAAACAGTGGGAAGATTGGAAGGAAAAAAATAGTAAGTTCATCTCCCACTTTGGTGGTACTTCAAATTATAGTCTTTTCTTCTAATATGCCTGCTGTTACTTATCTATCAGAGTCCTCAAATAACTGACCTATATATTCTTCCCAGGATTTTGGTTGTATTCAGTGAAAGAGACAGGTTGCCCTTTTATTGGCTACTCAAACACCATGAGCTGTGTTTCTGTTCATGATGTGATTTTCTAAACATACAACACAGTGAGTGAATTTACAAAGTACGTAGATTCACATGGTAAGTGCATTCTAGAGAATAGAGTATGTATTAAAACTACTTTTGCTCTATATTTTACAAAGTTTAGGTATAGACTCAGATAATTATAAATAGGTTTTTTGTCTATTTAAATATTATACAGGATAACGGAAAAATATGAGAAAATATAACAATTCTCCACGGTACAAGATTGTTCTGTTCAATCATTATGAAAACTGAAAATGCCCTAACAGATTTCCAAAATGCCACCTTTAGGGTAGTGCTCGGTCCACTGATATGCACTTCTTTATATTGGTGGTGTTCAGTGGAACTCTACAATGACACAATGATATTGGCAGCATCCAATATGGTAGTCACTAGCCCCATGTTGCTATTAATTACTTGAAACTTGGTGAGTATGTCTGAAGAACTAAACTTTTAATTTAATTTGATTTGAATGAATTTGAATTTAAATTGAAATGGCCATCTGTTGCTATCAACTACTGTAATTCATATCATAATTCTTAGAGATATGAGGTAACATCCCTAAAAGTCTCAGAAGGCAAGCAGAAGGGAGTGACTATGGGAATAGAGCATGACCTTTGGTTTAGAAAGCTCAATTCTAAGCTAATAAAGGTAAAAATTAGTGATGAAAATACCAAACTATCTTAGAAAGATGAGCCATAACAGAAGGTCTGCTCAATTCTCAATTCTAACTGATCTTAAATGGGAATTTAACTTTTGTGTTTGTTAAATAGTATCTTTTGAAGCTGAGCATATGTCTTGAATGTCATCCAAACAATTAGCTACTCTTCTATTTTTGTGCCATGCATAAACTTAATAATGTCATCACTTAATGCCTTTGTTCAAGGGGTTTATAAACGTATTGAACGAGAAAGAGACAAGAATATATATTTTTATAATAACATTAGAAGCTTTTTTTAAAGTGGACCCTGTTCTATTGGGCAGCCCTAAATCTTTAATTTCTCTTCTTGTCCTCAAAGATGTCAAGGAATTCTTGATCAAATACCTTTTAAAAAAAAAAAAAAA
>NW_020175089.1:2298511-2392256 GCF_003031525.2 Neophocaena asiaeorientalis asiaeorientalis | reverse complement strand
AAATATATATATATATATATATATATATATGGTGTATGTAGATATACATATGTAAGTATGTAGATATATATTTACCAATGGTACTTTCCACTATCAAATATATATATTTAAACAGGCTAATATTATACTTAGAAACAGATATGAGATTAAACTGGTAGGATTTGTTACAAAGAGATAATATTATTCCAATTTACAAATGAGGAAACTGTAACAAAATGAGATTTTTCAGTTTACTTAAAGTCAAATAGTGAGGAATTAATGGACCAGGATGTATTAATATAAGTCAGGGACATCTGTCTCCAAGACCTGTGACATTTCCACTAGGCCACTGTAATAGGCAGCCTTTAAGATAGTCCTCAGTGATTCCTGTCTCCCAGTATCCTTGAGTAACTTGCTTCTAAACAATAGAATACAATGACATAACACTGGAAGATGCTTAGTCCAATTTGACACATGAAGAAACTGATGTTTACTCTTCAAATTTACTCAACCGTGTAGCTGAATTGGAATCAAATCTAGATTTTATATTTTTACAATCTGTGGTCTCTCTATACGCTGCTTGTTATGAGCTCAGATTTACCTTCTTGTGTTAAAATTTCAGAGGTGCTCATTTATCATGTGCATTCTAATCTTTGGTACATACATATCCACATTGGTCTCTTGTGTCTATGTTTCCTCTGCAGTGCTCTGGCTATGGATTACTGAACATTGTCCTTCTATGCAGTGCTTATTATGTAGTACTCTTCCCTAGAATGAAGTTTTATCATTTTGTTTATATTGAGCAAAGTACTAAATGCATGTGCATGTCCATAACAACATATAGTTCTTTATGCATCTGCTTCACACAAGAATGCTCTAGCAACATCAATGGAAATTATGTTTGGGGGATATCTCAATCATCCAAAAGCTCTCATGGGGATGGAGTTGACCCTGGAGATTTTTTTTTTTCTAACAGACACTTTTGGTAGAGAAGCTTACAGGAGAGGGTCCTGAAGTTCAGTTTTAGTCAGAAGTGTAATCTACACAATGCCAAGAAATTGGAAATTCACCACTGGTCAAGTGGTTTACTAAGAAGAGGAATCCATGAGAGTGCCATTGGCTTGCCAATTGGCAAGGCTAGAGCAACTTCCTTCCTGAATTGGGAGTCAGTCAATAGGAAGGAAAAGGCAAAAGCAAAGTGAGGGTAGGTGCTCCAGGGCTAGGATGGAGTACTCTCATGTTTGAGAGAGTGTTTCCAAAAACTAGAAGCAGGCAGTGAAATTGTCTGAACCAGGCCAGATACAATTAATTCAGCATGTGTTTAAATACTATTCTAGGTGCACATTTGTGAATATCTACTTTTGTTTTTCAGCTCTTCCCCCCCACCCTCCTTTAACTTACGACTCCTCAAGGCATTCAACGTTGAAACTGGGCTTTCAACTGATGTGGTTAAAGAGGAAAAACAGCCTTAATTATATTAGAAATCTAAGCAGAACTTAGTTTTAACCAGTCTCTTCTTCAATTTTTGTAAGCCAGATGTTTTTCTAGTAATCCTCATGAAACTGTGCATTGTACACAGCTCTTATAATCTACAACAAAATTTATTTTGCCCTTTTCTTTTTGGCTAGAGATAGTAATCTAGGAGCAACCTCAACTCATAAAAATGAGAATCTACTTCTGTTTTGATGCTTTTTTCCTAAATGATCCAAGTGAATAAGGTTATGGCAAAGAGCTCACCTTACCAAGGCCAACTTGGTAGCAGGCCACCTCGGTGCTATCAATTTTGCATTCCCAGCTGGTGTCCCAGTGTAGTTTTAATAGAATGTTCTGCGCATGGCCTTTACAAACTCTCCATTGCTTGCTGAGGTGGATTAAAAGATGCAAACTCACTGAAATATGCCAAAGAATATAATGGTCTCTACAGAAGATCTGGCTATGTCACCCAACAAAAAGTTCCAGCTGTGGCTGCCATGTGGAACAAAGGGAACTCTTGGCTTAATGTGGAGTGCATGCTTCTGACGTTCCAGTTCAGGCAAGAAATAAATAAAGCTATTACAAAGCCCTTGACCAGATGTGTCTGACATAGTCTAAAATGTGTTTGCCCAGAAACTTCGCTATCAACGTGGCTCATTCTTATAGCAAAGGACATCTGTTCCTGAAGGCTAATGCAGGGTACAGTCCATAATCACAGTACAGAGCTGATCTGGCTGGCCTCTTTGAACTGCCTTTTCCCCAGGCACTGTTGTTCACATTTATCTACATAGTCTCAGTCACGTGTGGGTCAATGATTTATTTAACACAGAATCTGAATGCTTCTGTGTCATGAAATCAAACTCTGTCCAATAGTCAAAGACTTGAAAATTTCCATTTGTTTTCCAGGAGCAATTGTGCACATTCCCCATAGATAACTTGACACTGTTATGCCCTGTCACAGTTTACATCTGTCTTGGACTTATATTGCTCCTAATGTTGGCCATTGATCATTGTTCTCACATGAGTCCTTCATTATTCTAATTGGAACCATTTATAAACACATTCCTTGGACAGATGACAAAAGCATCCATGATGGACAACTTCTTATTCAAAACAGCTGCCCAATATGTAAATCAAAAGCTGTTAAAGATTGTATTGAGCTGAGAACAATTATACAAGGTTCTAGCCTGTTGTGAATTAAAATGACTGCATTAGAGCTTAAGGGATTTGTAAAGGGAGTCTTTCTTTTCAAGAATGCCAGTTCAGATTCAGCTCAGGTCATTGACAAGAAGTATCATGAAAATAATAAATCTTTGCTCTCAACTTTATTGTTAATAGATAGATAATATTTTCCAAAAGGACTATTTACTGCAGCCAATTCTTTGGTTATCTTATCTGAAAACTTAAGGACTGAAAGGTCATAACTAAATTAAGGTCATAAATAAAATAAATTACTTAGAATTTATTTTAAATTTCAGAATTCAGAATTTAGAAACTTTTCACCATTTTAGGCACATTATAAGATTTTCCTCAAGTTGCTCTAGTTCTGTAACACACACACAAACACACCCACGCAGAGGGTATCTTCTTCCTCTTTTTATCTGAAAATAAAAGTTGAAACTGAATAATTGTTTAGATGACTGTGGAAACAATAACTGATATTTATTGACTCTTTGTTATATATCAATTACTGTTCTAAATGTTGGCTCATTTATTCCTCACAATAACCCCACGAGGTAAGAACTATTACTATCCTCGTCTCATAGATGGGAAAACTAAAGCCAGTGAGACTAAATACAATTGCTTAATGTCACACCATATTCAAACCCAGAATGTCCGACTCAAGAGTCCATACTTCTTTACTAGAATTTCTCCAAGAAAGGCACATTGAATGCCAGTACTTAGTCAAGTAAATTAACATTGGTTGTCCATCTACAATCTGTAATAGACACATAGATGAATGATATATAGAAAGGTAGATACAGAGATAGATGGATAGATACAGAGATAGATGGATAGATACAAAGATAGATAGATAGGTGAGAGATACCAATATTTATTGAAACCCTGAAACCTTCCATTATTTTCAGTACCTACGTTTTCTCATTTAATGTCCCATTTTTAAAAGGCAAATTTTATTAGCCCCATTTAAGATGGCTTCTATTAGCTCCATTTGTTTAAACATGAAGATATTTACATACAGCAAACAAGGGCTAAATTCCTAACTCCTCTCACCCTATTCTAAATCACAGTGCAGGACAGCAGCAGGTTAACTAAGCCTCTGCAGAGTGTTGATGTCTTTGTGTGACTCTCATTTCAAATACAACTTATGCATATGGAATCAGCATCTTGTGTAATACAAAAATTCAGTTATGCTGAGACTAAAAACATTGAAGTTTGACTTCAGGATGTTTTTATATTATATATTTTCATGTATGTGTGGTGTAACAGAGGAAGACTAAAGAGGGTTTTGTCTGGAATTCAATTCCAACAGTAAAGATGAAGTTAGTGTCAGAATTATATTTGTCTTGTCAGGGTCTAGGTCTTGTAATAACCTGTCATCTCTAGCCTCTCTCCCAAAGCAGGTAAGCAATGGGGGAAGGGGAAGAAAACCAACTTTGAAGTAAATGGAATGGGCAAATATTTTGTAATTTTTTTTTACGTTAATACATTTTATTTGAATGATCTGTTTATGTAATGCCACCATGTCAGTAATTATACTTGTAGCCTATTTATGCACATAAAAACCTATGGGATAAATATTTAATTCCAGCTGACACACTACTTCAAGGATACAAGGAAAAGTAGAAATATGCAAAGATAAAAGGAAAATAAAAGGAGACAGTCTATCACTATTTTTCCTTGTCTTTCCATTGAATTTCTTTCTTCTTCTCAGTTAATATTCCCCGATCCTAATTCAATAACGACATGCCCTCTTGGCATCAGGAATTAGTTCTTTTAGCCCTCTGATTGAAATGATTACATTTCTGTTTCTCTCTCTTCCTAAAGGCTGAATTATTAAGATTTAACTGTGTTCATACCCTTATTCAATATTTTGGCAGTACATACTCCATGCCAAGCACAAGAAGACAGGGACATGGCATGATTATAGTAATGTATAAAAGCCATAAAAAATTTATCATTGTTATAGAAGTTTACAGGATAGAAAGACCACTGACATGGGAAGATCAGGAAAGAATTTACCAAGCATACAAGGGAGAGGAGGGTAGTTTAGACAGGGGCATAGAAAATGCAAATATCTTTTCAGGATGGATCATCTTCTGCAAATTAATCATTCAACTTTGACTATGCATTCAGAGAGGACAGGAAGACTCTTTATTCCTGTGGCATTGTTACAGTGTAAGTGTATTAATGACAAAATACTTATAATCAACTAATCTCCAGTTTAAGAAAGGGATAACATTAATGGATTAAGCCTACTTTGATCAGTACAGCATGTAATCTCTCCTTTCTCTCATCCTCTAAAGTGGTTATTAACTGAAACACTAAGTTTCTCAATTAATTATGTCTGGCTTATAACAGTGCTTCAATCACTGTGTCAATCTATTAGTTAAATATGTAATTAGGTAACATCTTACTTCTCTTTCACTACCATATTATGAGCACCCTGTCAGGAGAGAACATTCCTGATACTTCCTCCTATTCCATATGAGGACTTAGTTAGCCCATTCCAATCAAACATTTCGTTTAACTTGATAAGTGCAATTAAAGAAAGGAAAAGGACAATTAAGTGAATTGGTATTTACTGAGAACTTACTAGATTCCAGAGAATATGAAGTCACATTCAGCTACATCTAGATGGATGAAGCAACATAAAGCATGAGGTTTAGAGACATGCAGATTGGAGTCACATCTTGTTTTCAAAGTATCTTTACCACTCTGGGTCTCAGCTTTCAAATGTGTAAAATAGCGATATGGGTAGTATCTGGTTTATGGGACTGTGGTCATGATTAAGTGAAATATCATATGTTACAGTCGCTACATATAGAAGTGCCTGAAAGTAAAATGGTGTTAGTTCATGGCTAGTTGTATCAGTCTGCTATTTTCTCAATAATGCTACATAAAATATACAAAACTCAGTGGCTTACAGCAATGAGAACTATTTTTTTACTCCCATCTTTTCAGGCCAGCATGGAATCTGCCAAATCTAGACTGTGTTTGACTGGGTGTGGCTCAGAGCTGCAGGCTGAGCACAGGTCTGCGGCAGCTGTTTCATGTCCTCTTTGTCCCAGCCGGTGGCTACAGAGATGCGTTCTTCTTATAGCAAAAGGCAGTAGAACTAGAGAGCAAGCCCAATGCACAAGCACATTTTAAGCTTCTGTTTAAAACACATCTGTTGACATCTCATTGACCAAAGCAAGTTACACAGTGAAGTCGAAAGTCATGGCACGAACATCAGGGAGAAGAGTAAATATTTGCTAAAAATTGATTCAACATGCCATAATAGTTATTTTGGTTTATTATCTTAATCAGTTTTTCTAAATTTGACTATCTACATATAATCTGTTATCTACATCTAAAAATCAATAACTTGATTAATTTTATTTTTTTAAAGAATGCTATACAACTGACTGATTTTAAAGTTGCTTAAGAAAAAGAGGAAGGTTCGAATAAGCTATCACTGATTAACTGTGAAATTTCCCAAGATGAACAGTGATGTCAAAAGATAGACAAATGATGATCATGAATAATATATTAAATAAACAACTCACCATTCTGGACCTTCATGGGATTTTGTGCGAGATGAGAAACATTTTGACTGTGTAATTTGGAAACGTCAACGGAAGCGGAAGACACGGACCCAGTATTCTGTGTTGTTATGGCAGTTTGAAGCCAATTGTTTTTTTCCATTTCTTAGTTTGCTCTTCATATATGTGATGGAGATTGGGACTTTTTACACTGACCTTACTAGTTATTTATTCATCCTTTCAAAAAAATATTATTGAGTGCCATCTATATGCTAGGCTCTATGCTTGTTATTAGAGAAACAACCGTGACTGTAAACAGCTTTCCAAATTGGAAACTTCCATTACATGAGTGTAAAAAATATTTTTTAAATTCAAAAAGCCATGAAGGAAGAAAGACATAATTTGGAAAACGTTACCCACACCCTGAACATTCTGCGTGTCTACACGTGGAACAGAGTCCCAGGAGAACGTGAAATGGGACTAAGATGAGGTGTTCTAGATAGATACTAATTATTTCAATTGTGTTGCAGAACCAGCAGGCATTTACAGCTTAAGGACACTGTTAGTCTCCTTATTTGGGTTTTTAGTAAGACGTTTCATCGATTTAGAATTCTTCCAATTCTCGCTTCTAGTGAAAAAAGTTAACCAGCAGGTATGTATTAATTTTGAGGCCTTGTGCTAAGCATTTCCACCAATGTCAATTTGAGTCTAGAATCATCACACTTAGAAAGGCTAGAAACTGAAGGTGCTTAAAGTGGACTTCTGCTTCTGTTTTCCAAGCCCATGGGATATGCATGGACAGTGAGGGTAATTCCTTTCTAAGTTAAAGCTCTTTCTAAAGATGCTCTGTGACAGACATCTCATTTGGACAAAATCACAGAATCAAATGTTGGCTGTACTGAATTAAAAGGTAATGATCTCAGTACCCACACTGAGATGTTGAGTGGGGAACTATGCTTTATGCTAGTTTCTTTTTTTTCTTTTAAATAGCCTCAATTAAGTTATAGTTGTTCATTGACAATTAGTAAAGGCACAGAAGTTTGCACCTTCACTCTAAGCCCTCTGTTGGTTTCTGTTTTATCATCAACCTCAGAGCTGCCTTGCAGAGAGAAAAGAAGAAGGTTAGTACAGAGCATCTTCTAGAACTGTGATTAATGGTATACCTTCATTATCTGTCATTTTACCACCTTGAACCTGACTTTAAGTGCACCCTATAAGCATACACCCCATAAGCATACACCCCATTCTACATTTCTGCGAGTTTCACCAAAAGGGCTACATTTCTCTTCTAATTACCATTGCAACAGCACCCATTATGGTTTGACCCTAGTAATTTAGTTATATTTATGCCGCTACAATGAACCAAATAGATAATAATGAATACTGATGCAGCCTTGGGTTGAAGCAAACTATAATTACACAGGCTTAATGAAATTACAAGGCAGTATGTAAAAAACATACTCAGATAAAGAAAAGAAAAAAAAACAAACAAACAAAAAACAAAAAAAAAACTGAACTTTTCACATTCCTAAAGCTCTGCTTTATACTTGGAAACTCCTAGAGAACTAACATGTTCTGTTCACTTCTCTTCCTTAATTTCTGGTCTGTGATTTCCAGACTTCTGAGCTTTCATCTTTCACCTCTGAGTGTCTAACTGTATTTGTCAACTCAGGGCAAACAGTGGCATAACTTATAGAGTGAATGAAATGGGATACTAACTTGGCACTCCAATTTTGTACTAAATATGCTAAATTAAAATTAAAATTTAAAAATTTTGTGTTTGGTCAAGATGTTGGCCATCAGATCCATCAAATGAGGCAGAGACCATGGTTGGAGCTTCTTAAGAACAGCAGCTAACAAAATTGCTGCACCTGTAAGTTAAAGTTATAGCCAGTTAACATCTCAGGATGAATGAAGTTGAACCAGAAATGGCTTTTGTGAAAGTCGATGTTTAACAGGTACTGTGTGGTAGGAAAAAGCAGAAGGGGTGGTGGTGTGGTTATCATGTACTGACAGTAGAGGTGTTCTTCTAGAAAGATTTAGACTAACTTTGGGCATCGGTGAAACAAGACTAAAAGATCTTACATTCCCAAGTGTTCAGAGTGAGTTGGACACAGTCTTCAGTTCATTGCAGGATGATAAGATACAGAAAAAAAACATACATCTGTCTCAGTATTTCATAAAACATTTTCATAATTATTGTGACACTTTCCCTGATGGAAATGGAGATGGAAGAAGAAATGTGATTTAATCAGACT
This sequence comes from Neophocaena asiaeorientalis asiaeorientalis, assembly GCF_003031525.2. Taxonomy (NCBI): domain Eukaryota; kingdom Metazoa; phylum Chordata; class Mammalia; order Artiodactyla; family Phocoenidae; genus Neophocaena; species Neophocaena asiaeorientalis. The sequence goes on along the minus strand of NW_020175089.1, from coordinate 2,383,837 downwards.
GTCTATGACACTGAGAAGTGAGGGCAGGAGGTCTTGTGGGATTCACATCCCTAACCTCATTCTTATTCACCCTAATCTCTTATAGATGTGAAGAACAGTCATTCTTACCTTATCTCACAAAATAGCTTCTACAGTTATTAATTTCTAAGAAGGATGATACCCTTAGTACAGAGTCAAGTCCTCGTAATAAAAATTCTCCTCCTGGTTTAGGGGTCATGTTAAATTATCTGTGGCTATTTAAGTTCAACAGTCTTAAATTCCAAAATGTCCTTCTAAAGAGATTTCCCTCATTCTCCTCATTGTTGAATAATTCTCAACTATTTCATGCCCCAGTAGGCCTGCATTCCTATTTTAAGTGCATATCTGGGTAGTAGATTAAGAGAGAAAGGATAGAGGCAAAGTTCAAACTTGCCAAAAAGATTTTTTTTTAATTTGACATCTTTTTCCCTATGTCTCCTCATCAAGTGTATAACTAGAAATAACTCTTGACCAAACTGCATTCTTATGCTGCTAATATATTCCATATCCACATCACTCACTCTCTGTTATCTCTACCACTTTGATCCATCAGCTGCTCTTTTCTCTACACCAGGTGAGTTAGCTTTTTCGCTGTAGAGGGACCCTGTTGTCCATCTGGGAATCATTTGTGTATCCAGTATTAAGTAGTGGAGCTGCTGTATTTTGCTTCACCTGCTGTACTTGTTTCTATCTTTGTAATTGGACTTCCTGACGTGAGTGAGGTTGCAGTGGGGACAGATGTTCTTAAAATTAAAAAAGAGAAAAAGTTAAGGACCAGAGAACATGTATAAACATGGTGGTGATTTGCATTGTTAAAAAGGAAGTTTGTGTGCTTTGGATTTCATACACTTTTCTGACTAAAATAAACCAAAGTCATTGTAAAGCAATTATACCCCAATAAAGATGTTTAAAAAAAAAAAAAAAAAAACCAAAGTGAACCTTGGACTTCAATGAAACTTCACTTTCTTGCAGAGACAAGAGAGAAGAAGTGGTTATGAGAAACATGTGCCCGTGATATCTGGCCAGTAGTATCTGCAACTTGTCCGAGGAGTATGAGGGACTCTTCAGGACAGTAGCCACAGTGAACTCAATCAAGGGATTATGGCAAAGAGAAGTCTTTGAGTAAAGAGTGTTGAGAAATGTAGGTTCTTTCCTCACTTCAAATGCTTCAACTCTGGCCCAGATAGGATGTGTTTCCCTTCAATCAGATTCTGATTGCTATGCCATAAATAAAATAAAATAGAGTAAAATAGAATAAAGTAAAAAAAAAGAAAAAATGAAATAAAACAAAAGTCCCCTTTTGATCTCCTAATCACAAAATACATTTCAAGTATTAATCTTCCTCACCTATACACATTGGTTCCATCTATCAGTTTTATCATGCAGTTGGCTTAAAATTAAGGATACATCTTGTCTTTCACTACACAAGATGGATTCCAGATGCTCAGATTAAACAATGGCACTCCCCTGTAGACAAAACGGACCATAGCAGCAAGGTAACTAGGCAAAATGAGCAAACCAGACCCTGCAAATGATCTTAATTATTTCAACTATGAGAGAACAGAAAAGCCCTGGGTAATAGAACAAACAGCTCTGTGAAAGAGCAAACAAAAAGCCCTGATAATTTACATTTAAGCTAAACCTGCTTCCTGCAAAGTATAATGTGTGTGGAATAATTCAGGAAGAAATCTTGCACCATACCATTTTCATAATTGGTATTCTCTGCCAAGTCTTCAGCATCAAGTAGCATATAAGTCATAATGCTAATATTGGTCTGCTTTTCAATTTTTTTAAATGATGTTCTACAGTCAAAGTATTATTGCTGAAAATATGGATGTGCTTTTACATCATTCAAGATGTCTCTGTTGCTTCCAGCATTTGAAAAGTCAATTACAAATGTCACCACTGAGGAGTCAGATTTATACAGCAGACACATATATAGAGATGTATGGGAAAAAATCTATATCTTTATTTCTACTTTCCATGATTAAGAGAAAGTACAGCTGATATACTACTTGGCATAAAATTATCAGGCCTTGGAAAATGGAGTCAAATTGTAGTTCATGTCAATGCTGCACTGACAGGTGAGTTCTGCCCCAGCAATCTTCTGTGGTTCTCAACTATGCTGTAAATTAATCTGTTCGAATCATTGACACTCATCCACAAAGCACAGGTAGCAGTCTCCTTTCATGCACACCAAAGAGAGTGAGATAAAAATAAATTGTAACATCATTAAAAACTTGCCAAAATAATATTTTTCCCATCTGCTAAGCCCAGTCCCTATGATAAGTGAACTAACAAGTATCCACACTCATATTTGATGCACAGACACTGCAGGCAATTAATTAACATGAACATGACAGGAGTCAATTGGGTTTCTCTCTTTTAGACATTAATCAAAGCCTGAAATAGAACACACACCTTGTATAATGCTCAGACTTGTGGGTCTTCAGATGCAGCTGCTGTAATGCCCATTTCTGTCTAAATATCTACAACAAAGTTGGCCTGCTCAATAGTCCTATCCAGGGGACTCTACGTCCCAGGTTCTATGCTGCCAAAGCCATGATCAGCAGACCCGTCATAGCTTGGCCTGCCTCGTTTTCCTGATATGCACACTACAAACAAGGACAACCCAAGGGCAAAGTCTCTTTTTGCATTGAACCAGTCAGTTAAAAATAAACTTTACCGTGTCCTTCCCAATAAAAAAAAAAAAAAAAAATGCTAGACAAATATGTACATCTTAAAATGTTACTGTAAGGAGTATTAGAAAATCCAAAAGGAGATGAATCTTGTCATTAGAAAGCCCCTAATTATCTTTAATCTCATCATGTTTTTTTAAAAGTTTGAATAAATGGATATATTAGAAAATAAGAAATCTAGCAAAAGTATCCTCCTAAAAAGCCCCGGCCAGGAGAATTTTACTGGTAAATTATTTCAAACTTCCAAGGGAGAAATAATTCTGCTCTTTAAATTTTTTTAAAGCACAGAGAAATAAGTTAACTCCTCAAAGTCCTTTTAGAAAGTCATCTTAACAGTGAGGTTTCATGACTTCTAATATGGAAAGAGATCAAGTTAGGCCATGAGAGACAGTGGATAAAAATAAATTAATTGATCATCCTCTGTATTTAAAGTGATTCATTTTGAGTTGAGGCTCAGCAGGTAAATCTAGGTGAAGTGGAAAAGAAAAGCAGACTCAATTACACACTAGTGGAAAAAAGGAACAAATAGCAGAGTTGAGACATGTAATTATACTTAACAAATAGTATGTCTATGGATCATGAAAAAATGGAGATGTGAGTCCTTGCTCAGTTAAGTTGTTTTGTCCTGAGGTTGTTCTGGTAATGCAGACAGGATTGAAGGACCCCAAAACGGAGACTAGATATTGGAAGGAGATGAGGGTTCCTGGGTGTTATCTCTTCTCTTCTCCTTTCCCCACCTCCCCCAACCCCTGTCTTTCCCTTTCCTCTCTTTTGCTCTCCCTCACATCTTCCTTCTGTGTTATTCCTCTCTCCTTTCTTTCCTCTCCTAAACTTTTCTTGGGACACTTATAGATGTAATTGACCCTGTGACTAGAACAGTCTCTACTTGCTTGCTTATGTCAACTATTCCTGTTGAATGGACATTAGGAGGGGAATGCATCTTGAGTGGAGGCTCAACCCAGAGGAATCAGGCACATCTTCAATTGCTGTCATGCATATGCTTTAACTGAATCCTAGCTAGCTAGCTAGTTAGCTGTCTCCATTTGAATCGATTCTATTTTAGTTAATCCCATCAGTGTCTGTGAAACATAGTATTTACCAAAGATGACTGCAGTAATGTCTTCGTGCCACATGATCTTCTAGAACTTTGCCTTACACAAATCAAGAGATGAAGTCTAGTTCTCCTCTCCTTGAATCTGTGACTTCCTGCCAACCAATAAAATATGCAAAAGTACTGTGTGACTTTTAAGGCTAGGTCGTAAAAGGTGTTACAGCTGGGATATTGTTTTTTTCTTTTTTTTCATTTTTTAACATTTTATTGGGGTATAGTTGTATTTACAATGTTGTGTTAGTTTCAGGTTTACAGCAAAGTGAATCTGTAATGCATATATCCACACTTTTTTATTTTATTTATTTATATTTTTTACATCTTTATTGGAGTATAATTGCTTTACAATGGTGTGTTAGTTTCTGCTTTATAACAAAGGGAATCAGTTATACATATACATATGTTCCCATATCTCTTCCCTCTTGTGTCTCCCTCCCTCCCACCCTCCCTATTCCACCCCTCTAGGTGGTCACAAAGCACCAAGCTAATCTCCCTGTGCTATGCAGCTGCTTCCCACTAGTTATCTATTTTACGTTTGGTAGTGTATATAAGTCCATGCCTCTCTTTCACTTTGTCACAGCTTACCCTTTCCCCTGCCCATATCCTCAAGTCCATTCTCTAGTAGGTCTGTGTCTTTATTCCTGTCTTACCACTAGGTTCTTCATGACATTTTTTCCCCTTAAATTCCACATATATGTGTTAGCATACGGTATTTGTCTTTCTCTTTCTGACTTACTTCACTCTGTATGACAGACTCTAGCTCCACCCACCTCATTACAAATAGCTAAATTTTGTTTCCTTTTAAGGCTGAGTAATATTCCACTGTATATATGTGCCACATCTTCTTTACCTGTTTATCCATTGATGGACACTTAGGTTGTTTCCATCTCCTGGCTATTTTAAATAGAGCTGCAATGAACATTTTGGTACATGACTCTTTTTGAATTTTGGTTTTCTCAGGGTATATGCCCAGTAGTGGGATTGCTGGGTCATATGGTAGTTCTATTTGTATTTTTTAAAGGACCCTCCATCCTGTTCTCCATAGTGGCTGTCCCAATTCACATTCCCACCAGCAGTGCAAGAGTGTTCCATTTTCTCCACATCCTCTCCAGCATTTATTGTTTCTAGATTTTTTGATGATGGCCATTCTGACAGGTGTGAAGTGATATCTCATTGTAGGTGTGAAGTGATATCTCTGATTTGCATTTCTCTAATGATTAATGATGTTGAGCATTCTTTCATGTGTTTGTTGGCAGTCTGTATATCTTCTTTGGAGAAATGTCTATTTAGGTCTTCTGCCCATTTTTGGATTGGGTTGTTTGTTTTTTCATCATTGAGCTGCATGAGCTGCTTGTAAATTTTGGAGATTAACCCTTTGTCAGTTGCTTCATTCGCAAATATGTTCTCCCATTCTGAGGGTTGTCTATTGGTCCTGTTTATGGTTTCCTTTGCTGGGCAAAAACTTTGAAGTTTCATTAGGTCCCATTTCTTTAGTTTGTAGCATCTTTAAGATTCTCTATGTATACTATCATGTCATCTGCAAACAGTGACAGCTTTACTTCTTCTTTTCTGATTTGGATACCTTTATTTCCTTTCTTCTGTGATTGCCGTGGGTAAAACTTCCAAAACTATGTTGAATAAGAGTGGTGAGAGTGGGCAACCTTGTCTTGTTCCTGATCATAGTGGAAATGGTTTCACTTTTTCACCATTGAGAACAATGTTGGCTGTGGGTTTGTCATATATGGCCTTTATTTTGTTGAGGAAAGTTCCTTCTATGCCTACTTTCTGGAGAGTTTTTATCATAAATGGGTGTTGAATTTTGTCGAAAGCTTTCTCTGCATCTATTGAGATGATCATGTGCTTTTTCTCCTTCAAATTGTTAATATGGTGTATCACATAGATTGATTTGCATACATTGAAGAATACTTGCATTCCTGTAATAAATCCTACTTGATCATGGTGTATGATCCTTTAAATGTGCTCCTGGATTCTGTTTGCTAGTATTTTGTTGAGGATTTTTGCATCTATATTCATCAGTGATATTGGCCTGTAGTTTTCTTTCTTTGTGACATCCTTGTCTGGCTTTGGTATCAGGGTGATGGTGGCCTCATAGAATGCCTTTGGGAGTCTTCCTCCCTCTGCTATATTTTGGAAGAGTTTGAGAAGTATAGGTGGTATCTCTTCTCTAAATGTCTGATAGAATTCGCCTGTGAAGCCATCTTGTCCTGGGCATTTGTTTGTTGGAAGATTTTTAATCACAGTTTCAAATTCAGTGCTTTTGATTGGTCTGTTCATATTTTCTATTTCTTCCTGATTCAGTCTTGGCAGGTTGTGCATTTCTACGAATTTGCCCATTTTTCCAGGTTGTCCCTTTTATTGGTATAGAGTTGCTTGTAGTAATCTCTCATGATCTTTTGTATTTCTGCAGTGTCAGTTGTTACTTCTCCTTTTTCATCTCTAATTCTATTGATCTGAGTCTTTTCCCATTTTTTCTTGATGAGTCTGTCTAATGGTTTATCAATTTTGTTTATCTTCTCAAATTTGCTTCCTGGACTTAACTATTTCCTTTCCCATATTAGGGAAGTTTTCAACTATAATCTCTTCAAATATTTTCTCAGTTCCTTTCTTTTTCTCTTCTTTTTCTGGAAACCCTATAATTCGAATGTTGGTGTGTTTAATGTTGTCCCAGAGGTCTCTGAGACTGTCCTCAGTTCTTTTCATTCTTTTTTCTTTATTCTGCTCTGCAGTAGTTATTTCCACTATATTATCTTCCAGGTTGCTTATCTGTTCTGCCTCAGTTATTCTGCTATTGATCCCTTCTAGAGTACTTTTAATTTCATTTATTGTGTTTTTCATCATTGTTTGTTTCATCTTTAGTTCTTCTAGGTCCTTGTTAAATGTTTCTTGCATTTTCTCTATTCTATTTCTATGATTTTCTATCATCTTTACTATCATTATTCTGAATTCTTTTTCAGGTAGACTGCCTATTTCTTCTTCATTTGTTAGGTCTGGTGGGTTTTTATCTTGTTCCTTCATCTGCTTTGTGTTTTTCTGTCTTCTCATTTTGCTTATCTTTCTGTGTTTGGGGTCTCCTTTATGCAGGCTGCAGGTTCATAGTTCCCGTTGCTTTTGGGGTCTTTCCCCAGTGGCTAAAGCTGGTTCAGTGGGTTGTGTAGGCTTCCTGGTGGAGGGGACTAGTGCCTGTGTTCTGGTGGATGAGGCTGGATCTTGTCTTTCTGGTGGGCAGGTCCATGTTTGGTGGTGTGTTTTGGACTCTCTGCTAACAGGTGGGGTTGTGTTCCTGTCTTGCTAGTTGTTTGTTATATGGTATCTAGTACTGTAGCTTGCTGGTCGTTGAGTGAAGCTGGGTGTTGGTGTTGAGATGGAGATCTCTGGGAGATTTTCGCCATTTGATATTACGTGGAGCTGGGAGGTCTCTTGTGGACAAGTGTCCTGAAGTTGGCTCTCCCACCTCACAGGCACAGCACTGACTGCTGGCTGTAGCACCAAGAGCCTTTCATCTGTGCAACTGAGAATAAAAGGGAAAAAAAAGTAGAAAGAAAGAAAGAGGATAAAAGAAAAGAAAATAAAGTTTTTAAAATAAAAAAATTATTAAGAAAATTTTTTTTTTAATTTTTTTTTTTTGCGGTATGCAGGCCTCTCACTGTTGTGGCCTCTCCCATTGCAGAGCAACAGGCTCTGGACGCCCAGGCTCAGTGGCCATGGCTCACGGGCACAGCCACTCTGTGGCATGTGGGATCTTCCCGGACCTGGGCACGAACCCATGTCCCCTTCATCGGCAGGCGGACTCTCAACCACTGTGCCACCAGGGAAGCCCGAAAAAAATTTTTTTAAAGTAAAAAAAAAAAAAGGACGGATAGAACCCTAGGACAAATGGTGAAAGCAAAGCTCTACAGACAAAATCTCACACAGAAGCATATGCCTACACACTCTCAAAAAGAGGAAAACGGGAAAAAAATAAATCTTGCTCTCAAAGTCCACCTCCTCATTTTGGGATGATTCGTTGTTTATTCAGGTATGCCATAGCTGCAGGGTACGTCAAGTTGATTGTGGAGATTTAATCTTTTGCTCCTGAGGCTGCTGCGAGAAATTTCCCTCTCTTCTTTGTTCACACAGTTCCGGTTTTCAGCTTTGTATTGGGACCGCCTGAGGGCGTCTGCTTTTCCGCTCAGACAGGATGGGGTTAAAGGAGCCGCTGATTCGGGGGCTCCGGCTCACTCAGGCCGCGGGGAGGGAGGGGTACAGAGTGTGGGGCAAGCTTGCAGCAGTAGAGGCCAGCATGACGTTGCACCAGCCTGAGCTGCGACGTGCGTTCTCCCGGGAAAGTTGTCCCTGGATCCCGGGACCTGGCAGTGATGGGCTGCACAGCCTCCCGGGAAGGGAGGTGTGGAGAATGACCTGTGCTCACACACAGGTTTCTTGGTGGCGGCAGCAGCAGCCTTAGCATTTCATGCCCGTCTCTGGGGTCCGAGCTGTTAGCCGCGGCTCGTGCACATGTCTGGAGCTCCTTTAAGCAGTGCTCTTAGTCCCCTCTCCTCGCGCACCAGGAAACAAAGAGTGAAGAAAAAGTCTCTTGCCTCTTCGGCAGGTCCAGACATTTTTCCGGACTCCCTCCCGGCTAGCCGTGGTGCACTAACCCCTTCAGGCTGTGTGCACACCGCCAGTCCTCTCCCTGTGCTCCAGTTGAAGCCTCCAATCTTTTTTTAGATTCTTTTCCCATATAGGCCATTACAGAGTACTGAGTAGAGTTCCCTGTGCTATACAGTAGGTCCTTATTAATTATTTATTTTATATATAGTAGTATGTATGTGTCAAACCCAATCTTCCAATTTATCCCTCTCTCCCTACCCCCCAGTAACCATACATTTATTTTCTACATCTGTAACTCTATTTCCATTTTGTAGATAAGTTCACTTGTAGCCTTTTTTAGATTCAACATATAAGCAATATCATATGATATTTGTCCTCTCTGTCTGACTTACTTCACTCAGTATGACAATCTCTGTGTGCATACATGTTGCTGCAAATGGCATTGTTTCATCCTTTTCTATGGCTGAGTAATATTCCATTGTATATATGTACCACATCTTTATCCATTCCTCTGTTGATGGACATTTAGGTTGCTTCCATGACTTGACTATTGGAAATAGTGCTGCAATGAACATTGGAGTGCATATATCTTTTAGAGTTACGGTTTTCTCCAGATATATGCCCAGGAGTGCGATTGCTGGATCATATGGTAGCTCTATTTTTAGTTTTTGAAGGAATCTCTGTATTGTTCTCCATAGTGGCTGTACCAGTTTACATTCCCACCACAGTGTAGGAAGGTTCCCTTTCCTCTACACCCTTTCCTCTATACCCTCTCCAGCATTTATTGTTTGTATTTTTAATCATGGCCATTCTGACTTGTGTGAAGTGATACCTCATTGTAGTTTTGATTTGCATTTCTTGGATACTTGCTTTTGAAGACCACATAAGAGCCCTGACTACCCCAAGACTGCCATGCTGGAGAGGCCACAGGTAGGAGGCACTCTGGTTAACAGCCCCAGCTGGATCTCAGACAACAGTTATAACCAACTGCAAGCCAAGAAAGACAGCCTTCTTGAACAGCTCACCATGTTGGGCCTGCAGATAACTGCAGCCCCAGGTGACATCTATTGCACTGTATATGAGTCCTTAAGCTAGAACTGCCTAGTAGACCCCTTCCCAAATGCCTGACCACAAAATCTCGTGTGTGTTTTAAGTTGCAATTGTTTTGGAGTAGTTTGTTATTCAGCAATGGTAGCTGGAACAGTCCTCAACATTTTGAGGGATGATTTCTAATTAAAGCTTGCTGGAATGAAGCACACACAACTTGAGGAAGAAGATTGTACAGAGAAAGTTAAGTGTAATTGTATTTTATAGGAGAAAAATTTGGGGTCTTGTATACTTTTCTCCATGCATCTTCTTCATCAAAGATACATAGGCATGCCAGCTATATTTCCTGTGCTCAGTTCATCTCCCCTGTTCTGTCTGATCTTCTTATGAAATATTGAGTTTCCTAACCTACAGTACTCCTTATCCATTTTGATTAGTATATACTGACCTCCATTCAAACCACCCTTCCTTCAATCTGAACTGGCATCATTGGTCTCCAGAAAACAAAAATAAGAGAAGGAAGAAGGTGAAAGTCCTAGAAAGGTAGTTGAAGGATTTGGATGATACTCAAGAATGTCTCATTTTTCATTTTAAGGAACTATCAAAAAACCCTGTAGTTAGCCATTTCATATTATCTAGCACATTTTTATAACAAATATCTACATATAAATATTACTGTGGGTTTCCTAAATGTATAATTTATTTTTCTGTATGTATCATTTTTTTCTTTTGTAAATTACTTCATAGTTAATTTACAATGTTGTGTTAGTTTCAGGTTTACAGTAAAGTGTTTCAGTTATACATATATATATATATATATATATATATATATTCTTTTTCAGATTCTTTTCCATTATAGGTTATTACAAGATACTGAATCTAATCCCCTGTGCTATATAGTAGGTCTTTGCTGTTTATCTATTTCATATATAGTAGTGTGTATATGTTAATCCCAAACTCCTAATTTATCTCCCCACACACAATTAACTTTTTAAAATGTTTTATTTAGAATATTATTCATACATTAACCTAATCCCTATTTTCTTAGCAATAACTTTGAGTACCTTTACACAATTATTGAATGTGTAAGAATGTCTTTCTACAAATTTTTTTTAACTTTTTAACTAATTGTCTTGGAATATGGTCTTGAGCTCAGGAAAATAATCACATTAACCTTTGAGTCTCTTATTTTACTAGCTATAAGCTGTGAAGTAATCTGTGATTCAGCTTGCTTATACTGCTCTGCCCTTGTAGGGGGATGATCTAGCTTATGACAATCTGGCTGAGTTAGTCCCACCCTGTGTGGGTGTTAGCTTGAATGGCTCTCGTCCCCATGGGGCAAAGAGTTCCTGTCACCTCAGCAAGCAAGGAGGGCAAGTCAGAGCCAGCTAACATCTGTCAGGAACTCCACAGCCAAAGACATTATCTGGAGGGAACAAGAGTTCACTGTCAACTACACTAAACTGAAGGGGAAAAATAATGTAACTTAGGTCACCAACTTGGTCCCAATCATAAGGAGAAAACTGCTAGCTGTAAAATAGCACTAGTAATTTATCTTTTAATTGTGAAGCCAATTTAACATATGTATGCTAATGTTAATTACTCTAGAAAGAGTGGTATGCATGTTGTTCTGATTTGGAACAATAGTGAAGTAAGATTTGCATTTATCTGTTGAACGCTTTAATGGAGTCTTCTAGGGGGAATAACTAGAGCCAGAGGCTCCAAATCTAACTCAGTCCCTCAATGATCATTTTTTTTTAACTGTAAAATGAAGAACCTTTAAGGACATTTCTAGGTATAAGATTCTGAGTCCTGAAAATCATCTTCATTTACTTAGAATATTTTTGAATTTATAAGGTATTAACTTAATAAATGGCTGCTTTTTAGATTGGAGTCTTAATTACCCTTAATGTAACAGATTTGTGGAAAGAAGGAAAGTACTGTCTTATACAGCAAACATCTTTTGCAAAACAATGCTTCCATGAGTTCAGTGTAAGTGATTTGAAAGCATAAAGATTTAATTTCATGTAGGGGGAGGGGTCAATGTACAATTAAGCTTTTATCAAAACCCTTGAAATTGGAACAAGAAAGTGGGTATATTTGAGAAGAGCAAAATTAATGTTGGAGTCCCTGTTTTCAGGCAAATGTCCTTGTGATGCATGGTGTGAACATTGCAAAATGCTTGGTGTTTATTTTTATAGTTGGATTTGCCTTGCAATCAGAGTGGGTAATACTGTTTGATAAGGTATGGCTTAGAGCATAATAATGCTTAGGCTTAAGGCATCTTATAGACATTCTATAATGCTGCACTTTTAAATTTGGAAGAGTTAAGAGCAATTTATTTTAATAGTATCAACAACAGTGGATAGATAGATAGATACATAGATAGATACACAATTCTGTTTGAAGGACAGGAGGTCCTCAGTGTTAGCAAAGACCCAGTGAATGAGGTAAGGTTAGGAGGCCCTGCCCTGCAGGCGGGTGTATATTCACAAAGACTGGTCAGGTCTGAGTCACCATTTTTGGGTTGCTGGCAAGCAGATGAAGTCAGCCCAACTTTGTGTTCTCCTGACTAGAGCAGGATCTAGGTCAAATCCAGGCTCTGCCCACGTGGAGAGGAAAACAGGCATGGGCAGGCCAAGTAGTGAGCAGAGGTCTAATGTGAGCTCAAGTCCATGACTCTCCAGAAAAGAGTAAGGGCAATCTAGCTTAGAGTTGGGATGAAGAAAAGAAGCAATCAATTTCCTTGCCAGAATGTAAGCAAACCATTCCTGAAGCTTCCAGGAACTTGGGGAAACATTTTGATTTGTGCAGCAACCTCTGGATTTGCTGGTTTGGGCTGAGGTAGTTGGAAGATTCTTGGAAACTTTGTGGTAGGATCATCTAGGCCAGTGCTTTTCAAACATCAATGTGCACATGAATACTCGAGGATTTTGTTAAAATAAAGTTTTTGATTCAGTAGATGTGGGGTGGGTCTCAAGTGTTTGCATTTCTAACAGACTCCTAGGTTGAAGCTGATGCTGCATTTCTGGAGACCCCACTATGAGTAGCAAGGGGACCAGCAGTTCTGGCTGCGTATTGTAGTGTTACCATGTGTAGGACTATCAGATTTGGCATATACAAATATGGGATACCCAGTGAAATGTGAATTTCAGATGAAAAACAAATAACTTTTTAGTATAAGTATATTCTGTGCAAATATTTAAAACATATTTATTATAAAAACATATTCCTTTTTTATCTGAAATTCACAATTACCTGAGCACACTCCATTTTATCTGGCAATCCAACATGAAGAAAATTTTAAATGTCCATGCCTGAGTTCCTGCCCCAGCTATTCTGGTTGAATTGGTCCAGGGTGCAGCCTGGGCAAGTGGATGTCACAAAACACCTTACGTGACTTTAACACGCAGCCCCCGTAGAGAGTTACTTATAAAAAGTCGCCCCCTTATTAATCAGGTGAGGACACTGAAACCTAGGGGATTGTATAATATGGCCAGTGGTAGAATGGGGATGACAATTTAAGTTTCAGGTACTCTTTGCCCTATATTCTCTCCATCTGGAGTTGAAAGCATGTTTCCTTCCTTGGGAGCTTAAATGGCACCCTCCATTGTGAACTTTATTGGTTCCTAGATCCCTGAGGTTGGGGGTCATCTCTCCTCATCTAAGTCACTCCTCTTGACCCCACAGACCTCATCCTAGTGAAGTATTCAGAGTGCATTTAGAGATCTGCCTATTATGAATCTTAATTCATGGATGCTTTAAAATTCATTTATTCTCACCCTTAACCTCACATCTGGTTGCTTTAAAAAACAATGTGTCTGGGTGTCTGGGTGTCACCCCCAGAGGTTCTGATTTAATTGGTCTGGGGTGCAGCCAAGGCACTGGGAGTTTTGGAAAGCTCCCTGAGGGATTCTAGTGTGCAGACGGAGATGAACAGGACTGCTCTATCAGACCCTTCAAATGCAGTGGACCAGGGGCCTGTGCTCTAAACTTGTCTGTAAATGGTGGGTCCAGCTGAGCCCATCACAGATGTGTATAAATCAGCAACTTCAAAGGTTGGAAACACTGAGCTTGACTGCAGGGTAAACCTGGAATGCCTCATATGTTATTCTTTCAAGACTTGTCAAGGGCTTCCCTGGTGGCACAGTGCTTAAGAACCCACCTGCCAATTCAGGGGACATGGGTTCGAGCCCTGGTCCGGGAAGATTCCACATGCCACGGAGCAACTAAGCCCATGTGCCACAACTACTGAGCCTGTGCTCTAGAGCCCACGAGCCACAACTACTGAGCCCGTGTGCCACAACTACTGATACTGAAGCCTGTGTGCCTAGAGCCCATGCTCCACAACAAGAGAAGCCACTGCAATGAAAAGCCTGTGCACTGCAAAGAAGAGTAGCCCCCACTCGCCGCAACTAGAGAAAAGCCTGCGCGCAGAATGAAGACCGAATGCAGCCATAAATAAATTAATTAATTAAAAAAAAAAAGATTGCCAGTTTAAAGAAAAAAAAGGCTTGTCAAAGCATCTGAATCTGTTCTAATTAAGAAACACATAGTTTCCTTAGATTCCATCCTCTTAAAATACATATATGAGGCTTGTATGTATTTCCACTAGTCCTAGAATATCACGTTTCTGAGATGACACGCCGAGTAGATAGTTATTTAAAATAAAAATAAAGAAAGAGGTAGGAGGTGAGGAGTGGGAGAGAAAACCAGCATTTGGTTAATGTGAACTTTCTAACTAGCAGTTTCAAGGTGCTAGAAATACTTTCCTAGCCCCAGTCCTTCCCTGTGATCTTATACTTTTTCCACTCATCAGAAGAAAGTGGACCAGGTTCCTGCTTTAGAAACAGCTGCATATCAGGCCTTTTGTGAGGAAGGAAGAGTTCTTAAGCAAAGTATGTTGGCAGGAACTAGGACAATAAACAGTAAGACTTTGTACTTTTTTCCCGCTTTCTTCTTCAAGAATTGAAATGCACTCAGAGCAAGCCAGGGATGGATTGCTACTATTCAAGACAGACAGATGAGAGTCCTCAGAAGTCTCAAAATTGCAGAGTATTATTTTCCACACTTGTGAAGGTTATTCATGTTTTTTCTATAGGGAAACCCAGTCTTTCCACCTGTCAAGGAGTGGTGAGTAATTAGAATAATAATTAGGCTTATTAATTAGCCTGATCCCATTGTATTAAACCCCATTACATCTCTAGAAGATTGACAAATTAGATTTAGATGACTAGATCATATGATTGGATGTTCACCAACTTATCCAAGCCAGACTTCCCAACTTCCATTTCAAAGGTTCTTCACAACTAAGACAGAGCACCACCCATGATTTTGTTGTATGGTTCTTGTTTTATTCTTTAAATCAGATAGACTTTGATTCAACTCCTTCTAGGTCAATTGAGAAAAAACTAGGCTACACAGATGGAGAGATTTATTGACTCAGTACAAGGCAAGGCTAATCCCCCCCATCAGTTTCAATGCACCTGAAAATCCTTAGAACTGTCCTGTAAAGCTGGGAAGTATCTGTAGTAGTGTATTCAAGAGTGTTATACTTTTCACCAAATTATGATATGTGCTTTGTAAATCTAGCGAAAAAAGCAAAAAGGAAAGATGTATTAGGTGGGTCATCTCTTTTTAAATTACTACTTGTCAGAAATATCTTTATAGAGATATTAATTTGTATTATGATCCCTTTTATTTTTCCTTTCCTCTCTTCCAATTCCTAAACACTCCTTTGTCTCACAGGAAGTTTATATCAGATGGTTAGAAACAGAAGTTATCTTTAGACTACCTGGGTTCTAAGCTCACGTTTTACACAAGACTTGAAGCCTCCCAGACAAGTGTCATGGATATGAGGTGACCAGTAAAGAAGCTAAAACCGAAGAATATTTTGCCCTGCGTTGTACCCAAGAGACTAGAACCCTAGCGTGGGCTGTGTCTCTCAGAATTTGCAAAACCTGAGTTTGGGCAAAACAACTTTCAGAGTTTGGAGTCAATGGTTATCAAAGGATTTGCAGGCTTGGACAAGAAGTAGGGTTGTAAGATTTAGCAAATAAAGATATAGGACATTCAATTAAGTTTGCATTTCTGGTAAATGTTGAATTGCTTTTTAGTATAAGTATGGCCATGCAATATTTGTGACACATTTATGCTAAAAGTTATTCATTGTTTATCTGAAATTCAAAATTAGTTGGATACCCTGCATTTTATCTGGCAAACCTAGCAAGGTGGATTTCATTATTGATTATGATGGATTGACAGATCCTGGCTTCCATTTTCCAGAGAGCAAGCAAGCCTCCTTGATTCTTGGGTGTTACTAGGTCAGAGGAAGGGCTCCCCTTTAATGGCTGAGATATATTTTCCATGAGCTGGACCAGATGAAATCTCAGAATAAGATTTAATTATTTTAAAAGGTATTTCTTGCACATCAAAGTCTTTGATTGCAGATACATACTCATTATAACCATAATCCCTGTCTATCACAGACGTGTTTCCTAGGAGATCTGGACATTTGGTCACTTTCTTGTAGGAAGATGTAGAGGTGGAGGGAGAGAATCTTGAGGGTTTGTTCTTATTTTTTCTGAATGTGACAAGGGGTCATTTTTCATGCTCTAAAAAGAGATTAGAACACTCCTGATGCCATGTTTCTAAAATAGAAAATATCTGATATCACCAGAATGCCATTGGTGTCAATGGAAAGTGGACTTTATAATACTTCTCTTCAAAGAAATAAACGTTGGGTTTTGTCTAGCAAAGTGTATCACGTCATGTAAGTATACCACAAATACATTAAAATCAGGAAGACCAGGTTTTCATGAAAAAACAAACACTATAAAGATTCTCAGGGAAATGGCTTACTATGTCTACCCACAAATGTCTACCCATATAGGGAAAAGAACTGGACACAAGAGGTTCGTGAATATGGCCCACTAAACCAACCGTGGCTCACATTGCCATTTGCAAGGCAGTGAGGGACCAATAATGGGTGAGTCCTTCATTTGTTTCTTGGATGGAGCGTGGCTGCTGGTTAATAGGTCAAGGATAAACCACAGCCTGGGACAGGAAGTGAAGAGGGATCCCTGTTCAGCTCAACCTAAAGGTGAAATCGAGGCAGGCAGATTATAAGGTTCCAAAAATCAGTTCAGGCCGGAAAAGAGGATTAACATCCCATCTCTCAATGACACTATGACAAAGTCTTTCTTGTTTAATTTTATTATTTTTTAAAAAATGAGCAACAGCCTTAAGATCCTGAGTTTAAAAGCCTGATCCTGGCCTGAGTCACTGGCACCACTCCCTAACTGCTCTCCTCTGCAGGTGTGCTGTGGGGCTGCTTCCACTCACACCCAACCCTATCCCCTCTCCACACCCCCCAACTCCCCAGAACAATTGTAAAATTGAAGGAGATCCTCTCAGGGTGGTATAGCTTCAGGCATATGAATTTCTTCCAGGGCTCTCTGAGCTTGGAAGCAGTTTAAAGGTAAAAAGTTTGAAGAGTGAATGAGTTCCCAAGAATAAACAAGTTTCAAAGGAATCTGAATGAGGGATTTTGTTTTTGTGGGATATTTTTTTAAATGACATTTGCTTACTTAATGTAATAACTCCTTGAATATATTGCCTTGAATGATATAATTTATTTACATAATTCTGGATTGGAAAACCATGAGCAAATTCAAAGAAAACTTCTGGAAAGAAGAAAACTTGTTTTTGTGAGGATTTTAGAATGAAATATATGAGATATGTATATATGTATATACACTGATGGCAGTGTGTAATGCCATATTTCTAGCATCCGACAGTATTTACAAACAAGTGATTGTTGAACTGGGAAGGGATGGCCTCCCTCCAGAGTGTTACTTTGGGTTCTTGAAATCTTACTTGAAGTGACCCTTAGGAGTGGAGTCTACTTATTATTTGAAAGAAAGCATGTTTCATTCCAAAGTGTTAATGTGGAACGTACTAATTTTAAGTAATTGATGGATGACCTTTCTTTAATAAATAAATTCCATTTTTCCAAAAAAAAAAACCCAAAATACATACACACACATATATTTCTTTCTAATATCCTCACAAAAACAAGTTTTGTTTTTGTGTATATTATATATATGCAAATACATACATATCTGTATATATATACAGAAGTATAGATTACATACATACATAGGTATAGAGAGATATAGATATATAGATATTTGGAAAAGAGGACAAAAATTAATTTAGATCATAAGCCAATTTCTAGCCTGTTTTAATTTATGCCAAATTATTTCTATGGGATTCAAAAGAAGATGGTGTTTTATAGTTATTCCAATCCAAGTTTCTGCTTTTTAAAGCATTTGCTACATTGACTGTTACAAAAGGAGGGAAGTCCTTTAAGTACTGAACATTCTAAACCTGAGTTAAGCTACACCTCAGGACAATTGTTCAATCATTTGAGGGATTTGTCTATTTATTGGACATAGAAAAGAAGATTTGATGAGAAAACTAGAAATTATCTGCTCCAGATTGATGTCAGACAAGAATCATATAGTGATTTTGTTTTCTGTATGATTTTGAGGAGACAACATTACCAAACCACTCTAGAAGACTCCAGAGTCACTAAGGTTTATCTACTGGGAATATCTGTCTAAGTGTAGATTCCATTGGTAGCCTCCTGCTTCAATAATTTTTTCCAAAGTTTCATTTCCCATGTCAGAATTCTTACCTGGCTTCTGTCTACAATAAAATATTAATAGTCGGTAATGTTTCTGGTTCTGATACTGAAATAAGAATGGCAGAATAAAGTAATGAAAGCAGATTAATAACTGAAGCAGTTTTTAAAAGTCTCCTTTCTTATGTGAACCCAACCTGCCTAGAAATTCAATAAGATGAGAGTTTTATTCATGAAAAATTATCTACTGGATGTCGTTTTGGGATTGGGAGAGTCAGAGAGAGTATAGAACTAGACTTTTCAAAAGACATCATAGATTTTCTTCTAAAGGCATCAAATAATAGATTCATATTACTGCTAAACGTTTGGCTTTCCTAGACTCATGTCCCAGCATGAGTAGCACACATGTCCCTGCTTAGCAAGAGCATCAAGGGGGAAATTCAAAGATAGAGTTGAGAAATGTGGAGGAAATGAAGCACTAGATTTCCGGAGAGATACATGAATTATAGAAAAAGATGAACTGGATTATTTTCAGGAGTGCTCTTATAGGTGGTAAACTGCAAATCTTTTAATAACTTTATTGGGAACAAGCACTTTGAAGTCACATTTGACTAGTATCTTGTGTTTTTACAAATGAGACCCTAAGGTGAGGCTGAGCTATTTGGCATACCCTGATTATTTTGGTCACATAGACATATTTTATAAGTCCACATGGAATATGAGTTTTATAAAAATAAGAGTTACAAATTTCCTCTCTGATTCTTCATGTCTTGTTGGTTCATGCCCAATAAGTGAAGCTGGAATGATTTCTAAACTTGTTCAGATACAGGTCTACTACATAGATCCCTCAAAATATTACTAATAGTAACTTACATTGTGGAGTATTTTACAGCTTATAAAATGCTTTCTCAAATTATCATCTTTATAACACATCACTTTATTTCTGCCCTGCAATATCTGGAAGGCTGTTCAAATATCATCTTTAACCAGAAAGCATACAGTCTATTTGGTTAACATACACTCACACTAACTTTAAGTTGCTTTTGAGTCCAAATAGAACCATCCTTGAATGGGTAGTGGTCTTCCTTTCTCTTGCTTTTACAGCCATCTCTTCAATCTCTGGCTCCACCTGGTGGAATATTGTGAGGTCATAACTATGGGCGTCATTGTTCCTGAATCTACCTTATGGGGCCAGTATTGTGATTTATGATCCTCCAAGGAAATAAAAGTATGTCTTTCAGAAACTGTAGATTGGATTACCTATTGTCCCCTCAAATTTTCTCTCGCTAATGTGACTGCCTCTTGGAGTGGAATATCTATTTTGCAAAAATACCCCTTTCCAGTAGGACTAAAAAAGAAATGACACACAAGTTAAAAGAGAACCCTATCCTGCCAACAATAGCTTACACTGTTCTTCTGTATTTTTCACTTCACTGAAACACATAAGAACATCTCCCATGAAGCAGGGTGGGCTAAGGGTGCTATCAAAGGAAAAACTAAGACTTATAGTATGAAAAACTGGAACTTCTGCTAACTGCATTTCCCCAAAACAAAACAAAAAAATTATGGAGGCAGAGACAAGATCAAAAGGCAAGTGTTTTGATCCTCCATGTAATGTTCATAACTTGTACATGACATTGTTTAAAATAAACAAATTAGATCCTTCTTTTATTATGTTCCATAATATACATTTTACATATTTTTGAATATCTTAAATATTATGCAACAAAAAAATGAAATGAAGAAAATCTCCTTCTCCAAAAAGATTAAAAAAGCAAAAGCAAATGAAAGAATGGTATTAAAGTGAGTGTCACTTTATCCCTCCACAGCCACATCTTCTCTTCATGGTTGGAGGAGAAGCTTGTCTTGTTCTGTTTCTTAACCACTGTGGATCTTCCCACACTTAGTTTATGGGAAAGAGTTTCCCTCATGAGGGAGCAGTGAGCAAATCTGGGAGGTGGAGAGACAGTGGTGAGAAGATAACTTGACCCAGACTTCCCCATCTTTTAGACCCCCAGTAGGCTGCCCCCTCTAGGACTAGGAGTATTAATTACCATATATTTTTAATAGACTATTTTAGAGCAGTTTTTGTTTCACAGAAATATTGAGTGGAAGGTTCAGAGATCTCCCGTGGCACCCCTGTCTGCATATACCCACAGCTTCCCTCACTATCAGCATCCCCCAGCACAGTGGCACATTTGCTACAATGGATGAACCTACACTGACACATCATTATCACCCAAAGTTTAGAGTTTACCTTATGTTTTCTCTTGGTGTTGCACCTTCTTTTTGTTCTGACAAATGTATAGTAACATGTATCTACTATTATTGTATTATACAGAGTAGTTTCACTCCCCTAAAAATCCTCTGTGCTCTACCTATCCATCCCTCTCTACCCCCCAACCCCTGAAAACTATTAATATTTTTACTGTCTCCACAGCTTTGCCTTTTCCAGAATATCATATAGTTGGACTTGTACAGTATGTAGGCTTTTCAGATTGGCTTCTTTCACATAGTAATATACATTTTAATTTCCTCCATGTCTTTTTATGGCTTAATAATTCACTTCTTTTTAGTGCTAGATAATATTCCATGGTCTGTATGTACCCAAGTTTCTTTGTACATTAAACTACTGAAGGACATCCTGGTTGCTTCCAAGTTTTGATAAATTATGAATAAAGCTGCTAAAAACATATGTGTGCAGATTTTTGTGTGAATGTAAGTGTTCAACTAATTTGGGTATATACCAAGGGGCACAATTGCTAGATCTTATGTAAAAATGTGTTTAATTTTGTCAGAAACTACTAAACTTTTTTCCAAAGTGGCTGTACCAGTTTACATTCTCACCAGCAGTGAATGGGAGTTCCTGTTTCTCTACATCCTTGCCAGCATTTGGCAGTGTTAGTGTTTTGAATGTTGGCCATTCTAATAGGTGTATAGTGGTAGCTCATGGTTGTTTTACCAAGTGATTTTAAAAAAACAAACCTGCAAGGTGGATGGCAGTCACATTTCAGGAGGTACATGGCTTGTGTTGTGTTCTTTCCAAGTCTCCATGCTAAGTAGAGGGCTTTCCTTTCTCCTTTGCTACTAATTATATCTTAAGGGCCAAATCACTGATATCTTTGGGTTTGTCTTTTCTTTCCCAGATTAAGAAGGAATCGGGATAGCTTTCCAACCCTGACTGTGGAATAGAATCACCTGGGAAGCTTTTAAAAAGTGTTGTTCCCCAGGTACCACAACAGATTACTTAAATCAAAATCTCTGGGGGTGAGGCTTTGGCATGATATTTTTTTTTTTTTTTTTTTTTTTGCGGTACGCGGGCCTCTCACTGTTGTGGCCTCTCCCGTTGCGGAGCAACAGGCTCCGGACGCGCAGGCTCAGTGGCCATGGCTCACGGGCCCAGCCGCTCCGCGGCATGTGGGATCCTCCCACACCGGGGCACGAACCCGTGTCCCCTGCATCGGCAGGCGGACTCTCAACCACTGCGCCACCAGGGAAGCCCGTCATGATATTTTTTGTCTAAAAGCTTCCCATGAGATTCTAATATGCAGTTTTGATTGAGTCTTACTGGCTTGAGGACCTGTAAGATCTCTTTTCATCCTTAACCTCTGCACCATCCATTCCGCATTTCACAGTCTCCTCCACACTCCCCTTTCGTACATTATATAACAACCACTTGCTAACTGGATCTTCATTCTCAGATACCATAGTACAAGTCTTCCAATTTCAATTTTTTTTATGTGGCATCATGTTCTCTCCTGCCTTACTACTGAGGGAGTGGAGAGGAGATCTATAGATCCCTTAAGATCACCTAAATATACTATTTATATCAAGAGATAAATTGTCATTTACTTAGAAGAGTTGTAATTCTGTTTGATTAAAAAAAAGTCAGTGGTATTGGTATTCCCTTACTTCTTATACAAACAAAATAAGGTTGGACCAGGGCAAATTAATTACCATAGCAAAAGTTACCTTGTTACCCTTTAATGCAGCTCTTTGGTACTGTTACAAATGTGTATGTGTCTGGCCAAGTTGAGTCCTCCACATTGCATGCCAATAATTTGTTTCTCCATGGACAACTTCCTTTCCCATGCCTTTGGAAATTATTTCAAAAAATTTACTTTTCTTCTCTTGGCCCCTAGACATACCTTATACTGCATTCTAGGCACATAACCTTGAAGATTTTTTTTTTTATAAGAAACTTGATTAAGTCTACCGTTAACTTCTGACCTTACTACCCACTCACTTATCTGTTTCTGCATGCGTTTGCTCTTTTTTGCTATATCTGTGGAAGAAAAGTTACTTTCTGCTCTGCATTGCTTATTATTCCTGCTATTGTCTCAATCATATGCCCTCTTACCTTTTCAGAGCCTTTGATTTCTTTTACTCATTTGTATCCAAATGTGGCTCAGAATAAATCTATGTCTTGATCTCTTACTAACTACTTCCACTTGGTTGTTCCACTGGCACTTCAAAAAAGAGTGCCAAAATGCCACCCCATTTTGTTTCGATTGTGATCTCAACAGGAGTAGTCATAAGAAATAAAGGTCCTTCATCAAGCAATACTTCTTGGTCATTAACTACATAAACTGTATATGTAAAGATGCATATGGTACAGTGCTTACCCCTGGAGCAGCTCACAAAACTTTGTTAATTGGGCAAATATGATATACGATATATAGTTATCCTACATGCACCCCAGTACACGGTCATCAAAAGAGTAAACAAGCAATGCAGTGTAAAGCACCTAGCACATGGAAGTCATTCCATCCTGCTGCTTATGGAAGAACTGGACTTTGGGCTAAGCCTTAAATCGTTAAACAAATTCCAGGTAGTTGTAGGGGTTGGCATTCCCAATAAGCAAACAGCAGTGAGTGAATATGGAACAGAGTTGTAGAAAGAAGTGTTTGAGGATAGTGAGCAGGTGTCTATGTTGGTGGGGAGTTCTTCCAGGTCTTAAGAATAACTCACTCATTTAATTTCCTATAAATTAATTCACAATGAGGTGTCAATGGCTCAATGATACATGGCCTAGGACATGAAAGGATTTTTCTAGATTAATGCTTCCATTCAAAGGGCTACATCTCTAAAGGTAGTGTTTTCAAATCAGATGGTAGGATGATTTGGGAGTCGGAGAAACTTTTAGCATCATCACTCAAACCATACCACAAAAGATAATTTGGTCAAGTCCCACTGAAAGATGAGCTGATAAAACGTTGGTTTTGAAATTGCTTTTTTATTATTGTTATTATTATTTTTAGCTGTTTGGAAATTGTCTTCCTTCTATGGGGAGGTGAATGAATTTTAAAGTAATATGGTAATTGTATGTGAGTTTGTGTGCTTGTGAGTGTTACTGTGTTTATGCCCTGGGGCGTCCTAGGTGGAGTGCTCCCTTGAAAAATTCGAAACAAATAAATGAAATGAGAGCTGACCTAAATTTTTGCCTCAAACTGGAACAGAGTTCAAACTTTTGAGGAGGATCAAAAGCTTGATTAACAGTTGTTTATTTGTTTTTAGAGGCTTTGCTTCCCTCCAACTCAAAAAAGTAAAAGTGATCAAACACTACACTCTGAGAGAGACTCTTGTCTCAATATTTCCAACCGGGTTGAAACCAGGAAGTACTTGTGAGGCAACTGGGAAACCCAAGTGACTTGCAGCCTAAGGTCCAAGATTCAAGGGGTTAGGAGGAGTTCAGCTGTGTTTCATGTTGGCATCCAAGGAAAACATAGCAGTAATGTTGTGTTCAGTGGAACTGAGATCCTACAAGGGGAGAAAACATCATTATGTCAAAGAGAAAAAGTACATGGCATTTGTGTTTTCCACCAATGGAAAAGTACATTTATTGATTGGTTGAAAAGCAAAAAAAGACCCCTGGGATGTGTTGAGACCTGTGGGTTAACTTGAGGCAGCTGGCGTAAGGCATGAGCCATGAGGGAGAAGTCAGGGGACTTGGAAATGAGGCCCTCGTCTCACAGCTGTGTGACCTTGGGCATGCTGTGTAGCTCCTACAGAATTCGGTGTCTGAATTTGTAAAGTATTCACTTGTTCAGAAATACCAATGGCTTGTCCTTGTCTTGCAGGACACACTGAAATAGTACTTTCAATTTTTCTGAATTGGGTAAGAACCAATCATACTCTTGAGAACAGTAAAATTCAGGAGTGGGTCTTAAGACATACCAAAATCATTTTTAAAAAGAGATTAAGGGCTGTGAGAGTTTGGGGAAAGGAGGGGGTCATTTGGCTTAACTTCCATGCTTTGGAAGGCTTTATAAAAATAGAATTGAAAGTGGGTAGAGTTTTGGCATAGAGAAACTCATTGGGTGAAAGGCATTCCAAGCAGAAGTAACAACCATTAAAAAAAAGTTACCATGACAAGAAAAAGTAAGACTTGACATGGCAAATAACAAGTAGGCAAAAATGGGTGCATAAACTGGAGAAGCATTAGGAGATAACTTTGGAAACATCACTGAAGCCAAAGGATAGCTGCCAGTTTAGATTTTATTTTATAAACAAAAGGTGAGCCCATTCCATTAATTTAGGTCAGCAGTGGTACGGCCTCACCAGCACAATGGTTGTGCTTATATAGAAAGGAGATTGTGAGTCTCAGGGTTACGATGGAAGTAGGATCAAGAAGATCTGGCAACTGAATGTGGCCAACAGGTGGGCCAGAGGAGTCAGAGAGCTAAGGCTTCATACTTGAATGACTTGGGAGATGGTGCAGTTAACTTGCGGAAATTGGGATAGTAGCAGGCTTGAGAGAGAAAATGGTGAGTCTGGTTAAGTTTGAGGTTAGAAAGACGTCTGGGTGAAGATGGGATTGTGAAACATAAGATCAAGAGCTAATGATGGCTTGAGACAACAATGGAGTCATTTGCATTGACATCATTGAAATCATGAAATTATTGGATATTGATGGCCATTATTAAATATATTATCCTGAGTCTGATACCAGCTGTACAGATATTTTTCCTGGGCTTCGTTGATAAGTTTCCAGTGGAAGTGTGGCTCTTGACAACTGGACTTTGTCCCTGGAACTTAGACCCTTCTCTACTGAGCTGAATTTCAACACATACATGAGTTCTTCAAGTCTAATCCAGCTTCTGCCATTCACTGCCTGTTTTGATCTCCCTGGTTTTCATCATGACTCCAATTCATTAAATCCTTGACCTATAGCTCCCATGTTGATAAGAGTTAGAAATACCTATCAAAATATTTTCAAAAGAAATATCAAAAGAAAAATGGATGTGTCAGGCTTTTGTCTGCATCTTTAGATTTCTGATTTTAACTCTTCAAATAAAACCTGTGTCTTCAGGATCTGGATGTATCATTTTAATACTTTCTATAAACAATATGCATTTTAATAATGTTGCATTTCCAAAGAATATTCCAGGAAAATTTCAGTGCCAAGAAAACATAAGAAATCCCTTCCCTGTATATATCACATTTTTCCTTTTACATTCTTCTAGAAGGGCTCATATAGATCATATAGATATTTAATAGTCAGAGACATATAAAGAGATAAGATACAATTATATGAGGTAGATGACCTGCCTTGAGGCCAGGCTTTAAAACTTTGTAGTTCTGTGACTTTTGATAAATCATGTCAGATTTCAGAGTTGCACCTCAGTAGTGTGAGAATACAATGAGGGATAGCACCATTCTCTGAAAGCTATAAATAACTAAGAAATATAAAATATTGTAATATTTGATAAGGGCAGAGTAAAGATAAATTATTCACCATAATCCAGAATATTAGAAGTAGCACTTACATAGTAAATTTACATTTATTTGTATTATTATCATTATTTGATTAATGCTTATAATCAGTATCAGATTTCTAGCTACATGATAAAGAGTCTAAGCCATCTTTTGCTCATCATCATAACCCCAATAGTTTGTATTGCAAGTGCCATATAGATAGATGCTAAGTAAAAACTTTTGAATGAATAATTGAATACGTTGTAACTTAAATTTAGTCATTTTAGTGTAATAAAATAAACAATTTAAATTATGAAAAACATTTCCCTTCTAAAATTCAATATAGAGGATGGTACAAATTGCTACAAGAGGAATTTGGATAAAATGTATGGATGAAAAATCTATGGCAGCAAAATGAAGTTTTGAAATGAGAGATGACTGAAAAAACTTTGAGGCCTTAGCCCTGTTTTCCTCTGCTTCTGTAGCTAGAATAAACCACCGCTGAATTGATCTCTTACTAAATAGTCTTTCTTGTGTTATAATGTTATGTTCCCTTTGCTTTGTTTTTTGTGTGCTACTATGTAAAACATATGTTCTTCGAAGAGCAAATAACACTCACATTTCATCCTCTTTTCTATTACTCCTTGAAGTTTTATCTTCATCTACATAATTTTATTGAATTTGCTCTCAAAGTGTTCCCTGACAGCTTTATAGAACATTTCCCTTGCCTGTGCTGATAATCTCTCCTTTCTTGAATCTCACTTCCTTTGGCTTCTACAATAAATATATTTTTAAAACTTTCCTCCCTTTTTA
This sequence comes from Neophocaena asiaeorientalis asiaeorientalis, assembly GCF_003031525.2. Classification (NCBI taxonomy): domain Eukaryota; kingdom Metazoa; phylum Chordata; class Mammalia; order Artiodactyla; family Phocoenidae; genus Neophocaena; species Neophocaena asiaeorientalis. Next base: position 2,357,196 of record NW_020175089.1, on the reverse strand, counting down.
AACTTTCTTTGTCACCACAGGCTCTGGACGCGCAGGCTTAGGCTGCCATGGCTCACGGGCCTATCCTCTCCACGGCATGTGAGATCTTCCCGGACGGGGGCACGAGTCCGTGTCTCCTGCATCGGCAGGCGGACTCTCAACCACTGCGCCACCAGGGAAGCCTGTCACCATGTTTTTTGACCTTATCCCCAACAACCTCAAATAGAGGGACTCCAAGAACGTCTTCAATCTCTTCTAGTTTTTCTACACAGTCTTCCTTCACCTGCATAGAGCAAGTTTCAGTAGCCACTTGGACATCTTGACATGGGTATATTCATAATATCCCAACTACCTTGGACTATAAATCACCATTCAGCACTCAAACGTGACTCTTTCTCTTCCCCTCTTTTTCCTTCTTCACCCCATATTCAATAAGAGTCCTGAAAGTCTTACTTCTCAGTACCCATTATGTGACTACCATTTTTCTGCCCCGACTATCACAACCCTTGTTCCATTGGGCTTTATTATAATAATAGTGTCTTATTACCTTACCTCTGTTTCATTGGCTCACGGACCCAGCCGCTCCGCAACATGTGGGATCTTCCCGGACTGAGGCACGAACCCGTGTCCCCTGCATCGGCAGGCGGACTCCCAACTACTGCGCCACCAGGGAAGCCCCATGGGATATACTTCTGCCAAAATGATCAATCTAATATTTAGATCTCCTCTCCCTACTAAGTCTCTAAAGTGAAAAGTTCTACCATATATGATTTTTAAAAATAAGCCTCCAAACTGTTTTTCAAATCTCCTTTATTTTTACTTTTTAAATTATATAATATGTAATTATTATTATAGCACATATACCATGCACTTCACCCATTCAGAGTGTACTATTCAATGTTTTTTAGTATGTTCACAGCATTGTAACCTACACCACAATCAATTTTAGAACATGTTCATCACTTTCAAAAAGAAATGCCATATCCTTTAGCAGTCATCCCATCAATGTCCCCTATCCACCCCCAATCCATAGGGGGCCTATGTAACTATCTACTTCCTGTCTCCATAGATTTTCCTATTATGGAAAATATTTTCCTATTTCATAAAGATAAAATCATTTGTATGTGGTCTTCTTTCACTTAGCATAATGTTTTTAAGGTTCATCCATATTGTAGCATGTATAAGTATTTCATTCCTTTCTATTGTAAAACAATATTCCATTGTATGGATAGACCATTTTTATTTATCATCAGTTGCTAGTCTCCTTTTGCATTATTTTTTCTTCTTGTTATATATTGTACTCTTATCCTTACAATCTTAAATTCCCTTTTCTCAGATTCTTAGACTTGCATGTACCTGCTTTGTTTTAGAGTTAATTGTTTACATTTCTTTTTTTTTTTTTTTTTTTGCAGTACGCAGGGCTCTCACTGTTGTGGCCTCTCCCGTTGCGGAGCACAGGCTCTGGACGCGCAGGCTCAGCGGTCATGGCTCACGGGTCCAGCCGCTCCGCGACATGTGGGATCTTCCCAGACCAGGGCACAAACCCATGTCCCCTGCATCGTCAGACAGACTCCCAACCACTGCACCACCAGGGAAGCCCAAGAGCTAATTGTTTACATTTCTTAATTTCCAGTAGATTTTAAGACAATTCTTTACTCTTCCTTAGTTGTTATATTCTTAGAATTATTTTTTTTTCCCATGGATACTCAATTCCATTCAATGGAACTGTATTAGGTCTACTGTTTTCAGTATTTTGAAATTTAGGAATGTTATAAATATAGTAAGTATATTACTATGTGTGTGTGTGTGTGGGATAGTAACTATATTACTGTGTGTGTGTATAAAGTATAACTGTAAACTATACTACATTGTATATATATTATACTATAGGTTAACTATATTGTATGGTAACTACATACTATACTATAGTGCAGTTTATGCAAAAATAAACACAATCTCTCTCTATATATAATATACATATATATGTGTGTGTGTATGTGTATATATATATATATATATATATATATATATATAGTATCCATGATGTCCAGATGTTTAAGACTACGATCAGGTACCATATGGTCATTATGCTTATATAATTGATTTGATGCCCTTTATGTATGGAATCATATTATTCTTGGCATAAATAAATCCTTGATGATAGATTATCTGTATCAGTTATTTGGAATTCCTTTGCACAAAGGTTTGTCTGTTCTATTTATTTACTTAGATCAGTGTGCATGCATGGATACTCATATTTTGGATTATCACTCAATACTTTGTTTTATTTATTTATTTATTTAACTCAAATTTTTCCAGTGTTGGCTGTTGAGGACTCTTTCAGAAATGCCTGTGCCCTTTTGGCATTTCCCATCTTTGTTTTTTGTTGTTGTTTGATTGTTTGTTTTAGCACTTCCTTATTTTCTGGCACCACAAGATACTCCAGGCTCATTTTGTATATTCCTTGCCCATGTCATACAATAAGCCATTTCTCCAAGGAGACCTCGTTTCCTCTTGTTGGAGAACAGCATTGAAAACTAACATCTGGGTGCTAGATGTGCTTGTTGCTTCTGAGGTGTGACTGTTTCTAGGTTCTCTCAGTTGACAATGCAAGAAGATATATGTTTATATATGAACCCATGTATACACACACACACACATATATATATAAATATTTATATGCATAACCATTTGTATCTATATTAAGCTAAACATGAGTTCATACCTGTCAAAAGAAATCAGCAGTGATAGATGAAGGGTTTGTACCAGGATCTTAGAATTGTCTAGAAATGAGCAGGTTACAAGTACTGCTCTAAATGTTAACACCTGTTGCATTTATATTATTTCCCTTTGCTATCATGTCAGTGAAACTTCAGAAGTACATTCTTTGCAACTTGTATAACATTTTCCATTTTTCAGGTTTTACTTATCAGGCTTGTGAGCCAATTCAAATAATGTTTGTCACCCCTATTACCATTGATTTTGCTTTTGGAGCAAACTGAATAAAACAACAAAATGAAAACTGACAGAAAAGAAGAAAAAAAAAAGACAAAGATGTCTCCAACTTGAATTCAGTACCACATGGCTCATTCTACACTCCCCTTTGCCCTGTATGTGTGTAACCCCCCACCACAATGGTGACAAACCTGGTTCTCACCCACCATCTTCCATGAATTTACTAAATTGTTTGATTCCTGTATACCCATATAGGGGTTTCAAAAATTTTAACCCATACCCTCATGAGAAACAACTTTAGCAGCTAGTGTTTGATATTCTCATATATCTCTGTTCCACTGATTGAGTTGGAGCAGCAAACCAAAATAAAAGCTAGTCTTGGGCATTTTATAATCTAGAACAGCAGTCCCCAATCTTTTTGGTACCAGGGACCAGTTTCATGGAAGACGATTTTTCCACAGACTGGCCCGGGTGGGGGATGGTTTCAGGATGATTCAAGCACATTACATTTAGAGTGCACTTTATCTCTGTTATTATTACACTGTAATATATAATGAAATAATTATACAACTCATCATAATGCGGAATCAGTGGGAGCCCTGAGCTTGTTTTCACCACCACTCACTGATAGGGTTTGGATATGAGCCTGCAAGCAATTGATTTATTATGGTCTCTGTGCAGTCAAACCTCTCTGCTAATGATAATCTGTATTTACAACCACTCCCCAGTGCTAGCATCACTGCCTCAGTTCCACCTCAGATCATCAGGCATTAGATTCTCATAAGGAGCATGCAACATAGATCCCTCGCATGCAGAGTTCACAGTAGGGTTCACGCTCCTATGAGAATCTAATGCCACCGCTGATCTTACAGGAGGTGGAGCTCAGGTGGTAATGTGAGTGATGGGGAGCAGCTGCAAATACAGATGAAGCTTCGCTCACTTGCCTGCCACTCACCTCCTGCTTTGCGGCCTGGTTCTTAACAGGCCACGGACAAGTACCAGTCCGTGGCCCAGGGTTTGGGGACCCCTGATCTAGAAGAACAGGTCCTCCAAGAAAGTCTAAGCTGTAACATATACTGGCCTAGTTTTTTAAATGGGAAAAAATAAGATGCAATTCACAAAAGTATAAAGGATATAAAAAGCATCACAGGTAGGCAAGACCTTGGAAACAATGGAACATTTTCTAACTTAGTGCAGTGCCAGCAACTGACAGTAGATGTGCAAGACCCATTTTGTTAAGTCACTCATGGATTTAGAGTGTTCTCTCACTTTAATCTGAAATTAATTAATTAGTGCTTCCTCCTAATCTGACAGAGGACCTTGAAGTAGAATTCCAGGTCTTTACAAAACTAGAAGTGTCCAACAAGCCCAGGGGGTCCAAGCTTAGGTTCAATTCTTCTTTAAGAAAGTTTTACAGGTGTGACATTAGGCTAGGGGCTGGAGTGCCAGAGAGAATGGGGAAACTAGCCACAGCACTGAGAGGGGCTTACCTAAAATTCCTACAGTCCAGGAGTTATTTTTGATGGATCTTCCCAGGAAAGGCACGTGTTCAAAATAACTGGCTATTTTTTTTTTTTTAAGCAAATGGCATCCCATTCCTAATTTCTTTTAAAAGTATATCACTTCTGCTAAGGAGGAAACGGAAACTGCCCATTTCATGATACAACATTATTTTTCATTTCTCCCAGTCCCCTTATTGTGTTTCTTCTTCATGTTCGAATACATCTGGCCTATAGCACAGTTTCTTGTTTATACTGTTGTTCACTTTCTTTGCACAATTCATGCTAGGTCTCATTAGTAGGATGTTAATCATATAATAGGTGATCCACTAATATCCACTAATATTGAGTGGGAAGCACAATAACTTCATAAGAAAGAGTAATTCAACTTTATAGTTTTTACTCACAGATTTCTCTCATAAAAGGGAAAAATTTCCTTGAGTTTACTTAGATAAGTAGCTTTCTGTCATGAACATTCATAATCCTAAAAGCGAGTTTTTAAGAGTTGGTCCAAAGAGTGATATTGTCCTTTGAGTCTCTGAAAGCTGAGTTACTCATGCTTCCTGCAAGATTTTTTTTTTAATATCATAGGATTCCTCATCATATTTTGGAACTGGTTATATTGTTTAGAAGTCCTCATTGTCAAATAATGGCCCAGCTGCATCAGAACTGACTTGAGGAGATTAAAAAAAAAAATACAGGTTCCAGAGTCATACCTCCAGGGTTTTGGATGCAGCAGGTTTGAGGTAAGCCTTGGAAATCTGTCACTTTAAAAGAGTCTCCCAAGTGTTTCTGATGGGAAGTTGGATCACATCCTGCCCCTTATTCTGCAATAGGTGGTTAGAAATTCTCAAGGCTCTATCCTTCCATCAGCAAGAGGTGTTAGTCCTGAATCAAGTCGTTCTCCACATGTGAGTTACACCAGGAGACTGTTCATCTCAGACCTCCTCCAGAGATTGTGTTTGGTTTGCCTTTCTCACTGGTAGTAGCTCCAGGCTGTAGGGATGAACCGGACGGCTAAAATGCAAAATTTATATGTGGAAACCATAAAAGAGAAAGCCAGTTTCAACACAGATGAGTGATAAGCTTTCCATAGCATAGATTTATCAGGACTTCTCCATCCGTTAACAAAACTGCCTGGTGAATTCTTGATGGCAAATAACTCTAGGTTTTCCAGCATTTGGGGAATGTGGTTTATAGCCCTTTACATTCTACCTGTGTGCCTTGTGAAGTACAATCCAGTGTTTACGACACACCTTGCTCTGACAAGCTCTGCGCCTCAGGGAACAGCGCCATCTGCTGATAACCTGGGACATAGCTTGCATGAAAACAGGGTGAATTGAGTATTTGGAAAAGAGGTACATGTTAATTATTTATTTCCTGGCTTTCTTACCACTGCTGCTATAACACCCTACTGCCAAGCGCCAGGCGCTCTTAAGGGTGAACACTTCTCTTTGAGTGCCTTGGCTTTTGCTAAGGTGTATTTTCACATATTTTTAAGCCTTAGACAGACAACTCTGCCTATAGGTGCTCATTCATGATCTAGGGAAGCTTAGCACTTGGAGTACCAAGAACCAGAGCCAAGACGGAACCAAGGACAAGGCGTGGCCCTTTGGCCCATGGCAGCTTTGATGGTTTATGGAGAACGTCCTGGGAGTCTGACTACAAGAGGCTATGGGGAATTTCATTTCCTGAACAGTTTTTCTTTAGGGCCCAACAACAGCAATCCAGAGTTTGAAGTTACCATATTTGCCATTTCCTGTCTGACAGGGCAAAGTAGATCCCAGGGAAGCCCAGTTTTTGTTAAGTTACGTCCTTTAAGAAATGAGGTGCTACTTTTCCCCTTGGTAGTTTATTTATGTGTTTGTTTTAATGTTAGAGCCCATCCTTTATAATATCTTCCCCAGGACGAGGAAAGGGAAATGTTGAAAAGAAAAACTGTGTGTGTGTGTGTGTGTGTGTGTGTGTGTGTGTGTGTGTGTGTGTGTGTGTGTGTTGTAACCAGGCCTTTGAAAGATAAACATTTGATGTAGGGAGATGTTGAAAGTAAGAAAGTCATAAGCAGGTTTCATTAGATTTTTCTAAAAATATTTGGCTTTCAAAATCAAACCCACTTCAAGTTTTCCTCCTTGTATTTTCTTAGTCATTTTGACATATTGTAGGGTGTTTCACTGTGTGATAATAATGTTATTTTTATATAGGTTTTAATAGTGAAAATGAAATCAGTAGACCTCACTGCCCTCCACACAGCTGAAAGTGCATTTCTCTGCCCAATTCTTCCCACACTCATGAAAAAATACCAAATTTAAAAGTAAAGTTCAACACTTAAGCTCTTGTGAGGTCCTGTAATATTTGATCACCATGAAAAAAATCTATAGCATATATTACAAATAAGAGTGGGAATAAGTGCAGATGGAAAAAATTAGAGTTTTCCAGTTTGATTTCACTATTTGCAGAATAAAACTTTATTTTTGAACTGTATTTATTTTTTCTGTATTCAAAAAGTATATAATCCAATTTTCACTGCTGCAAGGACAGAAGTGGCATAAACACACTCACATGAAAACTCTTTTTCTAAATTAGCACAATATGGGGCTACTTAATTCCAGGTGCTTCAACTTAAAACTTTGCTAGTTTAAATAAATCAAATTCGATATTATTATAATAATGATTATTAATAATAGTGAAATGTATTGAGAATACTGTTAGGCAATGTTTCTGGGACTTTTTGTGCAATAATTCATTTAATCCTTACAACAACATTGTGAGTTAGATTCTATTACTCTTTCAATGAGGACATCGAGAGGTTAAGTACCTGCTGAGGGGTGCATATGTCTAGTAAATGGTGGAGCTGATAGAGCTAGAGATACAGATACAGGTATATAGAGTTAGGGCTGGGACTAGAGCCCTTTGTATGTCCTGAGAATGCTTCCTTAAATTTTTTGCTCTGAGGTGCCTCACCCATATCATCCTAGTCCTTGTCTTGCGATATCTATCAATTTCCCTATCTATCATCTATCTATAGATCCATATTGACAGATATAGATAGATACATATATACGTGTGTGTGTGTTTAGAGATAGAGAAAATGAATGAATAGATATGGAGAGGGAGAATAAGGTGAAAAAATATTAATTTGCTGTTTTCTTTTGACTTTCTGTATGTGACTTTCTCCTTGACCAGCCTTCCTGATTACTCAATTCCTGGGGGCTGGTGATCAGATCTGCCTTGCTCTCCAAGAACTTTTAGTTTCATAAGCTAAGTCATACACATGCGTGCACACATATACCAATGGTTTTAAAGTGCTCAGTGCTAGAAAACGTTCCCTTTAGTAGTTGAGAATTGGAGCAAGTTCTTCCACACAGGGGTGTGGAAGAAAGAGGAAAGGCTCTGGCAGAAGAGATAGCATTGTGGACACTCAGGCAGATGGAAATGGGAGGAGAGCATTTCACCAAGGTGAGCTGTCAGTGTGGGGAGCAGGGGAGGGGCGTGTGAAACACTGGAACCCTTTTCAATGTTTTCTCCCTCTTCTCAGTTTTACCTACCTGTCTTTATGCAGTTGAGATAACTTACCTGTCATGGTTTCCTTGGACTGTTTCTCCCCTTTGTTAATTTCAGCATGCAGTAATAGAGCACAACACTGAAGTGTTTCAGCTCTGGAGAGACTGCTTCCTGCTGGAGGATTCCAACTGCCACTTTCCAGCTGCATTAATTCAAAAGAAGATGAGAAGGTGAGAAATGAGGCAGGAGCAGGTTTTTGCAGCAAACAAGAAAACAGGGAGAGAATTTCAAGAAAGAGATAGCAGGGAGGTGGAGGGCCACTGACAGACTCAAAGGCTACAGTGAGGACAAAATAGAAAACAGCTGAGAAAAGACCTTTTCCAATATGTGAGCCCCATGTGTGATTTAAAATTTCCCAGGAACCACATCAAACAAGAAGCAGGTAAATTTAAGCTTAAAAATGGGTTTTAATTAACCTAGTTATCATTTAACATATAATCAAGATAAAAATTTAAGTTTTACATTCTCGATTTTGTACCGTCTTTGAAATCTAGCACATATTCTACACCAACAGCACATCTCAGTTCAAAAGAACCACATGTCAAGTGCTCAGGATCTCCCTTTGGTTCTCAGCAGCTGTATTGGATGACCCTGATTTAGACAACAGTGAGAAAGCATAGGTGGAGAAGTGAGACCGGAGGTCAAATTCTGAAGACTTAGGAGAGACTGGATGGTAAGGATGTAGGAGCAGAGAATGTGAGTTTCTCTTTTCAGACAATTAAAGGGCAAAGAATTGAGACTACTTTTTATTTTTTTGTTTCTATTTTATTTTTTAATTGAAGTATAGTTAATTTAGTTTCAAGTGTACAGCAAAGTGATTCATCATACATACACATATATATGTATTCTTTTTCAGATTATTTTCCATTATAGGTTATTAAAAGATATTGAGTATAGTTCCCTGTGCTATATACTAGGTCCTTGTTGTTTATCTATTTTATATTTAATACTGGGTATATGTTAATCCCAAACTCCTAATTTATCTCCTCCACCCATTCTCTTTTTTTGGTAACCATAAGTTTGTTTCCTATGTCTGTGAGTCTATTTCTTTTTCTTTTTTTTTTAACGTCTTTATTGGAGTATAATTGCTTTACCATGGTGTGTTAGTTTCTGCTTTATAACAAAGTGAATCAGCTATACATATATCCCCATATGTCCTCCCTCTTGCATCTCCCTCCCACCCTCCCTATCACACCCCTCTAGGTGGTCACAAAGCACCAAGCTGATCTCCCTGTGTTATGTGGCTGCTTCCCACTAGCTATCTATTTTACATTTCGTACTGTATATATATCCATGCCACCCTCTCACTTCGTCCCAGCTTACCCTTCTCCCCACTATGTCCTCAAGTCGATTCTCTACATCTGCATCTTTACTCCTGTCCTGCCCCTAGGTTCTTCAGAACCATTTTGTTTAGATCCTATATATATGTGTTAGCATAAGGTACTTGTTTTTCTCTTTCTGACTTACTTCACCCTGTATGACAGTCTCTAGGTCCATCCACCTCAGTACAAATAACTCAATTTCGTTTCTTTTTATGGCTGAGTAATATTCCATTGTATATATGTGCCACATATTCTTTATCCATTCACCTGTCAATGGACGATGGAAGCAACTTAGGTTGCTTCCATGTCCTGGCTATTGTCAATAGAGCTTCAATGAACATTGTGGTACATGACTCTTTTGGAATTATGGTTTTATCAGGGTATATGCCCAGTAGTGGGATTACTGGGTCATATGGTAGTTCTATTTTTAGTTTTTTAAGGAACCTCCATACTATTCTCCATAGTGGTGGTACCAATTTACATTCCCACCAACAGTGCAAGAGGGTTTCCTTTTTTCCACAACCTCTCCAGCATTTATTGTTAGTAGATTTTTTGATGATGGCCATTCTGAATGATGTGAGGTGATACCTCATTGTAGTTTTGATTTTACATTTCTTTAATGATTAGAGATGTTGAGCATCCTTTCATGTGTTTGTTGGCAATCTGTATATCTTCTTTGGAGAAATGTCTATTTAGGTCTTCTGCCCATTTTTGGATTGGGTTGTTTGTTTTTTTGATATTGAGCTACATGAGCTGCTTGTAAATCTTGGAGATTAATCCTTTGTCAGTTGGTTCATTTGAAAATATTTTCTCCCATTCTGAGGGTTGTCTTTTCATCTTGTTTATGGTTTCCTTTGCTGTGTAGAAGCTTTTAAGGTTCATTAGGTCCCATTTGTTTATTTTTGTTTTTATTTCCATTTCTTAAGGAGGTTGGTCAAAAAGGATCTTGCTGTGATTTATGTCATAGAGTGTTCTACCTATGTTTTCCTCTAAGAGTTTTATAGTGTCTGGCCTTACATTTAGGTCTTTAATCCATTCTGAGTTTATTTTTGTGTATGGTGTTAGGGAGTCTATTTCTGTTTTGTAAATAAGTTCATTTGTATCATTTTTTTAGATTCCACAAACAAGTGATATCATATGATATCATAAACTAGTTTTTAAATACTTCTCTTAAGATAACCGAGGTAAGGTTCATGGAAAGGGTCAACACATGAAGAATGAAAACCTAAAGACATGAGGGAGAAGTTGTGAGGCAAGCATTCTCCACTGAGGGTGAGACCTAGAGGGTCCGGCACCACCACCATGAGTGTTTTGGTTCTGCATTTTGCTCTTGTCTTCAACAGGTCTGCTTCCTTCACAAGTTAACTAAATGCCTTCCTGGAAGCATTAGGGTTTGCCCCTCTTAAGGGCCCGGGTGGCAAGTTTAACTTGACAAATGAGAGATTCTTTTTTGTGAGAAGAGAAGATGATTTGTTGTGAGTAGGTCGGTTTTATTCTGAAAACCCAGAGTTTGAGTAGGTTATCTCCTGTTTCCATTGTCTTAGATTCACCCATCATCCATTCATCTACTCATGCTTGAAGAATATAAAATATTTTTTGAATTCTTACTAATTTTTTCCTCAAAAACTTCTAGTAAATGCAGTAATTCTTTCCTTCTTTCATTCATAACCTTAAATGAGCCCCCTCACTCACTTTCTTTTGTCTCTTTTTCCATCAATAGGACCAACTTAAGGCAAATTTTTTAAATGATGAATTTGATTTTTGGCATCTTTCCATCTTGTTTTATGCACCCTCTGTTTTCTAGTGTGAACTTATCCTTTTTGACCTTGCCCCAAGATCCATGTCATCTGAACACAGTGGTTCACCACCACTGTCAACACTGCCACCATCTTTCTTACCAACACCACCATCAACAACAACAATTAAACTCTTCTGGTTTTACTGGAAACTCCACTACTTATTAGGGGAAAAAACAGAGGAAGTAAATGTAAATGTATCAATGATTTTGATGCCTTTAACTTTTCCAGAAGTACTGGTATTCTAAAAAGAGAATGGTCATTAACACACATGGATCTCTATTTGTTGAACAACAAAGTGAATGACAATATCTTCTTCTCCAGCATTTATATATTTTCAGGTATGTACCAAATTGAATGAATCTTAGAGTAAACACCTGTATACCTACCACCTAGATACTACCGGTATCATTTTGTTATATTGCTTTCTCGCGTATCTGTGCATTTGTCCCTCTATTCTTCAATTAATCCATATTATTTGCCTGTGCATTTCAAAGTAAATTGCTTTATGCAGACATCAAGATACATTCCCCTAAACACTTTAGCAAGCATATCATTAACTAGATTTCAACATTTGTTTTGAAATAAAATTTACATGCAATGCAATGCAATGGAATCATAAATGTATTTTGTTACTTAACTTTGATAAATTCAAACAACCGTGTAGCTCAAGTCTCTGTCCAGATTGAGAACATTACCACCATCCTGGAAAGTTCTCTAAGAGCAATCATTCTCCTGATTTTTTTTCCACCATAGATTTATTCTAGACTTTCATATAAATGAGGCTTCTTTCATTCAACATGTGATTTTTGAGATTCAGACAATATCATGTATTTTATTTTATTTTATTTTATTTATTTATTTATTTTTAACATCTTTATTGGGGTATAATTGCTTTACAATGGTGTGTTAGTTTCTGCTTTATAACAAAGTGAATCAGTTATACATATACATATGTTCCCATATCTCTTCCCTCTTGTGTCTCCCTCCCTCCCCCCCTCCCTGTCCCACCCCTCCAGGTGGTCACAAAACACTGAGCCAATATCCCTGTGCCATGCGGCTGCTTCCCACTAGTTATCTACCTTACGTTTGTTAGTGTATATATGTCCATGCCTCTCTCTAGCCCTGTCACAGCTCACCCTTCCCCCTCCCCATATCCTCAAGTCCGTTCTCCAGTAGGTCTGTGTCTTTATTCCTGTCTTACCCCTAGGTTCTTCATGACATTTTTTTTTTCTTAAATTCCATACATATATCATGTATCTTAGACAGAGTGCTCCCATCCCTGCCCCTGCTCCTGCCCTCCTGGAGGAGCTCACACCTCCTCCTCTCACCTCTTCTTGCTCCTCACCCCACCTCCTGCTCAGTATCTGCTTTGGTTTTTACTAATAAATCAAGTTTGTTGTAAAGTTCTAACTGTTGCTGTTGCTCTTATTTTGAATTCCTACAGGACTTGCTTAACATCAGAATGCTTACATATCAGAACAATTTTTCATATTATATCATTTAAGTAGTATTATTAGTTTTCTTTTTTGGATATCTCCATTTACCATATATAAAGAAGACATGGAAAATGACTGGGAGAGAAAGGATCCATGTTATAAACTGTGACCTGATGATGTGATCTCATTGAGGCTGGGAGCATTAGGGGTCTGATGATGGTCTTGTTTCCTCATGAGCAGAGCTGCAGCATGCACCCTCCCCCAAACTAGATAAGCTATCACTTGTCTCTGGCCAGAATTGGCCAAGATCTTGAGGAAGGTGACGGATGCTGCCAAGCTCCTATGCAGAGATATGAACTATGGCTAGGAATGACTCCTTCCTTGCTAAGAGATGGCATGTGTTAGGGATGGGCCAGGAGAGTGGATGACTGTCAACCCATAATTGTATAATTCAAGGGCTGCCCTCAACAGCAAGTGATTACTTCTGACATCATAGACCAACCAATGTCTTTGTGATGCTCTAACCCCCAATGCCTCCTGTTACATTGAGTCAGGCAAGAAGAGCAAGTCTCTCCAGATTGAACAGGGGAAATTTGGTATAAGCACCTATTGAGAAACTTAACCTTTGATCTCAAGAAATGAAAATAAAAAGGATCAGCAAGAATATTTCAGGAGCCTTAAACATGATCTTTTCTTAAGCATCTTGCTTCCCATTTAATTTAATTATCATAGCTCCAAGATTATGTTTTGCAAAAGGATTTAGAGACATATTTTAAATGTTATATGTGTATATATGTCTGTATATTTTCATTTTCTTCTTCTTGTAATTTGTTGGCATGAAATCAAAGATTATTATAAGAATGTCTTTCATTTAGGGTGAGAGTAGTTATCTTTGTTTCCTTTCTTGAGCTCATCAGATCAGAGTGGGTTTTACTAGAGTGAAATCATAGCTTTATTAGTCATATCCTAATGCTAGGAATGACCATGCCCTTGTGAGTGACTACAATGAATGGAGATTAGGCTTGAAACGTAAATCTCAGACTTGTGGGTATTTTCTTCTCCATGTTTTTTTTTTTTTTTTTTTTTTTAATATATCAGAAAGGAAAGATTTAACTCACTGGAGTTATTTTAAGAAAATCAATTTCCATAAAAATTGCTCACTCATAAATTTATACTTCTCTTCCCCTCACTGCATAATTGGTTTCCAGTGTTCAGCTTAGCTTTCCGCTCTATGGTTTCATAAAACTTTTATTCCCGGTATTTTTCTGGTCAAGCCATTCTTCTGCTAAAAGACCTGGCAGCTCTTCATTGCCTGAAGGATAAAGTCCAAAATTCTTAGTGTGGCATTCAAGGCTTTTCAGAAGCTGGTCCCAAACTATTTTTCTAACTTTACTTCTCCCTGGGCATTCTTGTCCAGTTTCCTCCCATTTCCTTCCCAGTTCCTATAATTCTTGCATTCTTCTGTCACTTCCCTATGTGCAAAGGATTTTTTGTGTGTGTGCAATTTTCTACTACCACAGTTAGATGAGTATGTGTCTGTCCACTTATGTTACTGGCGCCTCCTATGTCAGAAGATAATCTACAATCTACTCACTGTTTTATAGGATTTTTAAAAATTGTAATAAAATAAACATAACATAAAATTTACCATCTTAACCATTTTTAAGTGTACAGTTCAGTGCATTAAATGCATCCACATTGCATTAAATACATCCACATTGTTGCACAATCATCATCACCATGCATCTCAAGAATTTTGCGTCATCCTAAACTGGAACTCTGTACCCATTAAAAAACAACTCTCCATTCCCCCCTCCCTCCGGCCCCTGGTAGCCTCTATTGCACCTCCTGTCTCTATGAATTTGAATGCTTTATATACCTCATATAAAGGCAATCATACAATATTTTTGCCATTTGTGTCTGGCTTATTTCTCTTAGTATAATGCCTTCAAGGTTCATCCATACTGTATCAGAATTTCCTTCCTTTTTAAGGTTCAGTAATATTCCATTGTATGTACATTATAGCACATTTTGTCTATCCATTCATTCACTGATGGACATTAGAGTAGTTTCCACTTCAGGACTATAATGAATAATGCAGTGAATATTGGTGTACTGTTTGAGTCCCTGCTATCAATTCTTTTGTGTATATGTCCAGAAGTGGAATTGTGGATCAAAAGTGGATCAAATGGTAGTTTTATGTTTAATTTGTTGAAGAACTGCCATACTGTTTTTACAGTGGCTCTACGATTTTACATTCTCATCAACAGTGTACAAAGGTTCCAATATTTCCACATCCATGGCAAGCCTTGTTTTCTGGTTTTGTTTTTTGTTTTTTACAATAGCCATCCTAATGGATATGAAATAGTATCTCATTATGGTTTTGACGTGCATTTCCCTAATAATTAGTGATGTTGAGCATCTTTTCATGTGCTTATTGGTCTTCTTTGGAGAAATGTCTATTCAAGTCCTCTGACCATTTTTTCAGTTGGATTGTTTGCTTTTTCGTTGTTGAGTTTTAAGAGTTTTCTATACCTTCTGGATATTAATCCCTCATGAGATATGTGATTTGCAAATATTTTCTCCCATTCTATGAGTTGCCTTTTTAATCTGTTGATAGTGTCCTTCAATGCAAAAAAGTTTTTAATTTTGACAAAGTCCTATCTATTTTTCTGTTATTTTTGCCTGTGTATTGGTGTCATATTCAAGAAATCGTTGCCACATCCTTTATCATGAAAATTTTCCTCTATGTTTTCTTCTAAAAGTTTTACAGTTTTAGACCTTACTTTTAGGTCTTTGATCCATTTCGAGTTAGTTTTTGTATATGGTATAAGGTAAGGGTCCCACTTCATTCTTTTGCATGTGGACATCCAGTTTTCCCAGCATCATTTGTTGAAAAGATGGTCCTTTCCCAATCAAATGGTCTGGGAACCCTTGTTGAAAATTATTTGATCATATATACAAGGGTTTATTTCTGCACTCTCAGTTCTATTCCATTGGTCTACATGTTTACCTTTACACAAGCATCATTGTTTTGATTACTGTAACTTTATAGCAAATTTCAAAATCAAGAAGTGTGAGTCCTCTAACTTTGTTCTTTTACAAGATTGTTTTGGCTTTTGGGGGATCCTTTGAGATTCCAGATGAATTTTAAGATGAATTTTTCTATTTTTGCACAAAAACTGTTGGGCTTTTGATAGGGATTGGATTGAATCTGCAGATTGCTTTGTGTAGTATGACATCCTAATAATATTAATCTTCCAATCCATGAACAGCATGTCTTTCCATTTATTTATGTCTTTTTTAACTTTTCAGCAATGTTTTGTATTTTTTGTCTTTCACTTCCTTGGTAAATAAATTCCCAAGTATTTTATTCTTTTTGATACTACTGTAAATTAATTGTTTTATTAATTTCCTTTTCAGGTAGCTCATTATTAGTATATAAAAATGCAATTGATTTGTTTGCTGGTTTTGTATCCTGCTACCTTGTTTAATTTGCATATTAATTCTAATTTTTTTGGTGGAATCTTTAAGGTTTTCCACATATAAGATCATGTCATCTGGGAACATAAATCATTTTCCTTCTTCTTTTCCAATTTGGATGTCTTTTATTTCTTTTTCTTGTCTAAATTTTCTGGCTGGTACTTCTAGTACAGTGTTAAGTAGAAGTGGTAAAAGTGTGTTTATTTCTTTATGTTAGAGGAAAATCTTTCAGTCCTTCAACATCAAGTGTGATTTAGCTGTGAGTTTGCATATATGACCTTTATTATGTTGAGTTAGTTTCTATTTCTGGTTTGTTGAATTTTTTTTTTTAACATGAAAGGGTATTGAATTTTGTCAATTGCTTTTTCTGTATACATTGAGATTATCTTATGGCTTTTTCCTTCAATCTATTAATGTGGTTCATTCCACTGATTTATTTGTATTTTGAATTACCTTACATTCTAGGAATAAATTCCACATGGTCATGGTGTATAATCATTTCTATATGCTGATGAATTCAGTGTTCTGGTTTTTGCATTGTTTATAACATATTGTGTTTCTCTTCTTGTAATGTCTTTGTGTGGCTTTGGTATCAGGGTAATGCTGGCCTCATAGAATGAGTTAGGAAGTGTTCCCTCCTGGTAGACTTTTTAGAAGAGTTTAAGGAGGATTAGTGTTTGTCTTTACATAAATGTTTGGTAGCATTCACCAGTGAAGCCATCAGTTCCAGGGCTTTTCTTTGTTGAGAGGTTATTGATTACTGATTCAATTTCCTTACTAGTTATGGCTCTATTCAGATTTTCTATTTCTTTGTGATTCAGCCTTGGTATGTTTCTAGGACTTTGTGCATTTCATCTAGGTTACCCAAGTCATTGGCGTACAATTTTTCACAGTACTCTTTTATACTCCTTTTCATTTCTGTAGATTTGGTAGTACTGTACCACTTTCATTTCTGATTTTAGTAGTTTGAGAGAGAACATTATACTTTCTAAAAATATTTGGCAACATAGGATATTGAAAAGGATAAGAAAAAAAAAGGAGAATAAAAAACATTTGGCCCTGGGCTTTCCTGGTGGTGCAGTAGTTAAGAGTCCACCTGGTGGTGCAGTGGTTAAGAGTGCACCTGCTGATGCAGGGGATGCGGGTTCGTGCCCCAGTCTAGGAAGATCCCACATGCCGCAGAGCGGCTGGGCCCGTGAGCCATGGCCGCTGAGCCTGAGCATCCGGAGCCTGTGCTCCACAACGGGAGAGGCCACAACAGTGAGAGGCCCGTGTACTGCAAAAACAAACAAACAAACCAAAACATTTGGTCCTGAAGGTTTGTCTGAACTCAGACAAAAACTATCATGGGCATCCCAAAGTCTATATACAGGTACATGTAACCAAACAGGTACCTTTGAACCCAAAAAAGATGGATCAAAGGCCAGTGTTGTTCATGATCAGTGTGTCACTGTGGTCAGCTTTTGTCACTGAAATACTGTGACCTGAATTGATGACTTTTTCCATCTAGTACTATTTTCTTTAAGTATTTTGGAGCCAAAGAAAATGACTGAGACAATCCATGTGGAGTCCTGGCTAGCTTACTGGTTATTCCCAAAAGAGGGAAAAATGAAGGGGGCTTGAGTTTTTTTTCTTTTTTTTTAAATTGTTCTTTCTCCATAAGATTCCCATTTCTGTCTCCTATTTGTACTTCACAGAGTACTTAGAAGGGACTGGTGAAACTCCCAATAAATAGCCAGTATTTTTCAAAATCAAAAGTTTTCACAACTCAACACTCCAGGAAGTCTGATTTTATTACTTGTTTATACTTTTTCCCCTTTGCCTGAAACAAGGCTGTCTTTTGCCAAATTTAAATGAAATTTGCCCCGCATAGAATTTCAGTTTGATACTGAATTCAGAAGCCAGAAGGGATTGGAAGCATGCATTTTAAGTGCTACAGAATGTATCTATTTTTTTTTAATGTATGTTTCGTAGTATTCAAAGCCAGGTATTTAAAACAAATTGCAACACCTTTCCTCAAGTGACCACTTAGAAATCATACTAAGTGAACTTAATAATTATGTTTTACATTTTTTTTTCTTTTTTTTTTTTTTTGTGGTATGCGGGTCTCTCACTGTTGTGGCCTCTCCCATTGCGGAGCACAGGCTCCGGACGCGCAGGCTCAGCGGCCATCGCTCACAGGCCCAGCTGCTCCGCAGCATGTGGGATCTTCCTGGACCAGGGCATGAACCCGCGTCCCCTGCATCAGCAGGCGGACTCTCAACCACTATGCCACCAGGGAAGCCCTACATTTTTTTTTTAATGAGCAGTGAGAAATGTGCCTGAATAATCCAATTTATTGGAAAGTTTTCCAAAAAAATTTCCTACCAGCTTCTCCCAACAGAGAACACTTTTTTTAAAAAAAGCATCTAAGTTACTCCTTTCCATCTCTCTCTCTCTCTCTCTCTCTCTCTCTCTCTCTCTCTCTCTCTCTGTGTGTGTATATGTGTGTGTCTAGCTCTAGTGGTACACTGTCTGAGGAATCATTTGCACTAATTATTTTTAGTTCCTCCTCACATAACACCTGAAGAGGACATTCTATTTATGGGAACCAAATTACTTGGAAATATTTCCAAGCTCCTTAGCAGAGGTCAGTACACACATTAGCTGGGGGCAAAAAGAATATTCCAGCCCAGGCATCCTTTTGAATTCACAGCTGGGATTTATGCAACTATATGCTGTCAGTCTGGTCCCCTTAGTTACACTTCACCTTGCTCATAATATCCAGACAGCATGTCAGGACCCATCTCATCTCCACGTGTCAATAAATGTTTATGGAGGATCAGCTGTTCCCATGGTACCTGGGCTTGGGGATTTGTGTTGGAATGCATGGTGTTTCCCAGACCCTGGGTTCCCAGCAACTGCTCATATACAATCTTGATTCTCTGCACCTACTGAGTCTTTCTAGGATTTCATGGTGCTGCTCTGACATTTTCACACTCTGGGTCCTAACTCCCTATTACAAGCTGCAGGGATTAAGGAATTCCTCCTCTGAGACCTGACTGCACTCTCCTTAATAGGCCATTTGTTCTCTACTCTTTCCTCTCTTTAGGGCAATTTTCAAAGAAGCACTAGTTATCACTTTTCCTCATTCTAAATCCTTGTGATAAAACTCTCAGAATTGGGGTACTGCCATTGGAGAAAAGGCAGAACTTTATCTTGGTGGAAAAGACACCCTTGCATGTTTTTCATTCTATTTCTTAGCTATGTGTTTAATATTAGGTAAAAAAACCCAAACTGGATGGTCATGGCTCTCATTTAACAGTAAACATAGTGTGGAAGTTAAAAAAAAAAAAAAAAGATGGATACAATCTATGTAAGTTAATTGACACCTAAATAATAAGATATTTGAAACAGATATTTTATTAAAAAATGTAAAATGCCTTTCCTGAATTATGAATAAATAAGATAGTGTTACTCAAATAAGAAATAGTCAACTTTGAAACATATGTACCTTATGTGATAGCTCTCTGGTTTAAATCTGAAATGGGGGTTTGAAAAAGAAGAATAAACAAAGGAGAAAACTTGGAGAAAATGTAAAGCCCAGTTTTAACAGAATTAGCTTGGAAACTACTAATAATGTATAATAGATTCTTTGTTGCTACTCTTGATAGGATCCCCAGATTTACTTAAAATAAAAAAAGACAAAAAACAAAGACAAACAAAAAATCAGAGCTGAGATGCCAGTTAAATATGAATTTCAGATAAACAAATATTAATTTTTTAGGGTAAGTATGTCCCAAATATGACATGGGGCATACTTGGACTACAAAGTTACTCACTGTTTATCTGAAATTCAAATTTAACTGGATGTCTTGTATATTATCCGTCAGGCTAAATCATTAGAGCTTCCAAATCAGTCATGGGTGGATGGAGACCCAAATGACTGTAATTTTCATATTCTAACCTCTGCGTGGAATTCTGATAAGTCAGGTTTAGAAACCACTAGATTATAATTTCAAAACAGAACCCACACAAACACACACATACACACACACAGCTGTAATAGAGACATATTGGTGGTTACTAATTCTGTGTTTCTAATAGATTTATATAACAAACGGAGAAAAAAAATACTATCTGAAGTAAACAAAGAAGTCAAAGGACACCTAACCTTGCCATTGGGGATCCTGGCGCAGGTGAGAAAACACTCCAGCATTTTTCAAGTTACACTCTGAGCGATAATCGGATAGAATTATAATAATAATCATGATAATTATTGTTTTGACTGGCTGGATAGCTTGAATTTCTGTTATCAAATATAGTTGGTTGTTACTGGATGTTACCTTTTACAGTTGATGGTGAAGTCCACGTTATATGTAAAACCCCAAATATATGTGATCTACTAGCTTTTAAGAAGAGAATTCAATAAAATACAGAAGAATAAATCTGAACTGAGTATAAATTAATTCATTCACTATACATATGTTAAGTGCCTGGTATGTGGCCTTGCTAATGGAAAAATGATAAAGAAGAAAGAGCCCCAGATCTCCAGGTCCTTAAATTAATGGTGGAGAATTCCAACAGTTTCCAGCAGGCCTTTCAGTTTATGATAAGCTGATTAATATAGAGCTTTATATACAAAATGCCAGAGTAATGGAATACCTTGTTTCAGACTTTATGATATTAAAAAAAACCCCTGCATTTTAAAATGTAGCAGCCTCAATATAAAGCTTCGTAGAGGAGAATTCCCTTTTATGCACTGTTGAGGCTTCATGGTTGTTGAGAAGATGCCATTAGAGCTTTTTGTACTCATTTGGGTTTAATTAAGAACTGGTTATGGCATTTAGCACTACATGATACATTTCTATTGTCACACAAAATCTTTTCTGGATTCTTTTTTTTTTTTTTTTTCTGTTAGATTGTCCATTGTCATCCTGGACATGAGAGGACTGTGTTATATGATGTGAAATTATGCCTATCATCTAGGGGAACCTCAGGCTCCTTGGTATAGAAAATCCAACTCAGTTCCCAACTATTTCATGAAATCTATTCTGACAACAGCCACCCCTTTGAGCTCTCCATTTCTGAATGACCATAGACCTCCCCACTGGACTATCTACTTTATTATTCCAAAAATCTCTTCATTATGTGTAAGTCTGGTAGTCCAGTAATATTTGGGGGAAGGGCATAGTCCAAGCACTATGTCATGGTCATGGACTCATTTAGAATTTCCTTCAGTGCCTCCAGAAGTACCCCTAAGTATTCTATCACCTGGTTGTTTGACCTGGCAGTCACTGTGAAGATCTCAACACCAAAGTAAGCATGTAGACAGCAAGTGCCATTCACAGCACCACGGGTGTGTCCTGAGAAACAGGTGAATCCAAAGTAAAACCTCAGTATGCCAAGATGAATGAGGATTTAGTGGTAATTATCCTTTCTGGTTGACTGGAAAATGTCTTTCTGAAAATTAAATCTATTACAATATGAAAGTTGTTGTACTTAGTATTCTGGTTTGTATGAAGAGGACTAACGCAGAGCACCTGCTCTCAAGGATCAGCAAATCCAGGTGGGGAGTTAAGGCAAATGTATTTAAAAATTTAATTAACAGTAGAGTTAGTTAGGCAGCAGGGGAAGGTTATTTCTTGTCCCCAAAGGAGATCTTTTAGAAGTTAACTCCTCATTTTCTAGACCAGCTTATTTACCTGCCCTAGTAAATACAAGATGATACTTGGAATTGGGTCATTCTTTTGATATAGTTTTTTTTGGTGGTGTATTAGGTAAATCATAGTAATAATAAGAATATGATAGCAGCCACTTATGAAGTGCTTAATACTTTCCAGATCACTCTTATAAGGGCTTTTTGTAATTTAACAACTTAATCCTTCCCACAACCCTATGAGCTAAGAGCTATGACTCCCATCCTACACAAAAAGAGAGGTTAAGTAACTTGCCCAAGCTACACAGCCATTAGGTAACTGAGTCAGGCTGGCTCCAAAGCCCATGTGAACAATGATTCTATTCTGCCTTCTTTGCTCTTATTGTGCCTTCTAAAAACTTACATTCCAGAAAATGTTTCCTCTTCTTTATGTTACAGAACTGAAAGGAAAAACATCTGGTTAGTGGATGGTTTTTACAAGAGACACTGTGTTTCCAGATAACTGAATTTTACATGGGTGAGGTGAGAGAGTACCTCATCAAGGTCAGTTTGTAAGAGGTGGAAGTGAAAACAAAACATACATTAAGTTCCCCTGATAGTCCATGATCAACAGAAGAGGTGGTCTGGACACCAGAACAAAGTTTAGTTCCGTGGAGAAATACTCTGCCTTACTAGGTAGGAAAGAGCTGTTTCTTTGTGAAGAATTGAGGTGATTTCTATGGAGGAATTACTCAATTAACAACAAACAGGGGAAGCAGTGAGCTGTCTCAGGCTTGGTAATGTCTGTTATAACTGCACCTGCCTCAAAGATTTCCTGGTTCCTATTCCCCAGAGAAAGTCAGTCAGCAGGAAATGAGGCAAGTGTGTAATGACTTTATGGAAAAAGATGGTTTTTAACTTCTATTTGGTCTTAATGTCTGACAATATTACATATTCCCCTGTTGTTCATCATACATTACAAGGTGGAAGTTTGTGAAGTGGAAGACGGGAGAGAAGAAAGGGTCCTGTGCTTAGAAAGTGTTTCTAGGGAACACGGGAATGCCTTAGGGCCACTGGTCAATTGGGTGACACCAGTGCATCTTGGCCAGTTAGTCCTCGCTCTGACTCAATGGGCCACATGTGGACACAAAGCTTATACCTACCCTCCAGAACAATACAAAGACTCACCACCTTGTGTCTCCTTTCTTTCCCTAATTCAGTGGTTCTCAAACTTAAGAGTGAATCAAGATCACCTGGAAGGCTTGTTAAAACACAGATTTCTGGACCTCATGCCCAGAGTTTCTGACTCAGTGTGTCTGGCATGGTGCTTGGGAATTTGCATTCCTGCAAGTTACCAGGTGATGGTGATGCTGCTTGTCTGGGACTGCACTTGAGAATAACTGCTCTAATTGATTTAAACTGACATCCTCCAGGCTTATGATTCTATTCTAGGGCCTCTCCCCGCTCAGGATCATCCAATACTCATAGATTTTCATCTTTTCTTCCTATCAGTACCAGTGATCAGAACCTGCCTCTCACTTTCTTCTCCATCCTAGACCCACCCCAGACCCGGCCCTAGCTCCAGCCTTGGCCCTAGCATTCCTCTCCCACTTTAAAGAAAATTGATTGTTACAATCAAGTGGTCCCAGAAAGAAGTTGAGAGGCTGGAGCCTTCTCAAGCTAAAATGGAGTGGGCAATTCCTTAAATGTCTCACTGCACCGGAGATGGTACTTTAAATCTCTTTTTCTGGAGCTAGAGTACTTCAGATGAAATGCAAATAGCTTTGTCAGTTATTATTTATGAGACTTTGGGCAAGTACTTAACCTTTCTGTGTTTCCTGTGAGGAGTAATAGAATAGTGCTGGCACATAGAAAGACACTGAATAAAAGCAGTTACTGCCCTCAGAAAGTTTCTGGGAGACAATATATGTAGCATCATTTAAAGAATTAAGAAAGAGTATAATCTGTCTATATAAAGTATTTTATTACTATATTATGATTACAGAGTTTGCTACGTTAATTGCTTTTATATTAATATCTACATCATTTTTAAAAGTAAAAAGTAAAATAGTTAAAAGTAAAAAGGCAGGTACAATATTTTAATTATTTAAATATTTAAAAAGGAATATGTTATATGTATTCTAATAATTAATAAAATAGATATTGTACTAATATAATACATATATTACATACATAATATGTTTACATATTATATCAAATCTCAGTTAATCATATTTGTTATATTATGTATATTATATAATACATAATTAAACATATAGAATAATATGTTAATTGTATTCATGTTGATTTATGCAAAGTCATTTTAAAAATACATATCTATGTGCAAGGTATACATAAAATATATTAAAATATTACATATACAATTATTATTCTTATAGAAAAAATGTTGGAAAGGTAAAATATATGGAGTATATAATATGTAATATATATCATTAATATTGCTTATTATATATAATATGTTATTTACTATTTTTAAACAGTCACTTGGTTCGTTATTCACATCTCAATCTCTTCTGTCACGTTAGTATTAATAAAGTTTTCATTACCAATCTTATTGGAAAGACAGCCCAAATAAACAAATGTCATTGGATAATGGGAAGTTTCCTTCATTTCCTCAGTACGTTAAAACTGAAAAGTATAGTCTAGTCTTGGAGGTCTTGAGTACATATTCAGTGCTTTTTCTTAATGCACGTTTTAAACAAGGAGCAATAATTAACAATTCCTTTCACCTCTAAGGCAGTATATTAACTACAAAGGCCTTAAAAATTTGATAATATTTTCAAGGTTCTTGTTAAAGAAAACAGTGTCAACCTCATAGGTGTCATTCACAGGCTTCTAGAATGTCTGGTTGTTCTAACTATCTCCCTTATCTTCCCACCATGGTGCCTGGAATTCCACTATTCCAGCATTACTAATTTAATAAATTGTGATTATTCTCCTCCTAAGAAGAGTTATTTTCTGATGGCATGTGACGACTTTGGGTTATTTTGAGTTTAAAGGCACCAAAAATATAAGAATAAAAGACAGGGAAAAATTCTTCCCGCTTCAGGCTTCTACATGGCTCCCACAAAAAGAAAAAATCAACATTGAGGTCTTTATTGTCTGTCTTATTCTTCAATATTTTGTCAAACTAAAGGCTGATATTATCCTCAGTTATATGGCCCTAGTAAGACATGTGACTGACAGAAGTTAATCTAGAGGTATGTGCTAATGAATATTGAACCAAAGGTTAATGAACAAGCCCCATGGAAAAAGCAGTACACACAGAGAATTTAGTCCATTATGAATGGTGACTGGTTTAAAGTTGACTCTACTTAAATCTCTAAGTGTTTTAAGTGGGCAATCACTTAAAATCAAATATACCAATGATTATAATAATCCCTTCCATTTGTTCAAAGGATGACAGTATACAAAGGCTTTCCAGGGCATTTTCAGATCTTATCAAGGATGGTCTCTCATTTAAGACTTAGCCTAGACCAACCCTGTTTTGCAGCAGGTAATGAATAGCCTTATTTTCCCCGGGGAGAAGACAAGGCTCAGCCTGAGAAGTTAATATAAGATCACACAGGTAATAGTGGATCCAAGACCCCTTTGCAGCCAGTGCACTTTCCACTCCACTGTGCTCTTTTTGAAGATACTTAGGGGTGTGGGATAAATAATATGTGTTTCCTCAGAACTGCAGGGTCACCCTCTGAGTTCTAATTGGGAGAAAACTAGGAACTGAGCAAGTGTAGCCAAATGTTCTTGCTAGATAATTTTGATCCCCACTCTGCCTCTGTTAATGGGCTGAGTTGTGTGCTCCCTATACTCATAAGTTACAAACCCCATCCTCACCACCTCAGAATGTAACAGTATTTGGAGATAAACTCTTTAAAGAGGTGATTAATTTTAAATGAGGCCTTTAGGGTGGGCCCTAATCCAATATAACTGGTGTCTTTATAAGAAGAAAAAGAAGCACCAGGGGTGGGCATGCACAGAGGGACAACCATGGTGAAGAGGCAGCAAGGGGGTGGCCATCTGCAAGCCAGGAGAGAAGCCTGGAACAAACCCTTCCCTTATGGCCCTCAGAGGCGCCCAAATCTGCTGGCACCTTGATCTTGGAATTCTAGCCTCCAGAACTGTGAGAAAATAAATTTCTGTTGTTTCAGCTACCCATTCTGTGGTACTTGTTTATAGCAGCCCTAGCAAACTAATACTAACACCAACACTATCTGTTTGAAGCCCCCAAGTGGAAAAAGTAATGAAAAGGAAGCTTTGGGAAACATCAATGCAGCAAAGCTCTACATTAACATTTTAACTCCTAGAGAGCAGACCTTCCAGCCCCCATGAACATATCTTACTGGTTATTTACAACAGGGATGGTTATGGCAGCCTGTTATGCCCAAGCTAAACCTTCTATTTAACCATCTGTGAGTGGCTTGTATGGAGCATTTTTATTCTTTATTATGTCCCAGCCACCTCCCTCTTACCCTCCATCAGTCTTTCCTTTCTCCTCACTCTTTCTCTCTTCTTTTCTGGCTTCTCTCGTCTCCCTTCACTCCCTTCGACCCCATCCCCTCTCTCCTCTTTCTCTTGTCTCCCTTCTCTCTGATCTTTCCCATTCTCTCTCCTTTCCTGTGTTTTCTCCTCTCTTCCTCCCCTCACTCATATTTTCCCCTCTTCTGTCTCCCCTACTTATCCTCTTTCCTCTCAAAACAATTTCTTTAAAAAGGACAGATTTTCAATCGTCTTTACCATAGTGCAAGCATTCTTCAATATGAAATATGCTATAGGGTGTTTTCTCTGAATTCAACAGGCACTTTAATGACATAAATGGCTCATACAACCCCTCCTGGAATGGCAGGCATCAGAGAAGAGATGCAGAGGAAATTCTGGGTGGGCACACAGCTTTCCGTGGTACCCACATTTATACTACCAGGCAGACATCAGCACTAACTCTTCAAAAGTTCTCCTGCAGCCACTTTTGAGCTAAAATATCCTTGAGATTCCTGAACTCTTTCATATATATTTAAAGTAGTCTGAGTCAGTGGGTGTGGGAAGGAGAAGGCTGCAAGCACTGGCTGGCAAGAATGACTGAAATGAATAGCAATTCTTGAACTTATTGGTATAAGATCAAGTTGGGATTTGAAGGTTAGAGGACAGATTTTCAGCATCCATCATGTGTTAGGTATATGTTTGTCTTCTCCAAGACATTTCTTGCCATATTCACGTAAGCATTACAAAATGGAAATCTCTCAACATTGAAATTAACATTGGAGATTTCCCCATTCTGTTTGACTCCTTCTTTGTAGGAAACAAATGGTGAAGAACTTCTCAGCTTGTCACAAAAGAGCATTCTCAACTCTCCACTGCAGCTTATTGGATTTCATCTTATATATAGTATAACATACTTATAACCCATAAAAAGAATTCTTAAATTACAGGAGAAATATGGCTTAACACTTCTCCTCTGGCCCAAAGAAAATAATGGTATCCCAATAAAGTCATTATTAAAAGTAATGGATGGGCAAAGCCTGGAAAAATCATTTTTGAAAATTTCCAAGCAGGACGAAACAGGAAAATGTCTGGGTTTCACAGTGTTATTTAACAAACACACACTGTCTGCTCAGGGGACCTGCATCTCCTCAGTCATGAATTAAACATCGTCTTGTGGTGCCCCTTCTTGTAATGATGGCAAAATCCGTGATTTCCAGGTGTGGTTTCAGGACAGAAATAAAAAAAGAAAACCAGTGAAAGTTTCTAGTTTTAGATGCTAGAAGTATTAATTACCAAGGTTTATCTTGAGTGACAAATGAATAAGACAAGACTAAATGAGATTTTCAAACCATCAGAAGGCACCATTGCTGAAAGGCAATCAGAATACTGCTCTTTTGATGGATGTAGGCACTCTTTTTCATATAAACTGTATAAACCATCACGGCAGACCTAGGGTAAATTTTAAAGTCATGGATATGGACCACCATTTATTCTCTAGCTGGTCCTTTCTATATAGTTTCTGCATATGTTTCCCCTTTAGAATTTCTTAATCCTTTTTTCTTCTTTCTTACCCTACTTTTCTTATGTAAATTTGTTCTCATGAGTATTAGCATCTCCCATCTAAAGAAGGAATTTCAGTTATCAGTACCAGGCAGGATACATTTGATATCTTCACTGTCTAGCAAGTATGAAGGTTCTGTTTGTCAACCATCCCTGAAAAGAGATTCCATATAACTATCTATATCACTGCAATGCCTATACCTCCACTAGGATGTTTATGTGCACAGCTATTGCCATAGGTCTAGAGAAGTGACTTCTTTCTGTAAAGGACCTGGAAGAAGTTTCATTATTTTTAGCTACAGCCAAAGTCCAACTGCTTGTTGATTAAAAAAAGAAAGAGAAGAGGGAATGAACAAAACATAACTGTCTTTCCAGAGTGAATGAACAATCTCTTACACAGTAATTTAAAAGTTCAGGGGGCACCTTCAAGGTGGTGGAGGACTAAGACATGGAGATCACCTTTCTCCCCATAAATACATCAAAACTATATCTACATGTGGAACAACTCCTACAGAACACCTACTGAACGCTGGCAGAAGACCTCAGACTTCCCAAAAGGCATGAAACTCCCCACATACCTGGGTAGGCAAAAGAAAAAAGGAAAAACAGAGTCAAAAGAATAGGGATGGGACCTGTACCTCTGGGAGGGAGCTGTGAAAGAGGAAAGGTTTCCACACACTAGGAAGCCCCTTCACTGGTGGAGACAGGGAGTGGACAGCAGGGGAACTTTTGGAGCCATGGAGGAGAGTGCAGCAACAGGGGTGCAGAGGGCAAAGCAAAGAGATTCCCGCACAGAGGATTGGTGCCAACCAGCACTCACCAGCCTGAGAGGCTTGTCTGCTCACCCACAAGGGTGGGTGGGGGCTGGGAGCTGAGGCTCAGGCTTTGGAGTTCAGATCCCAGGAAGAGGACTGGGGTTGGCTGTGTGAACACACCCTAAAGGGGGATAGTGCACCACAGCTAGCTGGGAGGGAGGCTGGGAAAATGTCTGGAACTGCCTAAGAGACAAGAGACCATTGTTTTGGGGTACGTGAGGAAAGGGGATCCAGAGCACCACTTAAACGAGCTCCAGAGATGGGCTCGAGCCATGGCTATCAGCACAGCACAGACACCAGAGACAGGCATGACATGCTAAGGCTGCTGCTACAGTCATCAAGAAACCTGTGTGCAAGCACAGGTCACCATCCACACCTCCCCTCATGGGAGCCTGTGCAGCTGCCACTGCCAGGGTCCTGTGATCCAGGAACAACTTCCCCAGGAGAACACATGGCATGCCTCAGGCTGTTGTAACGTCACACTGGACTCTGCTGCCGCAGGCTGGCCCTGCATTCTGTACCCCTCCCTCCCCCTGGCCTGAGTGAGCCAGAGCCCCCGAATCAGCTGCTCCCTTAATTCTGTCCTGTCTGGGTGGGGAACACACGCCCTCAGGTGACCTACACACAGAGGTGGGGCCACATCCAAAGCTGAACCCCAGGAGCTGTGCGAACAAAGAAGAGAAAGGGAAATCTCTACCAGCAGCCTCAGGAGCAGCAGATTAAATCTCTTCAATCAACTTGATGTACCCTGCATCTGTGGAATACCTGAATAGACAATGAATCATCTCAAAATTGAGGTGGAGGACTTTGGGAGCAACTGTAGACCTGGGGTTTGCTTTCTGCATCTAATTTGTTCTGGTTTTATGTTTATCTTAGTTTAGTATTTAGAGTTTATTATAATTGGTAGATTTGTTTACTGATTTGGTTGCTCTCTTCCTTTTTAAAAATTTTTATATATATGTATTTTCCTTTTTCTCTTTTTGTGAGTGTGTATGTGTATGCTTCTTTGTGTGATTTTTATCTGTATAGCTTTGCTTTTGCCATTTGGCGTAGGGTTCTGACTGTCCTTTTTTTATTATTATTATAGTTTCTAGTGCTTGCTATCATGGGTGGATTTGTTTTTTGCTTTGGTTGCTCTCTTCTTTCTTTCTCTCTTTTTTATTACTTTTTTATTTTTATATTTTTAATAAAATTTTTCTATTTTAATTATTTTATTTTATTCTTTCTTTCTTTCTTTCTTCCTTCCTTCCTTCCTTCCTTCCTTCCTTTCTTTCTTTCTCTCTCTCTCTCTCTCTCTCTCTCTCTTTTCTTCTGAGCTGTGTGGCTGACAGGATCTTGGAGCTCTGGCCGGGTGTTAGGCCTGAGTCTCTAAGGTGGGAGAGCTGAGTTCAGGACATTGGTCCACCAGAGACCTCCCAGCCCCACGTAATATCAAACAGCAAAAGCTCTCACAGGGATCTCCATCTCAATGCTAAGACCCAGCTCCACTCAACGACCAGCAGCTAGAGTGCTGGACACCCTATGCCAAACAACTAGCAAGACAAGAACACAACCCTACCCATTAGCAGAGAGGCTGCCTAAAATCATAAGTTCACAGACACCCCAAAATAAACCACCAGACATGGTACTGCCCACCAGAAAGAAAAGATCCAGCCTTATCCACCAGAACACAGGCACCAGTCCCTGTGTTCTGTGCCCCCCAGAAAACTACTAAAGCTAATCAATGAATTTGGTAAAGTAGCAGGATACAAAATTAATGCACAGAAATCTCTTGCATTCCTATACATTAATGATGAAAAATCTAAAAGAGAAATTAAGGAAACACTCCCATTTACCATTGCAACAAAAATAATAAAATACCTAGGAATAAACCTACCTAAGGAGGCAAAGTACCTATAGTAGAAAACTATAAGACACTGATGAAAGAAATTAAAGATGATACCAGCAGATGGAGAGATATATCATGTTCTTGGATTGGAAGAATCAATATTGTGAAAATGACTATACTACCCAAAGCAATCTACAGATTCAATGCAATGTCCATCAAACTACCACTGGCATTTTTCACAGAACTAGAACAAAAATTTTTCACAATTTGTATGGAAACACAAAAGACTCTGAATAGCTGAAGCAATCTTGAGAATGAAAAACGGAGCTGGAGGAAACAGACTCCCTGACTTCAGACTATACTACAAAGTTACAGTAATCAAGACAGTATGGTACTGGCACAAAAACAGAAATATGGATCAATGGAACAGGATAGAAAGCCCAGAGATAAACCTATGCAAATATGGTCACCTTATGTTTGATAAAGCAGGCAAGAATAGACAGTGGAGAAAAGACAGCCTGTTCAATAAGTGGTGCTGGGAAAACCGGACAGCTACATGTAAAAGAATGAAATTAGAACACTCCCTAACACCATACATAAAAATAAACTCAAATGGATTAAAGACCTAAATGTAAGGCCAGACACTATAAAACTCTTAGAGGAAATTATAGGCAAAACATTCTATGACATACATCACAGCAAGATCCTTTTTGACCCACCTCCTAGAGAAATGGAAATAAAAACAAAAATAAACAAATGGGAGATAATGAAACTTAAAAAGCTTTTGCACAGCAAAGGAAACAAGACAAAAAGACAACCCTCAGAATGGGAGAAAATATTTGCAAGTGAAGCAACTGACAAAGGATTAATCTCCAAAATTTACAAGCAGTACATGCAGCTCAATATCAATGGAGAGGCCACAACAGTGAGAGGCCCCCGGGCCCCCCAAAAAAAAAAAAAAAAAAAAAAAAACTAAAAAAAAAAAAAAAAAAAAAACTACAATAAGGTATCA
Source organism: Neophocaena asiaeorientalis asiaeorientalis (assembly GCF_003031525.2). Taxonomy (NCBI): domain Eukaryota; kingdom Metazoa; phylum Chordata; class Mammalia; order Artiodactyla; family Phocoenidae; genus Neophocaena; species Neophocaena asiaeorientalis. The sequence continues at coordinate 2,325,833 of NW_020175089.1, read as the reverse complement.
CCTCACACAAGTCAGAATGGCCATCATCAAAAAATCTACAAACAATAAATTGTGGAGAGAGTGTAGAGAAAAGGGAACCCTTTTGCTCTGTTGGTGGGAATGTAAACTGTTACAGCCACTATGGAGAACAGTATGGAGGTTCCTCAAAAAACTAAAAATAGAACTACCATACGACCCAGCAATCCCACTACTGGGTATATACTCTGAGAAAACCATAATTCAAAAAGAGTCTTGTACCACAATGTTCATTGCAGCTGTATTTACAATAGCCAGTACATGGAAGCAACCTAAGTTCCATTGGCAGATGAATGGATAAAGAAGATGCGGCACATATATACAATGGAATATTACTTAGCCATAAAAAGAAGCAAAACTTAGTTATTTGTAGTGAGGTAGATGGTTGTAGAGACTGTCATACAGAGTGAAGTGAGTCAGAAAGAGAAAAACAAACACCCTTTGTTAACACATATATATGGAATCTAAAAAACAAAAAGATTCTGAAGAACCTAGGGGCAGGACAGGAATAGAGATGGAGACATAGATAATGGACTTGAGGATATGGGGAGGGGGAAGTGTAAGCTGTGATGAAGTGAGAGAGTGACATGTACATATGTACACTACCAAGTGTAAGATAGATAGCTAGTGGGATGCAGATGCAGAGCACAGGGAGATCAGCTTGGTGCTTTGTGTCCACCTAGAGGGGTCAGATAGGGAGGGTGGGAAGGAGATGCAAGAGGGTGGAGATATGGGGATGTATGTATATGTATAGCTGATTCACTTTGTTGTAAAGCAGTAACTAACACACCATTGTAAAGCAATTGTACTCCAATAAAGATGTTAAAAAAAAGTTCAAATTTATATCTACCTCTTTATCTATATATCCGTGTTGAGGTGTATAAAATAGAAATTTCAGAAATGCGTGATTTGGAAATATAAATAAAGGACGTTTCTTGAGAGCTGTAAATACAGCAAAAATATGCACTGGATTTTCTTTCTTTTTTTTTTAAAGATAGTCATTGCAGTATTGTTTTTATTTATTTATTTATTTATTTATTTATGGCTGTATTGTGTCTTTGTTGCTGTGCACGGGCTTTCTCTAGTTGCGGTGAGCAGGGGCTACTCTTTGTTGCGATGCGCGTGCTTCTATTATCATGGCTTCTCTTGTTGCAGAGCATGTGCTCTAGGTGCACAGGCTTCAGTAGTTGTGACACATGGGCTCAGTAGCTGTGGCTTGTGGGCTGTAGAGCTCAGGCTCAGTAGTTGTGGTGCACGGGGTTAGTTGCTACGCAGCATGTGGGATCTTCCTGGGCAAGGGCATAACCCATGTCCCTTGCATTGGTAGGCAGATTCTTAACCATTGCGCCACCAGGGAAGCCCTGCACTGGATTTTCTTGAGACTGCCTGATTCACACATCTCTCCATTATTGCAGTAAGGACACTTGCTATTTATCTTGCTTCAATTCTAAAGGTTGTGATGGAAAAGGATCATTGACTAATCTGGAGGGATGCAACTCTTGCAACTATTTTAGCCACACACATGTTTCTTTACTCACAATGTCATTGGACTTTCATTCTATAGTATCTATAGCACCAAATCACTTGGGGAAGATTGAATGGAAAATTCCTCTATTTCAAAGATTTGCTTTCAATCCTGACTCCTTTAAAATGATCTAAACCTTCTGTGTCTCAGTTTACTTTTCTGTCCAATGGTCATATTAGGGCATGTGATATTTAATTTTCCTGATAATCATTTTGTGGAAGTGATCTGGATCAAACTTACTCTGCATTAGTCCTAGCATTGGGGAAAAAATCCACACAATATAGCAAAGAGAACAGAAAGTTTACTGTATTTCCTTTCCTTGTTGCTCTGTCATAAGGATCTGAGTTTGCCTCTTCAGCACAACTGACACAAGATAACAGGCAGAAATAAGTATGAGGCCATTTGGAGTTTACAAACCAGCAAGATACTTTTAACTTTTTCCAAGTGTTCACAAGGCTAATATAAGTAGAAGCTTTTGATGACAGTTGCACAGGAATCCATTTTCAGATTTTGTGTCTTCCAGGTAAACCCTGGCTAGGCCTTTGTTTATCAACCTTCTCTATCAATTTATGATTATTTAATCACTTGAAATAACATGATTTCTAATCCCCAGAGGCATAAAAGAGATGTGATAAGTACACTATATATATTATATCTATATCCTTATCTATTCTCTCTCTGTATAAATATGTTAGATAGATAAATGTAGACTGTATACACATGTTGGCAACTGTAACTCATGGATAGCAGCCCCTAAAACTATCAAAATAAAATGTTGAAGTATGTTTTCACACAGATGGAGCTTTGAGGCTTATCTGATGATTTTCTGCCTCTATGTCTTCATTTCCCAACTTTCTTCTCACTCATTATCTTTGGACAGTTGTGGAGTCTGTGGAATGTCTGCTTTTGTCTGTCTGTAAGGTAAAGAGATTGTTTTCTTGGGAATAGCATAGGCTGGTTTTAAAATTATAGGCAACTTTTTTCACTTCATAGGAAATTTGTTTCATTAGGATTTTATATGGATTTTCTGAAACTACTTGCCTCCTCCGGCAGAATTTTTGTCATTATGAACAAAGAAGATTCCTCCTGGATGGTCAATAAATAGGTGATCTTCTAAAACAAAGAATGCTAGAAAGTCCAGATTCAGATTGTGGATTTGGCAACCAGAATAAGGTAAGCCAGGAGACAGGTTTAGTCTTGATACAGTAGAAATTAAACGAGGAGTTAAATAAGGTTTTAAAGAAGTGGAATAAAGGAAATCATGATCAGGGAACCCATGTTCCCTGGAGTAAGGAGATACTTACATCTGGTATTATAATATCCAGAAAGCTAGCATGGTAATACAAATAATTATTTGTGATTATTCACAATGTTGAAGAAAAATAGATCTGTAGTAGATTATTGATGAAATGTACATCAGAAATCAGCTGGCCCAGTGGTTTCCACAATCATCGGGACAGCTTTATTCATATGATGCACATCTGTGCCTTTCACTGAAAATTCTTGATCTAGGTCAATCATTCATTTTATAGATAAAGAGACAGTGACTCAGAAAGGTTAAGTGACTGTGCAAGTCAAAGTTATTGTTTATGAACATGTTGGGAGCAGCATAAATACTCGGTCACATCAGGATGCCTTTCTTTGTGATGAAGGAGGTGTTGTTTTACTTTTATAGTTATAGAATTGGGGAGCCATTTGATTCCTCTTGTATTATTCTGAAATCTCAGGAGTTCAGCACTACCACCTTCTTCCCTTTCAAAATGTACCCACGTCCCACCCACATTTGCAGCTCCACATTACTCAAAAGCTAAAGGTTTTGAATTCTACTTAGTGAAACACAGTTCTTTCCAATACCATGTATTTAGCCATTGGAAAAGCTGATCATCTTTTTTTACAGAGCGGAATTGGTTGTTTTCTTCCCTCTAGCTCTGTGAAAGATGCATATTTGTTTTCATGTTTTCTGTTTTGGTCTTTTTACATTTTCATGAAAAATCCAGTTGATAATCCCTTATTACCTATATTTAGCAAACCTCAAAAGCTTCCTCCAAAAAAAAAAAAAAAAAGCTTCCTCCAAATACAGCCTGGTGGAGCTTTGGCCTCAGGCAAACTTCAGGTAGCTGTGGCCAAAACAGTAACTCTCATCTGAGTGAGTTACAAACTAAACAGGAGGTATTTGGAAACTTAAAACCGATATTAGAATATTGTCTGGGAATCCACCTTTGTTCTACTGAGCCTGCAAAAGGCCTCACTTACTATTCCTCACGCATCCATCAAAATGAATTGTTATTCAGTGAGCAGAAGTGCAGGTGTTACATTGAGGAGTTGTACAGGGAGCCATTTTGCACTAACAATAGAGGTTTATTACACATACTTGTACTTTATAGTTCAAAACACAGACTTTGAGTTTCTAAACTCCTCCACTGTTTGGCTTCCTTTTTTTTTTTCTCATACACCCATGAAAACACCCTGCAACCAAGACAGTGGACTTACCCATCAACCCTGAAAATTTTCTCATGCCTCTTTGTAATTCCTCCCTTCTAGCTCTTCTCCCAAACCCCTTGCAAAAAAATCACTGATCTGTTTTGTGTCTCTGAGCATTAGTTGGCATTTCCTAGAGTTTTATATAAATGGAATCACATGGTATGCATTCTTTTTTTTCAGTCTCCTTTGTTGCCTTTAACTCTTTGTTTTTATTTTATTTTAGTGATTAACTTTTTGTTTTTACTCTATTTTAGTGGTTGCTTTAGAGTTTATAGTAATACATATTTACCTTTAAATAATTTTATACTACTTTAGATATAGTATATGAATCTTATAATAGTTTATTTCTATTTCTCACTTCCCATGCTTTATGCTATTATCACACATTATACCTATACATATGTTATAAACCTCACAATACATATTATTTTTGTTTAAACAGTCAATTTTTAAAACAGATTTCAATAATAATAAAATACATGTTTTCCTATGTAGTTACTATTTGTAGTGCTCTTCATTCCCTTGGGTAGATCCATCTTTCCATCTGGTCGTCTTTTCTTTCTGCCTGAAGGACTTCCTTTAACATTTATTATAGTGCAGATCTGCTCTTAATTAATTGGTATTACTATCCCCCCCTTTCACCTTTTTTCTTTCTTTCTTTTATTTTTTTTAGTTGCAATCCCCATTTGAACCCTCCTCTGGTGTACATTCCAGATCAATTGAGCTGGTCTTAGGTATTTAGTTTCCTACTTATATATTAGCCTCTCTATTTCATCATCTTTTAGAGAATTGATTCTCAAAATTTCCTTTGAATTTTCCTATGAATTTTAAAGTCAGCTTATTGATATTTACAAATATATTTACTGGAATTTTGATTGAGATTGTACTGAATCTACAGATTAAACAGGGGTGAAACAACTCGATAATATTGAGCCTTCCAATCCATGACTGCTTATATAACTCTTCATTTATTTAGATTTTCTTTGATTTCTTTCATCAGTAGTTTTTGTATTTAGATCTTTACCTATTTAGATTTATACCTAAGTATTTCAGTTTTGGGTGCTATTGCAAATGGTATTGTTGTTATTGTTATTACTATTATTATATTTCAGGTTTCAATTTCTCATGTGACATATAGTAATGCAATTGACTTTTGCAAGTCAAATTTGTTTTCTGAGACTATGCAAAACTCATTTATTAGTTCAAGGAATATTTTGTGGATTTTTTGGAATTTTCTACATAGAAAATCATATTACCGCTAAGTAAAAATAGACTTATTTCTCCCTTTCCAATGTATGCTTTTTATTTCTTTTCTTGCCTTACTGCAGCAACTAGAACTTCAATAACTAGAACTTGCAGTATGATGTTGAATAGGAATAGCAAGAGAACATTCTTGCCTTGTTGTAGAGCTTAGGAGAAAAGCATTTCATTTTCACTAGTAAGTATCAAGGTAGCTGTTGGTTTTCGGTAAAGCCTTTATTAGGTTAAAGAAGTTTGCTTGCAAAGAGTTGTTATTGTTAATATATGAGAATGTATCATGAATGAATATATATTGCTTTTTGTTGAAACCTTTTTCTGCAAGTATTAATATGATCATGTTTTTGTTGTTGTTTAGTCAGTATGGTGAATTGCAATAATTGAATTTTGAATGTTGAAGCAGTCTTATATTCCTGGGATAAACTCCACTTGATTGTGACATATTGTGTTTTCTATATATTGCTGGATTTGATTTGTTAATATTTGTTATAACTTTTTGTGTTTGTGTTCATAGGAGATGATGGTCTGTAGTGTTCTTTCCTTGTAATGCTCTGTCTGCTTTTGCTATTAGCCTAATGCTGACCTCATAGAATGATTTCAAAGTAGTCCCTCTTCTTCCATCTTCTGGAAACGAATATGTAGGTTGGTATTATTTCTTTCTAAAATGCTTGGTAGAATTCAGTAGTGAAACTATCTGGGTCTAGAGGGTTTTTTTTTTTTAATTTTGTCTTGGCAGATTTAAAACTATAAATTTAATCCATTTAATACATATATAGGGCTATTCAGTTATTTACTTCTTCAGTGGATTTTGGTGGTATGTATCTTTCAAGGAATTGGCCCAGTCCATCTAAGATTTTAAATTTATGGGCATAGAGTTGATCAAAATAATATTTTATTATCTTTAATGTCTGTGGGATCAATAGTTATGTCTCTTTTTTTTCTTGAATGATGCGGGTAATTTGTGACATTTCCTTTTTTTTCTTGATTAGCCTGACTAGAGATTTATCAATTTTATTGATCTCTTCAAATAATAGGCTTTTGGTTTCATTGGTTTTCTCTAGTGATTTTCTGTTTTTCAATTTAATCATGCTATAATTTTTATTATTTATGTTGGAAATGTTTCTTCAGGTTTAATTTTTTCTTTCTTTAGTTTCTTGGGTAGAAATGTAGATTATTAATTTTAGAGATTTCTTCATTTCTAATATGTGCATTCAGTGATTCAAATTTCATTTTCTGTACTACTTTAGCTGCATCCCAAAAATTTTGATATGTTTCATTTTCAATTTTATTTAGTTCAAAATATTGTTTATTTTCCTTCAAATGTTCTCTTTGATCCATGCATTTTTTAGAAGTGTACTTTTTAACTTTCAAATATTTGGAATTTTATCAGATATCTTTCTGTTATTGAATTCTACTTTAATTCAGTTATGGTCCAAGAATGCACATTGTGTGCTTTATATTCTTTTAAATTTGTTAGATTTGTTTTATGGCCCAAAATATGGTTATCTTGGTGAATATTCCATGTATACTTAAAATATGTGTATTCTGCTGTGTTGGATTAAATATTTCATGAATATCAAATAGCTTAAGTTATGAGATAATGTTCAGATTGTTTATATGCTTGCTGACTTTTTCCCTAGTTGTTTAATCTACTGTTGTGAAAAGGTGTTGAAATCTTCAACTATCATGGTAGATTTGTCTGTTTATTCTTTCAGATCCCTTAATTTTTGCCTCAACCTCTGTTGTTAGGTGTATGCATGTATAATATTTTTTACATATTCTTGGATAATTGACCCCTCTATTGTTATGTAATATCTCTCCTTATCCTTCATAATCTTCCTTGTTTTGAAGTCTGCCTTGTCTGGAATTAATATAGTGACTCCAACCTTCTGGTTAGTGTTTGCATGGTATATTTTCTCCACCCCTTAATTTTTAACACAGCTACATATAGATTTAAAAAAAAAGTGTGTGTTGATAGATAGCATATAGTTGAGGCTTGTTTGCTGGTGTTGTTGTTTATTTTGTTTTCCTTTTAACCAATATCCCTGTCATGTAGCAGGGGTGTTTAAAACACATGTCTTTAAAATAATTATTAATATATTTGCATTTAAAATATATCATATTGCTACCTGTTATCTATTATTGTATTTATTATTTGTTTTTTGTTTTCTCTTATCTTATCCTTTCTGGTTTTAAAGTTTTTCCTTCAATTGTATCTCTTTTTTATTCACATTAAAAAAAAATTTAGTGGTGGTGCTAGAGTTTGAAATATGCTTTTAGAAATTATTTGTCTATTTGCAAATAGTATTATACAACTTTATATGTAGTATAAGTACCTTATTACAGTATATGCCCATCTCCCTCCCACCTCTATGTCAGTGTTGTCATATATTTCACTTTCAGATACACTATATATATAAACACCCAATCCATTTTTACAGTTACTGATTAAATAAATAACTATCTTTAAGGTGATTGAAAATAATAGAAACAAAGTTAGATTTTACCCTTATTTATTCTATTTCCAACACTCATTTATTTATGCAGATCTAAGTTTCTGACCTTAATTGTATTCCTTCTGCCTAAAGAGCTTCCTTTAAGTTCTTTTGTCATAGGGAACATCTACTAACAATTAATTCTCTCACTTTTTGTTTGCTTCTGAGAAACTCTTCATGGGTCACTTTTAAAGAATAGAAAATTCTGGGTTGAGAGGGCTCTTTTTTTCTCTTTCAACACTTTAAAGCCCTCTATTATTTTCTTTTTGCATAGTTCCTAATGAGAAATCTGCTTTAATTCTTATCCTTGTGCCTCTGTAGGTAAAGTTTTTTTTTTTTTTTTTCTTCTAACTTCCCTTAAGAATTTCTCTTTTTATTTGGTTTTCTGCAGTTTGAATATGATATCCCCATATTTGGTGTTTGGGGTATCTATTTTATTTGGATTTCTGGTTTGGTGTTTCAGAAATTTTGAACATTATTTCTTCAAGAATTTCATCTGTCCTTCTAGCATTCCAATTATCCTTATGTTACACCATTTGATATTATTCCACAGGTCTTGGATGCTCTGTCTTTTTTCCCTCCACATTTTACATTTTTGTGCTTCAGCTCATGTAATTTTTGTTGCCTTTCCTTCAAATTAACTGATTCTTTCCTCAGCTCTGTAAAACATAGTAATGGATCCATTGAAAATCTTTTCTGTTACATCTTGTATTTCTAATATTTTCATTTGATTTTTTCTTATAGATCCCATATCTCTGCAGAAATTACCTATCTAATTTTGCATGTTTACTATCTTTTTATTTAGCTTTTAATATTTCTGAATCTGGTTCTGATGATGGCTTTGTTTCTTCAGCATACATTTATTGCCTTGTGGCATGTTTTATATATATATATATATATTTTTTTTTATTGGAAGCTGGCTATATTGTATTGTGTTTGATATTCCTGACACAAACATCTTTGCCATAGACATCTTTTCCACAATTACTTTTGCCACAAACATCTTCATCATATAACTAGTTGTCTGTAAGGTGATTTTGTTCTAAAAGATAAAATAAAAAAAATAGAAGAGGGACATTAAAAGGACATGAGAAACATGAGAAATGAATAACAAAATTAAGAGGACTTTATTGTGAAATACAAGATGAATACATTTAAAATGTGTGTAGATTCATGGCAATACTTTGCAAATATTTGATTTTATATTGTGGGTTGTACCTAAGTATTTGTCTTCCAAGTTTTTTTCTTTATAGTATATTATACTTTGTGGTTGTTGTTGCTGATGGTTTATCTCCTCATTTAGCTTTGCACATTTTCTGTTTTGCTAATATTTCTTCCTTCATTAAGAGAGACATCAATTTCCAAACACTAGGATGCATATTTGTAACTGAGCTTTGCATTGTGTTGTGAAAGCCTCTACAGTGTTTTTGTTCTTGGCATACTGTCACATGTTTGTTGATAGATATTCCAAAGTTCTTTGGGAAATGTGAGTTTAACGCTGCATCTTCAAAGTCCTCAGCCTCTTTCTCCTCCAAGGTAGTGTGTTTCAAAATAAGAAATCAAGTCTTGAGGCAAATCATTGTCATCTGTCAGCTCAATAAAGCCATCAATAATGTTGTTAACTGGAAGAAATGCTAATGCATTTCAACCAGATGAAGTCAAATTATCAAACCAAAAACTGGTTTGATACAACTAGTTATTTTATCTTTCATGGAAGGCAAAATTGCCTTATGGCCAATTAGTTATACAGGGAAAATATTTGCAGCAAAGATGTCTGTGGTAAAGATACTTACAGCAAAAGTACCTAGAACCATTTTGTATAGAACCATATTTACCAAGATACTGAGATAAATCTATTTATGGTAACCTATCCAGTGCTGGGCAGTATTTGAGGTTTGCTATTCCTGTGGTTACCAGTGTTGAGAGCTGTTGTTTCTATGTATACCTGAGACTTCAAATTCCTCTAGTTAACTTTTTTGTTTTCTATCTTGGAACTTTACTTTGGGTTCTTACTCTGAGAGTGTCTGACTTGTGCATCCCTCTGAGCTGAAATACATTGTTACTATTATCGCAGGTTTGTTAATCTGGGATGCAGTGAAGGAGACCAGTCTTAACATCTGATTTAAATATCAATGTTTGATGTCCACAGTGGGCATGTTTCTAAGGGCTGGGGCCCGTTTCTAAGGAGTGTGACCCTTATAATTAATTCTGACCATTATCCAGGGATGGAGTTTTTTCCCCCTCCCCTATTTTCTTCTCTGGCTGAAATGGATATCATCCTCCAATGTTCTCAGTCTACACACCAGATGCCCTCCACCCCTTTAGATAAAGTTTTGTGTTTTTTTTTTTTTTTTCTCATTTGTTTTTTAGCTGAGAGGGGACAGCTTGTCAAGAAAGAGTTTGCTTCTCTCAGTTGCAATGGTACAATCTGGAAATATGTACCTCCGAATATTAAATCTTTTGTTCCACAAGGGTTGTGGGTCTTCAGCAGTGGCTGCTGTTCCCTCCTCCAGAAAGCACCATGAGGAGAACTTTCTCCGTTTTTTCCCCTTTCTTTCCTGTGATTTCCTGGTGGGGTTCGTTGAGGAAAAGCTTGCAATATTATGAAACCCTTCTATGAATTTGATTGCCTAGGGGCTCCACATTTTCACGCTAGAACACTCTTAGCCTCCAAAAATGTATTCATCAAAACCTCTAGTATAATGTTTTTAACAGCTTACCAATGGCTTCTACTCCAGGCAAGCAAATGTTTGGATACTGTGTCTCATGCAGGTGTTTGTTTCTCTCAGTCTCAGGATTGCTATCTATGACCTTGATTTCTGATGGATTCATGAAAAGTTATTGATCAGATAGCTGTTCAGCTTTTCTTTCTTAAGGGTGGGAGGTTTTTTTCTTCACTCTTATCTAGGCTAAAACCAGATGTCCATCCACTTACATAATAACTGAGGTTGTAAAATATTCTCCATCTCCTAGTTATACAACTGTCCATTGGTTTTGTTTGTTCTCTTTGTTGTTCTGTATAATTTTTCAGGGCAAGGTATGTGGAGATATTCAAATTAAGAAGTCATTATCAACTCATGGACCAGTTGCCTTTATCCAATCCTGAAACATCATTTCTCATTGATAGCATGCTTCTCTGTAGGCTTTGATTTACCAGAATTAAAATGATTATCTCTGGAATAGTAACTTTGATGATACAGTTTTTTCTGTCTCATCTAGACTCATTCTAGTCTGACTTAAAGAGAGCTAGCTTTAATTGCATGGAATATTCTGAATAAGATCTAACTAAAGCAGAACCCTGTAAGACTGGCCCATCTTGGGGCACAAGCACCAAATTTCTGTGGTTAAAATTTAATTTAAATTGACGTTAATAATTGTATTACTTCTGCCTTTTATAAGGCTTAGAGGTTACTAAAATTTCTAGATGATTGGCTCACAAACTAATGACATAGTAAAAATTCCATTATTTTTACAAATGACTTTTCCAACTAAATTTGCTATTTTATACTTAATGTTCTTAAACATCTTATTGTTTTGGATATTGCATTCCTGATTATCAAGATTACTTTAAATATATAATTTTAATTATACAAGGTATTATCTTTTACAAATTTGCTAAACATTCTGTCATTTATCACAATGTTGAGAAAATTGTATAGAGTGGGATCAAGACAGAACCAGAGAAATTTCCATCTAGGTTGGTAGAGAGCTGTTAATCAAGGTTCTGTGCATTAGTTATTAATCTGTCAATGGATCTATATAATTTATTTATTAATGAGCTGAATTTCAGCCTTATATCTACAATGTCTCAAGAAGGCTGCTGGATGCTTATTTTATATAATGAAAAAAAATTATCTTTATGCTTTCTTAACCCTACAATTTGTTCTTAACGAATTTATGATATTTTTAACAGATTATAGTACTCCTTTGAAATTTCTTATATTATATTTTCAATAAATATGGTAATTGAGCCAAATAGAATTTACTGGTCTCTAGAATCCACTGTTCCTTCTCTTTCTTTCTTCTTTCCTTCCTCTTTCTTTTAATTAAATATTTATCCCACTCAGATCTATTTACAACTTTGCCATTACCCACTATTTCTGAGAAATTAGCAAGAAATAGTGAGATAACATGTTCAAAACCTGCTAGGATTCCAAGTAAAATTTACCTCTGCTTTTACAGCACTTAGATGAATTATTGGTAATTATAAATTTATTAGTATTTTTAACCTACCTTGAGTTATAGTTTTCTCTTCACATTATTTATTACATCATTTTAACTTGAAAATAAATTTATTTAATGAAGTTAAATATTAAAGTAAGATTCTCTTATTTCCTCAGGATATTTTATGTTTTAAATAATGTACTCTGGATGTTTTAACTTCTGTTAAAAACAATAATTCTTTTGAGAGGATTTATTTGAATTTCTTAAGTATTCTTTATATTTGCAAATGCAATAAATGAAAGTTTCCCATTCCTCTAGCTTGGGATTTTTCTTTGTGTTAAAGGGTTACAATGATTAAGTGTATAAATGAAATATTATAGGGGATTTATCACCAGTTGTACAAAATGAGTAATAACCAAAATTAATAGTCATTACATATATTCTCACAGCTCTGCTACTAAACTTAGTTGGTATAGTCCAATGACAGATTCACCCATTTCTTCTGTCCAAAACATAATTAAAAATTAAAATTATCATGTTTAAAATATCATCCTTAGTAGAAGATATCTTACCATAAACCAAAAAAATGTGATTATGGCTCATACCTCCAGTTTGCCAATGGAAGTAGAAGTAATGTAATAATAAGTCCATGAGGGCTTCCTTGGTGGCGCAGTGGTTGAGAGTCTGCCTGCCTATGCAGGGGACACAGGTTCGTGCCCTGGTCCGGGAAGATCCCACATGCCGTGGAGCAGCTGGGGCCATGAGCCATGGCCACTGAGTCTGCGTGTCTGGAGCCTGTGCTCTGCAACATACCATAAACCAAAAAAATGTGATTATGGCTCATACCTCCAGTTTGCCAATGGAAGTAGAAGTAATGTAATAATAAGTCCATGAGGGCTTCCTTGGTGGCGCAGTGGTTGAGAGTCTGCCTGCCTATGCAGGGGACACAGGTTCGTGCCCTGGTCCGGGAAGATCCCACATGCCGTGGAGCAGCTGGGGCCATGAGCCATGGCCACTGAGTCTGCGTGTCTGGAGCCTGTTCTCTGCAACAGAAGAGGCCACAACAGTGAGAGGCCCGCGTACTGCAAAAAAAAAAAAAAAAAAAGTCCATGAATATACAGCATATAGGAGATAGGACTATGTGATAAGTATACTCTTTCATTTACAAACGAACTTAAGCCGATAGATAGATAGATAGATAGAGATAGATATATAAAATGTCTAATGTGTAACAAGTTCAATAGACATTTATGACTCTTTAGAAATTTTAATTTTATGTTTTGATTATATCCATTTAAATTTTGAACTTGAAACATCATTATAGTATAGATTTGTTCACTGAAATTATTAACATATGCTTAACTTTATGTATATATATATATATGCATATCTATATGCATATATATTCTTATGAATGTATTATTTGAAGAAAGGGACCAAAGCAAAGACTCTTTTTTAAAAAAGGATTTAATCCGAACTCATTTAAGATGCCAAATTTAGACTTTGGCTATGTTTTCTTTCTTTATGTTCTTTCTTTTTCTTCCTTCTTTCCTTCCTTCCTTTTTCTTCCTTCTTTCCTTCCTTCCTTTGTTTCCAAGTGATCATGTGTAAAAAATTCTGACATTAAGCTCTAGCAGCCTGAATATCTATGCCTGTATTAAGTGGAAGGTTTGCTCTGAGACCCACATCTCCAAGGTAACAGAAGTGCTCACTTTGATACATGTGAGACAGCTGAAATTCTTAGTTTCATATCTACCATACCATGTATCTCCCACTATTCCTTAGGCCCCTCTGTCTCATTTTTATTTCCATGCTTGATTCCTTTTCCTTTGTACAGTCTCAAATGTTGTGAATTTCAAAATTCTCTTCTTGGCCTACATCTTAGTTTCAATCTCCATTTCCCACTGGTGACCATCCATTCTCCTTGTCCCAGGATGATAGATGGATTCCTAAGTACAGATGGATTCCTAGCTTAGATCAGTATTCTGGTTCCAGAATCATATTTTCAAATGCCTTCTGAAAGTCCCAGCTATGTGCCTCCAACTCACACATTCCCTTATTCATTAATTTAAAAAAAGAGTTACTGAGTTGTACTCTGTGCTGGAATTAAGTGCTTGAGATCCTTCAGTTAACAAACAGACAATGATCTTTACCTTTGTGAAGGTTACATCATCTTGAGTATGTGTGTGTGTGTGTGTGTGTGTGTGTGAGAGACAGAGCGAGAGAGAGAGTCAGAGAGAGACAGAGGTAGATAATAAGTAATTCACAAACATTGTGTTATTTTATTTATTTATATTTGTAAATAAATTTATGTTTATAAATAAATAAATAAAATGTATATAATTTGTGCTATTTTATATATGAATAAGGTGGTAAGTGTTATGAAAAAAATGTTCACCTTAGGGTAAGGTAACCAGGAGTGCCTGGGAATTGTGGTCCTTACAACTTTAAATAGAATTTTTAATGTAGGGTTTGTTTTGTAGGTTTATTTAAGCAAAGAGTTGAAGGAGATGTAGGAATAAGGCCTTGCATCTCTAAGGTGGAGCAATCAAGGCAGAGGGAATGCAATGCAAAGGTTGTACTGCAGGGATGAGGCTGGGTCTTCTGGGGCAGTCAGGAGACTGGTGTTTACCAGAGAGTACAAACTAGGAGGCGAGCAGGAGAAGACATCAGGGAGGCGATGCAGACCAAGCCTGCAAGTCCACATGAGCTGCTGTAGACTCTGATTTTTACTCAGAATCAGAGGGGAAATCACTGCAAGGTCCTAAGCAAAGGAATGACTACTCTGCCTGCTGGATCACTTTACCATCCAACTGTTCAAAACTCATATGAGTCGTTCCACGTACTTAATCCCCCAATCCAGCCCTCCTGCCCTACCTTAATTTCTTATGAAATTCACCCTATCCCCCAAGCCAGAAATGAAATAGAAATTTATTTCTTGTTCATATAATAGTCCAATGCAGATGTTTCTCATCAGCAGGTGACTCTCTCCCACTCAACAATTCAAAGACCAAGGTTTTTGCATCTTATGGTTCTTCTGTCCCTTAGGACCTCATTAGCAGACAGCCAGCAAAAGGAGAAAGACCTGGAGGAGGATCCTCTCCTCCAGAGGTAGCTCACACCCTTTCCTCCCTGTTCTATTAATGAGAACTCAAATATATGGCTGACTTCAGTAAGACAGAGGCTGGGAAACATAGTCTAGCTGGGTACCCAGAGATAAAAGACTTGGATAAACAGTTAAACATTCTTTTACTCATCAATTAATAGTTGAATTAATTGATTTGACAAACGAAAAAATTTTGTCAAAACTCTTCTGCCTTAATTGGGTCGTATCCTTGCTACCTGAATTTATGGAAAAGTCTAACTCTTCTCTAAGATTTCAGTCTTTTCTATAAATGTCCTGTTTCTGACATGAAAATGTGGTCATTTTCACACATTTCCAGCAGCTCCCCACAACTTCTTACACTGATACTCGAGACCTTGCCTGATCAGATATAAAGAGTTGTCTGACCTCAGATTCCACTGACCCCTTTGAGACTGTTTCCACGGTGCCATGTTATCTGCTGTCCCCAAATCATCTGTGTCATGTCACAGGCTCCAGGTGCCATATACACATGGTAAATGCCAACTCTTCAAGCAGTGGATTTGTCTCGTGTAAGACCACCTCAAACCTCGCCAGAAAATTCCAAGAAAGGAATGCTTGGTGGGCTTGATGTCCCACACCTACTTAGTTGTGACCTGGGACACAGTGGCTCTGGACATGATAGGAAACAGATGCATTTTGTTTACTACAAAATTGATTCAACACGACAATGTCTCATTCTCTTTCTCTCTCTCTCCTTCCCCCCTCACTTTTCACTTTTACTCTCTTTTTCTTTCCTTTCTTTCTTTCTTTCTCTTTTCTTTGTTTCTTTTCTCTTCCATCCTTTTCTCTCTCCCTCTCTCTCCCACTCTTTCTCTTTCTTTCTTCTTCTCATTTTTCACCTAGGCAGGCTTTAGAGTGTTTGAGCTGGAGTACCTCATATTTTCAAAGTATGGGTTGAATAAAATAACATTGAAGATTTCATCTAGCACCAGAAATGATGGATTCTAAAGGTCATGAACGTGAGGCCTCATCTTTTATAGCACCTGCATTGTGATGCCTGGATTGTGTTTGTGAGGCCAGTGTTTCCTACAGACCCCAGAATACTCTCCAGAAACCATTATCTACATACATCACATTTGTTGGACACAAACCATCTGATCAATATTAGATTTCTATGGGGTAAAGAATTCAGATGCTATTTAATAGTAAGACCTTTCAAGGTCAAAAAAAGATGTCCATTCCTATCTCATTCTCCAATCCATCTGAAAAATATTTGGAAATTAAGCAGGTGTGTAACATGTGAGTTTTCTTTAAGGTGGAATTGCCTACTCCTTTTGGTTCTGACTGCCAATGGCATTTTTACAATTAACTTAACATTAGATAGACATGAAGAAACATATTTCTCAACTCAGCAGGAGGCCGTACAAAGTAATTGGGGACAGATTACTCTTTTATTTCAAGTTGGTGTTATTTTTCATGTCTTGCATCAATATTTTTCTTATACTGAAGGAAGGGCAGAACTGTGTGCACCTGCACCTTTGTTATCTACTATTAATGCTTCTCCACAAGTGGTTCAAAGTGTATGTATCAGTGTCTTGAACTTATTTATTCTTCATTGAAGTTACAGTTATTAAATTATCCTTAAAAAATCAATTATTTGTCAAAAAAAACCCCTCATTTTAGAAAGATTTGTGTGTGTGTTTGAGAGTAGAGAATTTTAACTATATAAAAATTACAATGACTAGCACATATTAGCCACCCAGTAAGTATTTGTTAACTATGTTCTTCCCTTTTATTTTTTTATGTTGGATAAGATAAGGTAAAACCCACTAAAACAAGAACAAAACCAATAAAATAAGTGTTTACTAAAAACTCTCCAGCAAAAAAATTTGAACAATTTTTTTTTCATATTAGGTATAATGAGAATTTTTGGAATTTTAATTCATATTTTCTCCTCCACCAAAGGGAGTCTCAAGGAAAAAAAAAAAAAAAAGCTTCATTATAAAATGACACCTGACATACAACGAATCAGTTGACTTCACAAGCCCGGGGTAAACTTCCACAAATTCACAGTTTAGTTTCATTATGTTGATGCCATACAAACATACATTTATAAGACACATTATTTATACTCTTTCTACATTAATTCCTTCAAATTTACTTCTGGAAAAAAATTGTTTTTCTTCTTCATAAAGTTCTTTTAAAGTGGTATGTATCATCAATATATTCATGGATCCATACTCATGTATCAAACTGTGTATTTATCATCTCTGCTTGAATGTTTTGCAGGTATATTAAAGATAAAGTTAGAATTTCATTTCTTAGGTTGTTTGCATATCTTGGCTTATGTGAATAATGCAGAGATAAACATGGGTGTACAAATATATCTTTGAGACCTTGATTTAAATTTTTTTGTTAAATACCCTGAAATAGGATAGCTGGATATGATGACCCTATTTTTAATTTTTTTGAGAGATCTTAATTCTGTTTTCCATAGTGGCTGCACGATGATTTTACATTCTCATCAACAGTGTACAAGGGTTCCATTTTCTTCACATTCTCAGCCACACTTCTTCCTTTTACCCTGATAATTGCCACCCTAATGGGTGTGAGGTGATATCTCCTTGTGGCTTTGATTAGCATCTCCCTGATGAATAGTGATGTTGAGCATTTTTCATGTACCTGTTGGTCATTTGTTTGTCTTCTTTGGAGAAATGTCTATTCAAAATGTGGTATATACATACAATGAACATACAGTGAATTCAGCCTTAAAGAAGAAGGAAATCCTGCCACATGCAACAACATATATGAACCTTGAGGACATTATGTTAAATGAAATAAAACAGTCACAGAAGGATAATTACTGCATGATTCCACTTATATTAGATCTCTAAAAGAGTCAAACTCATAGAAGCAGAGAGTAAAATTATGATTGTCAGGGCAAAGGGGAGGGTGGGATGGGGAGTTGCTCAACAGGTATAAAGTTTAAGTTATGCAAGATGAATAAATTCTAGACATCTGTTGTACAACACTGTGCCCATAGTTAATAATACTCTATTGTACAGTTACAAATTTGGCAAGTGAGTAGATCACTGTTAAGTGTTCTTAACACAGTAAAAAACCCACTAAATGTCTTAGTTCTTTCTCTAGTCACTCGCCCCTGAGGAAATGGCTTTATCAGTTAAAGAGTTGCTAAAACAAAACAAAAGGAAGGAAAAAACCAACATCGATTTTCAATTTCTTTGATCACCCTCTCTCACTCTCACATTCAATCCATGTCCTATTCATTTCATCTCTAGATTTATCTTGGATGTGTCCACTGTTTTACATCACCACCTTTATGATCCAGGACCAAGCCACCATTTTCAATTTTGTAGATGCTGTGGAATCCTCTAACAAAATTTTCACTTCACTGCTGTCTTCTCCTATATATTCTTTAGAGAATACCCAAAGTGATCTTTTTAAAACTTGAAAATAGCATGCACTGTCCCATTGTTTGAAAGTCTACAATGGCCTCTAATTGCACTTAGAGTAAAAGCCAAATTCCCCACCATGGCAACTCCCTCCCTGCTTTGGCCTTTGCTTACTTCTCTCTAAAGTTAACTTGATCTACTTTCCTGTCCTCACAAAGGTGAATTCATTCCACTTAGTTGAGGCTGTCCTGTGTATCTGGGTCACCCTTCTACTGACTTTTGACAATGCTCTACCTTCCCAAATTGCAGTTCTCTGGTTTAATGCTATCTCTTTAGAAAGAGCATTTGTGATTAACCCAACAGTATTAAAGTTCATAACCCACTAGTCTTTTCCTCACCATTCTGTGTTTTATTTTAATACTACAGACTACTTTCCGCATATTGTAACTTCAGTAGAAGCTTTATCATTTCGTATGATTGGAACCAGTAGTTGGTTGGATAACTGCAATTACAACAAAAAGAGAGTTAAAGACTAAAATTATTTATTTTAACTGTGTGTTAACATAGATATGTGCTTTCCTTTACTGATGTTTAAGTATGTTGTTGAATGATTGGAGGTTTTTCTAGATCTTTCTTTTAATAACATAACCCATACTACTTTGATTATGATTTCTAGTTTCAATTGCTTAATTTAAATCAAATGAGAAACTAAAGACACCTGTGAAACAGTCAGAATGTCAATCCTTCTAGATTTTGATACATTTTAAAAATTGTTTGTAGATGTATCTCTTGCTCTTAATTTGGCAGGGTTTCCTGTTGTTTATTTGTTTTTCTCGATTGTTTTGTTTTGTTCTTATTGCATTTCTCCAAAAATTGTGCTTATATTTTTTTCTCATAGTAATCACACAGAGACTAAAACTTTTTACATCCTGTCCTTGTGCTCCTCAAATGACATATCTGTATTGCCCAGACCTGGAAATGGCATACATATTACCTTTACTCACATTCTATTGGCTAGTCCTCAGTCACATGATCACAGTTAACTGCTAAAGAGGCAGGGAGTGTAGTGTAAATGAGTTCTCAGAAAGAAGAAGAAATGGGCTTGGTTAGCACATAGCCAGACTTGGTAAAACCCTTTCTTAAGTCCACTTTAATATTGTGATACAAATTGGGCCCTATTTAATATGGTAAGTTCAAAAAAGAAGATGAACTAAGTTTTGTAAGTGTTGTTTGTTCTGGAATGTTCCATGTAACAGTCTGTTTATCCTTCTCATTCAAATCTCCGGGCAGGTATTGCCTGAAAAGACAAGTTAGTAGGAAGTATTTTATCCTATTAATGATATCCTCCTTTAGAAATTACTCAGCATATATACAGACAGGATCAGAAAGAGACCTCTTGAAAAAAAAAAATATATATATATATAAAATCATGAAGATCATAATATAAGTTGGCATTATACATATGATAATGTTATAGACATCTAACAATTAAAATAGTCTCTATTATTTCCTGGCCTACCAGTCAGTTCTGTTGGCTCTCACTTACCTACTAGGTGTCAGTTAAACATTCTTGAGATTGAATAAAAAATTGACATTGGTGGCTGCATCAGAATTGTTTTGTTGGCCAGCAATAGCTTCCATACAGGTGGATTAATCCTGGGTAGAATTCCTTAGAAGTATTGAAAATACCACCTCACCAAATATATCCCATTATTCAGGAATAAACTGTGATTTATAAAATCTACTTTTAAAGAGACTTGGCTGAGTTAATTTTCACAGAAATCCCAACAAAATACTAATATCTTAACTGGAGAGAGTAATAAACTAACCTCATATTGCATTATTATCTCATCATGAATTAATGTATTAAATTACCTAACTCTATGCAAATGGCTGAAGGTATGCAATGGAGGACAGGTGAAATTGTAATGGCAAAGTTTGGGGAGAATAGAAAACTGGATATAGATACTGAATTAAACACTTCTGGAAGGTAGGGGGCATTAGGGGAGTAGAAAAGTAGCACTAACTTTAAAAATTTGTTTGTTCTGGACATGGACGTGTACTTCTTGCTCAGAGCCTGCTTGTCGCAAGTGTTTACTATTTCTGTTCTAAAGAGCAGTTATAAAAGCCCTTATATTATGCAATAGCCACTTCCATACAATATAAAATGACATCATCTCCTGGTTGGAAAGCAACATCAAACAGCAGACCAATCATATGTCAGTGGGAACTCAAGATAGATTTTTTAGCAGCTTTATTGAGGTATTACTAATATTAAACTGCACATATTTAGCATATACAATTTCATGAGTTTGGACATATGCTTATGCTTGTGAAACCATCACCATAATCAAGGTAGTAGACACATACATCATCTTGAAAAGTTTCCTTGTGCTTCTTTGTTGTTGCTTTGGGTTTTTTTTTTGTTTTTTTCTGGATTTCATAAGAACCATTAATATAAGATCTACCTTCTTAACAAATTTTAAGTGCACAATACAGTATGGGTGCTATGCTGTACAGCAGATCTGTAGAAATCATCAATCTCGCATAACTGAAGCTATATACCAATTAAACAACTCCTTGTTTCCCTCTCCCCTTGGTCCCTAAATCACCATTCTATTCTCTACTTCTACAAGTACCTCATGTAAGTGGAATCATGCATTTCTGTGTTTGGCTTATTTCATATAGCATAATTGCTGTACAACAATAAAAGCAATTAACTCTATGTATACACAAACATGGCTAAACCTCAAAAAATTTTGTGGAGGAAAACAAGCCATACACAAAGGAGTACATACTATATGATCCATTTATACAAAATCCAAGAAAAAATTACCCTATGGTAATAGAAATCAGCATAGTGGTTTTCTTGGGTTTAGATGAATATTAATTACTAGAAAAGTGAACAAGAGAATGTTCTAGAGCAGTAGTAATATTCTATATCTTTATCTGGAAGATGGTTACATACTTGTGTGCATTTGTCAAAGATCATAGAACAGTGCACTTAAGATTTGAGCATTTTCATGTACTTAAATTGTACTGAAAACTGTATTAACTTTGCATAGAGTGAAGATGCAAAAAAAAAAAAGATCATTCAATGAGAAATATTGAATCTCAAATTTTATCTGAGTCACTCTCTATGTGGCACCTGTTTCTAATAGATCCTTGCAGCACAGAGAATGAAAGAAAACAGAGAGAGAGAATATTTTCATTTCCATTTTTTAACACCTTTATTGGCATAAAATTGCTTTACAATGGTGTGTTAGTTTCTGCTTTATAACAAAGTTATATATATACATATATCCCCATATCTCTTCCTTTGTGAGTCTCCCTCCCTCTCACCCTTCCTATTCCACCCCCTAGGTGGTCACAAAGCCCAGAGCTGATCTCCCTGTGCTACACGGCTGCTTCCCACTAGCTATCTGTTTTACGTTTGGTAGTGTATATATGTCCATGCCACTCTCTCACTTTGTCCCAGCTTACCCTTCCCCCTCCCTATATACTCAAGTCCATTCTCTAGTACGTCTATGTCTTTATTCCCTTCTTGCCCCTAGGTTCTCCATGACCATTTTTTTTTTCTTTTTTACATTCCATATATATGTGTTAGCATATGGTATTTGTTTTTCTCTTTCTGACTTATTTTACTCTGTATGAGAGACTCTAGGTCCAACCACTTCACTACAAATGTCTCAATTTCTTTTCTTTTTATGACTAAGTAATATTCTATTGTATATATGTGCCACATCCACATGTTCTTTATCCATTCACCAGTTGATGGACACTTAGGTGGCTTCCATGTCCTGGCTATTGTAAATAGAGCTGCAATGAACATTGTAGTACATGACTCTTTTTGCATTCTGGTTTTCTCAGGATATATGCCTAGTAGTGGGATTGCTGGGTTGTATGGTAGTTCTACTTTTAGTTTTTTTAAGGAACCTTCATACTGTTCTCCATAGTGGCTGTATCAACTTACATTCCCACCGGCAGTGCAAGAGGGTTCCCTTTTCTCCACGCCCTCTCCAGCATTTATTGTTTGTAGATTTTTTGATGATGGCCATTCTGACTGCTGTGAGATGATATCTCATTGTAGTTTTGATTTGCATTTCTCTAATGATTAATGATGTTGAGCATTCTTTCATGTGTTTGTTGGCAAACTGTATATCTTCTTTGGAGAAATGTCTATTTAGGTCTTCTGCCCATTTTTGGATTGGGTTTTCTGTTTTGTTGACATGGAGCTGCCTGAGGTGCATGTAAATTTTGGAGATTAATTCTTTGTCAGTTGCTTCATTTGCAAATGTATTCTCCCATTCTGAAGGTTGTCTTTTCTTCTTGTTTATGGTTTCCTTTGCTGTGCAAAAGCATTTAAGATTCATTAGGTCCCATTTGTTTACTTCTGCTTTTACTTCCATTTCTCTAGGAGGTGGGCCAAAAAGGATCTTGCTGTGTTTTGTGTCATAGAGTGTTTTGCCTATGTTCTCCTCTAAGAGTTTGATACTGTCTGGCATTACATTTAGGCCTTTAATCCATTTTGAGTTTATTTTTGTGTATGGTGTTAGGGAGTGTACTAATTTCATACTTCTACATGTACCTGTCCAGTTTTCCCAGCACCACTTCTTGAAGAGACTGTCTTTTCTCCACTGTATACTCTTGCCCCCTTTATCAAAGATAAATTGACCATATGTGCATGGACTTATCTCTGGGCTTTCTATCCTTATATCTCTCCATCTATTTGTATCATATTTAATTTTTTTCATCCATGTCTTATAATTTTCTGAATACAGGTCTTTTGTCTCCTTAGCTAGGTTTATTCCTAGATATTTTATTATTTTGTTGCATTGGTAAATGGGAGTGTTTTCTTAATTTAACTTTCAGATTTTTCATCATTAGTGTATAGCAATGCAAGAGATTTCTGTGTATTGATTTTGTATCCTGATACTTTACCAAATTCATTGATTAGCTCTAGTAGATTTCTGGTACCATCTTTAGGGTTCTCTGTGTATAGTATCATGTCATCTGCAAAGAGTGACAGCTTTACTTCTTTTCCCATTTGGATTCCTTTTATTTCTTTTTCTTCTCTGACTGCTGTGGCTAAAACTTCCAAAACTATGCTGAATAATAGTGGTGACAGTGGTAAACCTTGTCTTCTTCCTGATCTTAGTGAAAATGCTTTCAGTTTTTCATCATTGAGAAAGATGTTCGCTATGGGTTTGTCATATATGGCCTTTATTATGTTGAGGAAAGTTCCCTGTATGCCAACTTTCTGGAGGGTTTTTATCATAAATGGGTGTTGAATTTTGTCAAAAGCTTTCTCTGCATCTGTTGAGATGA
Source organism: Neophocaena asiaeorientalis asiaeorientalis (assembly GCF_003031525.2). Lineage (NCBI taxonomy): Eukaryota > Metazoa > Chordata > Mammalia > Artiodactyla > Phocoenidae > Neophocaena > Neophocaena asiaeorientalis. The sequence goes on along the minus strand of NW_020175089.1, from coordinate 2,302,070 downwards.
TCATATGGTTTTCTGCCTTCAATTTGTTAAAATGGTGTATCATATTGGTTGATTTGCATATACTGAAGAATCCTTGTGTTCCTGGGATAAACCCCACTTGATCATGGTGTATGATCCTTTTAATATGCTGTTAGATTCTGTTTGTTAGTATTTTGTTGAGGATTTTTGCATCTATGTTCATCAGTGATAGTGGCCTTTGGTTTTCTTTCTTTGTGATACCTTTGTCTGGTTTTGGTATCAGGGTGATGGTGGCCTCGTAGAATGAGTTTGGGAGTGTTCCTCCCTCTGCTATATTTTGGAAGAGTTTTAGAAGGATAGGTGTTAGCTCTTCCCTAAATGTTGGATAGAATTCGCCTGTGAAGCCATCTGGTCCTGGGCTTTTGTTTGTTGGAAGATTTTAAATCACAGTTTTGATTTCAGTGCTTGTGACTGGTCTGTTCATGTTTTCTATTTCTTCCTGGTTCAGTCTCGGAAGGTTGTGCCTTTCTAAGAATTTGTCCATTTCTTCCAGGTTGCCCATTTTATTGGCATATAGTTGGTTGTAGTAATCTCTCATGATCCTTGGTATTTTTGTATTGTCAGTTGTTACTTCTCCTTCTTCATTTCTAATTCTGTTGATTTGAGTCTTCTCCCTTTTTTTCTTGATGAGTCTGGCTAATGGTTTATCAATTTTGTTTATCTTCTCAAAGAACCAGCTTTTAGTTTTATTGATCTTTGCTATCCTTTCCTTCATTTCTTTTTCATTTATTTCAGATCTGGTTTTTATGATTTCTTTCCTTCTGCTAACTTTGGAGATTTTTTGTCCTTCTTTCTGTAATTGCTTTAGGTGTAATGTTGGGTTGTTTATTTGAGATGTTTCTTGTTTCTTAAGGTAAGATTGTATTGCTATAAACTTCCCTCTTAGAACTGCTTTTGCTGCATCCCATAATTTTTTGGTCATCGTGTTTTCATTGTCATTTGTTTCTAGGTGTTCTTTTTGATTTCTTCTTTGATTTCTTCAGTGATCACTTCACTATTAAGTAGTGTTTTGTTTAGCCTCCATGTGTTTGTATTTTTTACAGACTTTTTTCTGTAATTGATATCTTGTCTCATAGCACTGTTGTTGGAGAAGATAGCTGATATAATTTCAATTTTCTTTAATTTATCAAGGCTTGATTTGTGACTCAAGATATGATCTATCCTGGCGAATGTTACATGAGCACTTGAGAAGAAAGTGTATTGTGTTGTTTTTGGATGGAATGTCCTATAAATATCAATGAAGTCCATCTTGTTTAATGTATCATTTAAAGCTTGTGTTTCCTTATTTATTTTCATTTTGGATGATCCCTCCACTGGTGAAAGTGGAGTGTTATGTCCCATACTATGATTGTGTTACTGTCAAGTTCCCCTTTTATGGCTGTTAGTATTTGCCGTATGTATTGAAGTGCTCCTATGTTGGATGCATAAATATTTACAATTGTTATATCTTCTTCTTGGATCAATCCTTTGATCATTATGTAGTGTCCTTCTTTGTATCTTGTAATAGTCTTTATTTTAAAGTCTATTTTGTCTGATATGAGAATTTCTACTCCAGCTTTCTTTTGATTTCCATTTGCATTGAATATCTTTTTCCATCCCCTCACTTTCAGTCTGTATGCACCACTAGGTCTGAAGTGGGTCTCTTGTAGACAGCATATATATAGGTTTTGTTTTTGTATCCATTCAGCCAGTCTCTGTCTTTGGGTTGGAGCATTTAATCCATTCATGTTTAAGGTAATTATCAATATGTATTTTCCTATTCCCATTTTCTTAATTGTTTTTGGTTTGTTATTGTAGGTCTTTTCCTTCTCTTGTGTTTCCTGCCTAGAGAAGTTCCTTTTGCAGTTATTGTAAAGGTGGTTTGGTGGTGCTGAAATCTCTCAGCTTTTGCTTGTCTGTAAAGGTTTTAATTTCTCTGTCAAATTTGAATGAGATTTTTGCTGGGTAGAGTAATCTTGGTTGTAGGTTTTTCCCCTTCATCACTTTAAATATGTCCTGCCACTCCCTTCTGGCTTGCAGTTTCCTCTGAAAGATCAGCTGTTAACCTTATGGGGATTCTCTTGTATGTTATTTGTTGTTTTTCCCTTGCTGCATTTAATATGCTTTCGTTGTATTTAATTTTTGATTGTTTTTTTAATATGTGTCTTGGTGTCTTTCTCCTTGGATTTATCTTGTGTGGGAATCTCTGTGCTTCCTGGAATTGATTAACTATTTCCTTTCCCATATTAGGGAAGTTTTCAACTATAATCTCTTCAAATATTTTCTCAGTCCATTTCTCGTTCTCTTCTTCTTCTTGTACCCCTATAATTCAATGTTGGTGCATTTAATATTTTCCTAGAGGTCTCTGAGACTGTCCTCAATTCTTTTCCTTCTTTATTCTTTATTCTGCTCTGCAGTAGTCATTTCCACTATTTTTTCTTCCAGGTCACTTATCCATTCTTCTGCCTCAGTTATTCTGCTATTGATTCCTTCTAGAGAAATATTTTTTCATTTATTGTGTTGTTCATCACTGTTTGTCTGCTCTTTAGTTCTTCTAGGTCCTTGTTAAATGCTTGTTGTATTTTCTCCATTCTATTTCCAAGATTTTGGATCACCTTTACTATCATTATTCTGAATTCTTTTTCAGGTATACTGCCTATTTCCTCATTTGTTAGGAGTGGTGGGTTTTTGCCTTACTCCTTCATCTGCTGTGTGTTTCTCTGTCTTCTCATTTTGCTCTACATACTGTGTTTGAGATCTCCTTTTTTTGGGTTGCAGGTTTGTAGTTCCCATTGTTTTTGGTGTCTGTCCTCAGTGGCTCAGGTTGGTTCAGTGGGTTGTGTAGGCTTCCTGATGGAGGGGACTAGTGCCTGTGTTCTGGTGGATGAGGTTGAATCTTGTCTTTCTGGTGGGCAGGTCCACGTCTGGTGGTGTGTTTTGGGGTGTCTGTGGCCTTATTATGATTTTAGGCAGCCTCTCTGCTAATGGGTGGAGTTGTGTCCCTGTCTTAGTTGTTTGTCATAGGGTATCCAGCACGGTAGCTTGCTGGTCATTGAGTGGAGGTGGGTCTTGGCGTTGATATGGAGATCTCTGGGAGATTTCCACCATTTCTTATTACGTGGTGCTGGGAGGTCTCTTGTGGACCAGTTTCCTGAACTTGGCTCTCCTACCTCAGAGGCATAGCCCTGATGCCTGGCTGGAGCACCAAGAGCCTATCATCCATACAGCTCAGAATAAAAGGGAGATAATAAAGAAAAGAAAGAAAGAAAGAAAGAAAGAAAAGAAAGAGAGAGAGAGAAAGAAAGAAAAAGAAAAAGGAGAAGATAAAATAAAATAATTAAAATAAAAAAATATTGAAAAAAATTTAGAAAAAGTAATAAAAAAAGAAAGAAAGAAGAGCACAACCAAACTAAAAAACAAATCCACCTGTGATAACATGTGCTAAAAACTATACGAAAGAAAAAAAAAGAAAACAGACAGACAGTACCCTATGATAAATGGTAAAAGCAAAGCCATACAGACAAAATCACACAGAGAAGCATACACATACCCACAAAAAGAG
>NW_020175089.1:2276463-2298394 GCF_003031525.2 Neophocaena asiaeorientalis asiaeorientalis | reverse complement strand
TATATATATATATCTATCATTGCTCCCAAAATTCCCCTCCTCAATTTGGGACAATTTGTTGTCTATTCAGGTATTCCACAGATGCAGGGTACATCAAGTTGATTGTGGAGATTTAATCTGCTGCTCCTGAGGCTGCTGGGAGAGGTTTTCCTTTCTCTTCTTTTTTCGTACACCTCCTGGTGTTCAGCTTTGTATATGGACCTGCCTCTGCATGTAGGTCACCTGAGGGCATCTGTTCTTTGTTCAGACAGGACGGAGTTAAAGGAGTAGCTCCTTCAGGGGCTCTGGCTCACTCAGGCCGTGGGGAGGGAGGGGTACGGAATGCAGGGTGAGCCTGCGGCAGCAGAGCCTGGCATTATGCTGCAGCAGCGTGAGGTGCGCCATGTGTTCTCCCAGAGAAGTTGTCCCTGGATAACATGACCCTGCTAGTGGTGGGCTGCACAGCCTCCCCGGACAGGAGGCGTGGATAGTGACCTGTGCTTGCACATAGGCTTGTTGGTGGCTGCAGCAGCAGCCTTAGCATCTCATGCCCATCTCTGGGGTCCATGCTGAAGCAGCGCTCACGCCTGTCTCTGGAGATCTTTTAAGTGGCGTTCTTGATCCCCTCTCCTTGCGCACCAGGAAACAAAGAGGCAAGAAAAAGTCTCTTACCTCTTTGGCAGCTCCAGACCTTTTTCTGGACTCCCTCCCAGCTAGCTGTGGCACACTAGACCCCTTCAGGCTGTGTTCACGCAGACAACCCCAGTCCTCTCCCTGGGATCTGACCTCCGAAGCCCGAGCCTCAGCTCCCAGCCCCCACTCGCCCTGGTGGGTGAGCAGACAAGCCTCTCGGGCTGGTGAGTGCTGGTCAGCAGTGATCCTCTGTGCAGGAATCTCTCCACTTTGCCCTCTGCACCCCTGTTGCTGTGCTCTCCCCCTTGGTTCCAAAGCTTTCCCCCTCTGCCACCTGCAGTCTCTGCCCATAAAGGGGCTTCCTAGTGTGTGGAAACCTTTCCTCCTTCATAGCTCCCTCCCAGTGGTGCAGGTCCTGTCCCTATTCTTTTGTTTCTGTTGTTTCTTTTTTTTTTTTGCCCTACCCAGGTGTGTGGGGAGTTTCTTGCCTTTTGGGAGGTCTGAGGTCTTCTGCCAGCATTCAGTAGGTATTCTGTAGGAGTTGTCCCATATGTAGATGTATTTCTGATGTACTTGTGGAGAGGAAGGTGAGAGGAAGGTGGTCTCCATGCCTTACTCTTCTGCCATCTTGAAGCTCCTCCCATTTCCTTTTTTTTTTTTTTTTTTTTTTTGCAGTATGCGGGCCTCTCACCGCTGCGGCCTCTCCCGTTGCGGAGCGCAGGCTCCGTCCGCGCAGGCCCGGCGGCCACGGCTCACGGGCCCAGCCGCTCCGCGGCACGCGGGATCCTCCCGGACCGGGGCACGAACCCACGTCCCCTGCATCGGCAGGCGGACTCCCAACCACTGCGCCACCAGGGAAGCCCCCATTTCCTTTTAAGTCTATGAGGGCAATCAAAATCTAAATTGAAACATCAAAGATATGAAAATAAAATTAATAACAGTAATGAATTCAGAAACACTGGTGAATTGAAAATAGGTGAGTCCATAAATAAACATCCATGGTAAATGTAAATTTAACACCCTGTATGTGATTCTGGAAAACATGTACACACCTGGCTTCGTGCTATTGGGCATGAGCTTAAAAAAATTTGGCCCAGATATATAAATCAATGTACTTAAACCCAAATAATTAATAGTAAAAACTCAGAGTTCACATTGGACCTTTGGCTCTCTCTTCAGATGAACTAAAGAGGAAGGTTTGACTTAGCTTTCACAGAACTTTAAAAGTCTTAGATGTAATAGACTTAAGTCTCTTAACATTACTTTGTCAAGTTCAGGAAAGTTGGCCAAGTTAAGCTCTGAGGTACGTCTGGGACTGATGTAGTTTTCCCTGAGGTATTTGTAGGGGTTGTACATATAAATTAATGAATTAATCATGACAATGTTATAGCACAGAGTTCTAATAGCTCTCCAGTTGCATAGTTCCAAAGTTATTCATTTAAAGTTTTCAGAAACAAAAAGTATGGCAAAACAAACTGTACAAGCTTAATAAAATCCTGTTACATAGTCCTATTGAATAGTACTGACTAAATTAAAAAAAAAAAAGAAAGAAAGAAAATAAACCAATATAAATACTCTAAATTAACAGTTACAGGAAAATATGTACCAAGGTGTAGACTACTTGATGGGTTAGAAAGAGATGAATGATCATATTTAAAATTTGCCTATTAATGAACAGATGTCAATCTGGAAAGAATTTCTCAAGATGATCTACAAGGATTAGACATTGATCCTCTTCTATTGAACTATTAATACAATTTGGGCAGATGTTCTAGATATCAATATCTTCAAATGTGTGACTCAAGGCTGGGATTTAAATCACTTTCTGTCACAACAGGGCTACACAACAAACCATCCCTTTATTAGATATCTATTGATGCATAACAAATTATTTAAAATGTTGGTAGCTGAAAACCACAATAATTTTATTCACTTATGATACTCTTGGTCAGCAATTTGAGCTGGGCTCAGCTGGGTGATTTTCCTTCTGCCCCCTCTTAAAGTCATTCGTACAGCTCTGGTCAGCTTGAGGGTTGGTTGGAGGCTAGCTGGGATTAGGGGCCTCAGCATATCCTTGATCTGTATGGCCTTACCCTCCAGTTGGTTAGCCTAGGTTTGCTCACATGGCAACAGCATGACCAAAGAGGACAGAGGGATGTGGCAAGGCCTCTTGAGGCCCATATTCAGAAGTCACACGAAATAAAGGTCTTCCACCTTATTTTGTTGCTCAAAAAAGTCAATAGGCCAGCCCAGATTCAAAGAGTAAGGAAATAGATTCTACCTTTCAAAGACAGGAACTACAAATAACGTGTGGCCATTTAAAATGTAGCACAGGGGCTTCCCTGGGGGCACAGTGGTTGAGAGTCCGCCTGCCAATGCCTGGGACACAGGTTCGTGCCCTGGTCTGGGAGGATCCCACATGCCGTGAAGCGGCTAGGCCCATGAGCCATGGCCGCTGAGCCTGCGCGTCTGGAGCCTGTGCTCCACAATGGGAGAGGTCACAACAGTGAGAGGCCCGCGTACCGCAATAAAATAAATAAATAAATAAATAAATAATAAAATGTAGCACAGTCCTCTCCTTGGCACAATTATTTAGATTGCTTTTTATGAAAAATACACTTACCACCATGTAAGACCACCAAATGTTGTGATGTATGACAACCAACTCTCTAGGGGGAAAAGAGCCCTGATTTGTAGCATTTGCCCATTTCTGTGGTATGAATACTACCAGGATGCATAATTTCAAGCTACTGATATGACATCACGGATTGTAAGTTGGGAAAATATGCACACAATTGGCTTTCAAAAGCTCAGATTAGCTGGCCCCAGCACACCACTGCCTGGAATTCTCATCCAACTACGGCATCATATCTATGTTCGTTATATCAAAATATGCATCTAATCCAGATGTAGATGGGGTTTCTTTAGTGTGGCTTCTCTTGATATATAGGTCTATAAAATGATGCATTATCTGCTTTCCATACTCCCAATGCACAATTTTGAAATGGTGACGTGATAACTAGAGTAGTCAGTGTCATTCAAAAAGGAGAGGATAAAACATCACATAGCAGTTACTGGTGCACAGCAATTTATATATTATAGCAAAGAGTATAAGGTTTCCCTACTCCAGGAGATGGAAATAGTTCTTGATTAGGATCCTGATCTGCTCTGTGAAATTAACTCTCTAGTCTATTGCTGTCCTTAAGTCTTGACAGTACTCTTTGGGTATTTGGGTGTTTGGCCCTGCCCTTTAGGACTTTTGCTTTGCTTCTGAGATGTCTCTTTTCCATAACAAATACTGCATATTTCCAGCTGAGTAGCTTTCTCATCCTTTTTCTTTTTTTCTTTTTTTTTTTTTTAGTGGTACGCAGGCCTCTCACTGTTGTGGCCTCTCCTGATGTGGAGCGCATGCTCCGGACGTGCAGGTTCAGTGGCCATGGCTCGCGGGCCCAGCCACTCCGCGGCATGTGGGATCTTCCCAGAACGGGGCACGAACCCGTGTCCCCTGCATCGGCAGGCGGACTCTCAACCACTGCGCCACCAGGGAAGCCCTTATCCTATTTCTTACTTAGGGGAAATTGAGGGTCCAGAGGTACATTTTCATTTTGCACTGTCTATGCCACTTATAGATCATGGTGCTGTAAATTCCTAAAAATTATTTTGGTTTTCCTATGTATCAGATTACAGTCTACTTCATTCAACAAAAAAAACATACCCACAGGGCTTTCCTGGTGGTGCAGTGGTTGAGAATCCCCCTGCAAATGCAGGGGACGTGGGTTCGAGCCCTGGTCTGGGAAGATCCCACATGCCGTTGAGCAACTGGGCCCGTGAGCCACAACTACTGAGCCTGTGCGTCTGGAGCCTGTGCTCCGCAACAAGAGAGGCCACAGTAGTGAGAGGTCCGCGCACCGCTATGAAGAGTGACCCCGCTCACCACAACTAGAGAAAGCCCTCACACAGAAACGAAGACCCAACACAGCCTAAAATAAATAAATAAAATTAAAACATAAAACATACCCACAATTCTTTGTGACCTCTTTCTTAGACTTTTGCAGAGCCATTTTAGATTTAGGCTTCTTTGTGATCTTACTCTTAAATTCCTTAAAAGCTTCTTTGTCTAAATGAGAGGGTTTACTAGAAATCAACTTAAATTTTTCAGAGATCTTAACAAAGTGTATTACAGCTACACTATTGGTTTGATATTTGCTATAAGGTGTTTCTTAATTTGAGATTTTTTTTCTGCTAGAGAGACTAGAGATGAGATAGTTCTATTTTCCAACCTATCAAGTCCTGTATTTTCTCTAAATTCTGCTGGCAAATTGAATATCTCCTTCTTTAGTTCATTTCTCTCTTCTCATACATCATTAAATGTAATTTTAAAAGAAATGTTTCTTAGCCATATCCACAAGTTCATTAGTACAGTGCGATAAGGACCAGATAGGAATAAGAGGATAGGTAGTAAAATTGGCTGTTATAGTAGCTGGTCAGGGCAGAAGAGACATCTACACTGGCTCTTAAAGGCCATTATGGTAGCTGGTCAGAGCAGAAGAGACATCTACACTGGCTCTTAAAGGAGGCTCTTGTGCTCAAGATGAGCACAAAGAACACATGTTAATATCTTCATGTAGTTCAAAATAATTTCAGTATGGATTGCTAAAAGATACAGTCTAGTTGGGACTCCACCATGTTAGAATTTGTACTACATCCTGAAGGCCAAAGGGATGGAAAGATTTTAGCAGGGGAAAGACATAATCAGACTCATAATTAGAAAGTTCACTGAGGCGTCAGTGTGGAGAGTGAAACATTAAAGGAGGAGAGCCCAGTCAGGAGTCTATGCCAGCCACTCAGGCATGAAGGTATAGGGTAGCCTCAGTGGGGGCAATGGCACTGGCACCACACCAGGACTGCAGAGTGCACGAGTGCCAAGATTTAGTGTTGACATGGAGGGCTTGAGGAAAATAGTGTTCAAGACTCTTAGGTTTCTGGCTTGGGCAACTGACAAGGAGGTGATGCATTTACCAAGAAGGGGCATCAGAGCAGTTTAGATGTGAAACAAAGGAACTTGTAACACATCCAACTGGAACTGCCTGATAACAAGAAAATTATGATCTTTCTACTAAAGAATACCTTGAAATCTGAATATACTAACTATCTATCCACAGAGCTGGTCTGGGCACAGTTCTGCCATCAGCCTTATTTGAGAGTCTGTAATATATTAGAGTCCCACAATATGACAATGGGATTGGGACTTCATAGCTCATAAAAAAGCATATGTTATACATATAGTTAACAACTGAAAACACACACACATACACTCACACATACATTCAAATGCCCTCTGTCCAGGTATTAAAAGGTACTAATTTAAAATGAAGACCAGGCACTTCAGTCAGATCACCTGGATTCTAATTTAATTTGGCACTTCCCACTATGTGATTTGGGGTTCCTTGTAATGATTCCCTTTTTTTTCTCAGTTTACAATTTAAATCCTTGGTTTTACAAATAGAGTACTGATATACATCCCACAGCTTGGATAGAAGCTGGCATTTCTGAAGTACACACATTTAAAGAATATATTTACTCCAAGCCACTAAAACTGTATTTGAAGAGAATATTTAGGGATTAGATGACTCATTAATCCTTGTTTAGATATAAGAAACAAGAAGGAGACCAGGAGATGGATAAACACACATTTTACACACAAACATACTCACATACTCCCCCGAGTGAGGAAAACAGAGACAAGCTCATAGTAAACCCATATGCACAACAAAGAGAAAGAAATGCCTTCCAAACCCAGCAAATGTTTTGCCAGTCTTCAGAAAGGCTAGTCTACCAAGGCCCTTGAGGATGAAAATGAGTGCTTCCCAGGCTCACTTTAGTGGATCAAGCAGTTGGCTGCTGAATTGAAAAAGGGAGGCAGGCAGCCATTGTCAAGGAGGGGAGAGTAAGTCTTTTTTTCCATTGTCAACCCAGATGGACTCCCTTCCCCAGTCCTTTCTCCATTTGGTATCTTGGGTCACCAGCAATGGATTTAAGATTTCTACTCAAACTTGCTACTTGTATACAAACTCCTCTAGATGCAGAAGTTCAAATTCAAAGGTCATTTCATCTGACCAAAGAATAACTAACTTCACTGGAAAAGTAAAAACTGGCAGCAGAGGCATGGAACATTTGTCCTGCATCATAATCCACAGTATATTCAGGCTGCCTGTCTAAGTGTGCCTCCTATGAAGGGGTTCGACAGTGAGTTTGGTGATGTCCTACTGACTCTTGGTCTACACACTTTCCCCAGTAGATTTCTATAGGTGCCTCTAGTGTGTGACACTGGTGGTTTCTGCCCCTAATCCCCCCTCAGGCTTAACAGTCAGGGTCACATATCTCAAATTAACTTATGTAGTTTCCTCCCTGCTTCAAATACCATTGCAGTTATGGTTCCTCCTATTTATTGCAAAGCATAAGAAACCCAGATAAACATTTGGGAGTACCAGTGATGGGCAGAAGCCAAGTAAATTTCTATTCACCTTCCATAAATATGTATATTTAGAATATTTTATGTGTTAAGCTTTATACTGTGCACTCAGCCGTGGTTTTGAAATGGGGGTGATTTTGCTACCTGGGACATTTTGACAAGGACTTGAAGAATTTTTGGTCATCACAAAGGGTGAAGGAGATGTGTACTATTAACATCCAGTGGCTAGAGGTCAAAGATGTTTGCTAAATATCCACAAAGTTCAGACAGCCTCCTACAACAAATAAATATCCAGCCTAAAAGGTCAATAGCACTGAGGTTATGAAACCCTGCACTAGAGATAAAATGGTGATCCAACAGTGATGTCATCAACTTGTAAACATGACAAATGCTCTTCAAATGCCTCAGCATACGTAAATTTGCACATCTGCAAAAGTCAGAAATCAGTGTTAAATTGAGATGATGAGTTTCTAATAGAGAAAAGTGACATGAGTCAGAGGATCATCTAGGAAGACGTGTCTGAGGAAGTCTTGCTTGAAATGAAACCTGAAAGGTGAGTAGAAACCACCTATGTGCAAGAAGGAAGGAATAACATTTCACAGGAAAGGAAGATTGGGTGGGACGGCCCTGTGGCAGGAATAAAACAGACAGAATCTGAAGGACAGTGTTGATGGAGTGCAAAAGTGGGGGAGGAGCTTGGCATGAATCGAGTCTGGGAAGGGGAGGCAGCTAGAGCCTGTGGGGCCTCACAGGTGATGTTAGGGACCTTTAACTCTATCCTAACAGCAATTGGAAATAATGACACTTTGAACTAAAGGGAGGCCGTAGTGATAGTGGATGATCATTCTATATCTACATAATAAGGGTTAAAATGGTCGATTTTATGTTCTGTATATTTTACCATAATAAAAAAAAAGGTAGCAGTATGTCATTTACTATATGGTATGTAAATGTAAGAACTTAAATGGGTGATCAAATTCAGAAGTTCAAAATAGCCATAAATGTGGGTTTTGAGATAGTGCTGGACTGTAACTTGGTGTCAACAAAATCACTGCTTTGTGTGTGACCAGTTTCACTTCATTCTCAGTCAAGTGCTTCCTGATCCAGTTTAGAGCCATGAAAACTTTTCCTTCTGAATGTCAAAGCAAGGGTTCACTTGAACCTGGTTAGAATTTCCAACTGACGGATTTCCTTTCCCAGATGGAAATTCTTCTAGCTCAAGTAATCTTTCAAGGAGAAAAATGTCTACTATGAAATTTCTTAGGGTTGGGTCCTTTTTTTCAGTATAAAAATATTTGTGTCTGAATCGAGGAGGCTGAACAGTGAACAGAGATAAGACTGCCACCACTTGGGTGTTAGTGACCTTGACAGTCTCATCTGGGGCCCGTTACTATATATTATAGTTGTTTTGCGTGATCGTTTGCATTCACTGGTGCTCAGCATTCCTGGACATCTGGCTTGTTCAAATGAAATACTAGAAGAAATATACATCCTTAATAAAAATCAATAATAGCATTGTTTTTCTTTCTTTTTTTTTTTTAGCATAACAAACCTTGAAGTAGTTAATCAAAGAAAGAAACCTGAGGTTTCTTTATTCATGAATACGTTTTCCGAATAGATATATTTTTAAAATATTTTAAATCTGTTTGTTGCTGTCGTTTCCTTTTTTTGAAATAAAATAAAATATTTTCTTATTTGTAAGGAGAGTGGTGATGGGATTACAAAATTGATAATTTTTTTTTTTTTTTTAGCTAATATAAGCCGAAACTTTGTAACAAACAGTAAGGGGTGTAAACGGAACCTGATCTTTGGAGGACAATTCTGTACTTTATAGCTTAGAAAGAGAAGAAAATGAGTACTGGTACTTTGCTCTATGTCTTACAGAAATGCTATCCAAGAAAACTTTCTATAATCATAGAAATACTATAAAATATCCTATAATATGTGCTGCCCAATATGGCAGCCAATAACCCTAATGTGGCTGCTGAGCCCTTGAAATGTGACTACTGTAAGTGACAAATTAATTTTAAAATTTTATTTCACTTTAATTAATTTAAATTTAAATAACTACATGTGGCTAAGAGCTACTGTATTGGACATTGCAGCTTAGAGTTTTAAAATGTAATTGGAGGGAGGCGGAGGGGAAGATGGCAGAAGAGTAAGACGCGGAGATCACCTTCCTCCCCACAGATACACCAGAAGTACATCTACACGTGGAGCAACTCCTACAGAACACCTACTGAAGGCTGGCAGAAGACCTCAGACCTCCCAAAAGGCAAGAAACTCCCCACGTACCTGGGTAGGGCAAAAGAAAAAAAGAAAAAACAGAGACAAAAGAATAGGGATGACACCTGCACCAGTGAGAGGGAGCTGTGAAGGAGGAAGGGTTTCCACACACTAGGAAGCCCCTTGGCAGGCCGAGACTGCGGGAGGCGGAGGGGGGGAGCTTCGGAGCCGCGGAGGAGAGCACAGCAACAGGGGTGCAGAGGGCAAAGCGGGGAGATTCCCGCACAGAGGATCAGTGACGACTGGCACTCTAGCCGCGGAGAGCACAGCAACAGGGGTGCGGAGAGCAAAGCGGAGAGATTGCCGCACAGAGGATCGGTGCCGACTGGCACTCACCAGCCCGAGAGGCTTGTCTGCTCACCCGCCGGGGAGGGCGGGGCTGCGAGCTGAGGCTCGGGCTTTGGTCAGAGCGCAGCGAGAGGACTGGAGTTGGCTGCGTGAACACAGCCTGAAGAGGTTAGTGCACCACGGCTAGCCGGGAGGGAGTCCGGGAAAAGTCTGGAGCTGTCGAAGAGGCAAGAGACTTTTTCTTCCCTCTTTGTTTCCTGGTGCGCGAGGAGAGGGGTTTAAGAGCGCTGCTTAAAGGAACTCCAGAAACGAAACGTGGACCCCAGAGACGGGCGCGAGTCGCGGCTAAAAGCTCTGACCCAGAGATGGGCGCGAGCCGCGGCTAAAACCGCGGACCCCAGAGACGGGCGGGAGACGCTAAGGCTGCTGCTGCCGCCACCAAGGGGCCTGTGCGCGAGCACAGGTCACTATCCACAGCCCTCTTCTGGGGAGCCTGTGCAGCCCGCCACTGCCACGTTCTTGGGATCCAGGGACAACTTACCCGGGATAACGTACACCGGCCTCTGCCGCCGCAGGCCCGCCCTGCACGCCGTGCCCCTCCCTCCCAGCGGCCTGAGTGCCCCAGAGGCCCCGAATCAGCGGTTCCTTTAACCCTGTCCCGTCTGAGCAAAAAACGGACGCCTTCCAGCGACATACACGCAGAGGCGGGACCAAATCCAAAGCTGAGACCCTATGAGCTGTGAGAACAAAGAAGAAAAAGGGAAATCTCTCGCAGCAGCCCTCAGAAGCAGCGGATTAAAGCTCCACAATCAACTTGATGTACCCTGCATCTGTGGAATACAAGAATAGACAACGAATCATCCCAAATTGAGGAGGTGGACTTCGAGAGCAAGATCTATGATTTTTTCCCCTTGTTCTTTTTGTGAGTGTGTTTGTGTATGCTTCTGTGTGAGATTTTGTCTGTATAGGTTTGCTTCCACCATTTGTCCTAGCGTTCTATCTGTCCGTTTATTTTTTTCTTAATAACTAATTTTAATAACTTTATTATACTTTACCTTCTTTCTTTCTTTCTTTCCTTTCTTTCTTCCTTTCTTTCCTTCCCTCCTTTAGACAACAAATCATCCCAAATTGAGGAGGTGGACTTTGAGAGCAAGATTTATGATTTTTCCCCCTTTACCTCTTTTTGTGAGGGTGTATGTGTATGCTTTTGTGTAAGATTTTGTCTGTATACCTTTGCTTCCACCATTTGTCCTAAGGTTCTATCCGTCCCTTTGTTTTTCCTAAATATTTTTAAATTTAATAACTTTATTATACTTTATTTTACTGTATCTTCTTTCTTTCTTTTTTCCTTCCTTCCCTCCTTCCTTCCTTCCTTCCTCCCTCCCGCCCTTCTTTCTTTCCTTCTTTCTTTCTTTTCCTCTCTTTCTTTCTTCCTTCCTTCCCTTCTTTCTTTCTTTCTTTCTTTCTTCCTACTTCTACTAATTCTTTCTCTCTACTTTTCCTCCCTTTTATTCTGAGCCGTGTGGATGAAAGGCTCTTGGTGCTGCAGCCAGCAGTCAGTGCTGTGCCTCTGAGGTGGGGGAGCCAACTTCAGGACACTGGTAAACAAGAGACCTCCCAGCTCCACATAATATCAAACAGCGAAAATCTCCCAGAGATCTCCTTCTACAGATTCAATGCAATCCCTATCAAACTACCACTGGCATTTTTCACAGAACTAGAACAAAAAATTTCGCAATTTGTATGGAAACACAAAAGACACAGAATAGCCAAAGCAATCTTGATAATGAAAAATGGAGCAGGAGGAATCAGGCTCCCTGACTTCAGACTGTACTACAAAGCTACAGTAAGCAAGACAGTATGATGCTGTGATTAATTTCCAAAATTTACAAGCCGCTCATGCAGCTCAATAACAACAACAACAAAAAAAAAAAAACAATCCAAAAATGGGCAGAAGATCTAAATAGACATTTCTCCAAAATATAAATGCTGGAGAGGGTGTGGAGAAAAGGGAACACTCTTGCACTGCTGGTGGGAATGTGAATTGGTTCAGCCACTATGGAGAACAGTATGGAGGTTCCTTTAAAAACTGCAAATAGAACTACCATATGACCCAGAAATCCCACTACTGGGCATATACCCTGAGAAAACCAAAATTCAAAAAGAGTCATGTACCAAAATGTTCATTGCAGCTCTATTTACAATAGCCTGGAGATGGAAACAACCTAAGTGTCCATCATTGGATGTATGGATAAAGAAGATGCGGCACATATATACAATGGCATATTACTCAGACATAAAAAGAAATGAAATTGAGCTATTTGTAATGAGGTGGATAGACCTAGATCTGTGATACTGAGTGAAGTAAGTCGGAAAGAGAAAGACAAATACCATATGCTAACACATATATATGAAATTTAAGAACAAAAAAAATGTCATGAAAAACCTAGGGGTAAGACAGGAAAAAAGATACAGACCTACTGGAGAACGGACTTGAGGATATGGGGAGGGGGAAGGGTGAGCTGTGACAGGGCGAGAGAGAAGCATGGACATATATACACTAACAAACGTAAGGTCGATAGTTAGTGGGAAGCAGCCGCATGGCACAGGGATATCGGCTCGGTGCTTTGTGGTTGTCTGGAGGGGTGGGATAGGGACGGTGGGAGGGAAGGAGACGCAAGAGGGAAGAGATAAGAGAACATATGTATATGTATAACTGATTCACTTTGTTATAAAGCAGAAACTAACACACCATTGTAAAGCAATTATACCCCAATAAAGATGTTAAAAAAATGTAATTGGAGGAGAAATAAAGGCTGACAATCATTCTAGAAGAGAAAGCTCCTTTTGAACTTTTAAGGCTTGTAGCACATTCATTAGCCATATAACTGATGCCAGTGAGTATTTGCTTTTAAAAAAAGACTCTTTAGTTAGCTTTCAAATGTCAATTCATTTTACAAAATGCAATAAAATCTGAATCTGTATTCACATTATAAAAGGAAAGAAAAAAGAACCTGGTCCAAAGAAATCTATAGGTGCTAATGTTCAAAATACACGCTCTCAGTCTGTAGGTCATTATAATACAAATCATAGATTTAATTCACCTGGGCTGAGCATGCAACCCTTCATGGAAATACATGCATAATCTCAATAAACTTTTACCCTGTAATAATGCAAGGCACAGAAGAGTAAGAGTCTAAGAGATTACTTTCTTATTCAAACTAAAGATCCTAAGAGCAGCCTGTAAGGATGACAAAAAATTGATTATCATAGGTCCTGATGTTGAAAACCACAGATTTAAACTAAATGATATGTTGGTTTTTCCTGTTGGAATGCTTTCTCTAAACACAGCGACAATATTTCTGTCCATCACATTTTCCCCCACCCAGAGATAAGGAACTCATATAATGCAGGCTTGACACCCTCGTAGAAAACAGGCATTTACCCTCAGAGGAGATGATTTTTTGCTTCTGACTTTGATACTTACACATGTGTAACTGTGTACTTCCTTTTTGCTTTGAACACAAAAGTTTGATAACTGGCTTTATGTATTTAGCCACTCTCCACTCTCCTCACACGTTACAACATCCATGAGTGTGACTCTTCTCTTCCTTGTGATATTTAAGTCCCTAAACTTCATACACAAAACATTAAATGAATGCATTTTTGGTGTATGTATTAGCAAAAAAATCACACATTTTTGCACCAGGAAGTTCTGAATTGGAATTCTAACCTTCTTGCTTACCAACTGTGAAAATTACTTAATTTACTTAACTTCTCTGAAATTGGAAGTAGAATTGATCACACCTCTGTCACAGTTTTGTGAGTGTTTCATCAGTACTAGCATTGGTGGCAATTATAATGGTAGATAACAAGTCTTCAGCAGATAGGTTTATTATCCTGTTTTTCAAATAAGAAAATGAGCTTTAGTAACTAAATTGTTAAGCTTGATTCCAAGCACGTCTGTTGAACTCATAGCCGACGTGAAAAAGCTGGTACTGTGATCCACATCGTTGGTCCTCAAAACAGGGTAGCTCTTACAAAATTTAAAGTTTTCAAAACAAAAATATTTCTAATGAAACTGTACAGTGAGCAATGTAGCGATTGCTCATCTACTCAACACCAAGAACAGCCATACATTTGACATAGTTTCTCCAGATCATGTTCTCTTTGATTTTAAGAAAAATAAAGCAATTAGATACAGATGAAGTCTTCTTCTCAGCCCTCCCCAGCCCCACTGCCCATTTCCCAGAGGTGCTGCCCAAAAATGTCCAGCTGAGGAGGAGGTGGGTGAGTTGAATCCAGCCATATATGCTGCTGTGGGGTTGCATCTGTTTCAGGGTGTTGGTTCACATTTTAAAAATTTGTACAAATAGATCTCAAAAGCCCTGCCACTCCTTTTTCTCCTCCAGTGATTGCCCCAAGAAAACTACAATTGTTTATTCATATTTCCTTATTTTCACTATCTATGTATGCATAATAAATACATTTTTGTTTTATACCTTTTAAATTTTCCATTAATAATACTATACTATGTGTATTATTTTCCAGTTTGCATTTTTTTATTCAAAATTATGATTCCAAGATTTATTCATATTGATACATATGGATCAAATTCCATCATTTAAAACTGCTTACCATTTGGTTGGTTATCCATTCCCTTATTGATAGTTATTTTGATTATTTGCAATTTTCAGTGTTACTGTGAATAATAAAAATAGGACAAAAATGTAGCAGTCCCCCTTGACTCCTCTCTACCTCAACTCTTCTCCTTCCTTCCCATCCACTATCATCCCATCAGCAAATTCTTTGGGCTCTGTCTTCAGAATGTATCCATGTTAACCAGTGCCATCATCATCTCTCTCACCTGTATTAATGAAATGAGCCTCTGGTTAACTCACCTCCCTGCTTCTCCACCTTTCAAAATAACTACACACAGCAGTCAGAGTGACATACATGATAAAACATTTCACTTTTCTACTTAGTGTTTTTCTCTACTTTCCCATGTCACTGAGACTAAAACCCAAAGTCATTATCATGATTTACAAGCCTTTTCATCAACCATTTTAATCTTTTATCACATCTGGTAACCATTCTGCTCTAGCCTTACTGTCCTCCTGTCTATTTCTAGAATGGCACCTGACTCAGAGCCTTTGTTTCCTCCAAAATATCTGCCCTAAGTTGCTCATTCACTTTTTGGAGGTCTGTGCTGAAATGTCCCCACATCAAGTAGGCCTTTTCTTGCCATGTGTTCTGTAAATAGCACCTGCTCAATCTATATTTTCTTGCTATGTCTTCCCCCAGATAAAATGTAAGCAAGTTACTGAAGAGGAGATATTTTGTCTGATATTGATAAATCCCCATGACCTAGAACAGTCTAGCTTATAATAGGTGATCAATCAGTACTTGTTAAATTAACTAATGGGTCAATATTCTTGTACGTGCTTCCTTATGCACATGTTCAAGAGTTAAGTTTTATAGCCATGATATATACCTAAAATTGAGATTTTTTTTTTTTTTACGTTGTATGGCTTAATTCTGAACTTGTCTCTAAAATGCCATCAACTTAAACTTCAATCAGCATATCTTTGTCAGACTTTTTAAGCTTGGCCAATTTTACCGGTGGAAATAGTATCTCACTGTTGCTTTGTCTTTTCTCTGATTACTAGGGAGGTGCAGCATCTATTCATATTGGTCAGCATGGTTTACTCAACCACTAATTGCCTGTTCTAAACATGTACCCATTTTTTTTCTTACTGGGTTTAAGTACTGTTTTGTATTTTAATTATTAATTAAAATTATTAACAGACTCAGATCTTTTCCCAGTACATCACTTATCTTTTACATGTATTCATAATGTCTTCCATTGTATAAATTTTTAAGACTATTTTCTCAAAGTTTCTGAGGGCTAGGAATCTTGGGGCAGCTTGTCTGTGTTGTTTGGGCTTAGGGGCTGTCATGATGCCACAGTCAAACTGCTGACCAGAACTGCAGTCATCTGAGTTTAACTGAGGCTTCTGCACTCACGCACATGGCTACTGGAAAGTCTTAGTTCCTTTCTGGCTTTGGTTGGAGATCTAAGCTCCTTGCTACACCACTGTCTTCATTTGTTGCCTGAAAGTCCTCATGACACATCAGTTGGCTTCTCCCAAATCAAGAGATCCAGACAGACTGAGCCTAATATTGAGCTGAAATGTTTTATAATCTAATTTTAGAAGTGGCATAACATCACTTCGGCTATATTCTTTTTGTCACACAAGCCAGCCCTCATAGAATATGGCATGGAACTAACTACACAAGGATGTGAATACAAGGGGGCAAGAATCATTGGGGGCCATTGTGTAGGCTGTCTACCACAGATGATAACTGATTAGTGTCAGAAGGACTCAGTGATTTAATAGTTCTCTTTTTTTCTAATGAACACAGAATCAATTGGAGTAGTGGTTCTCAACCAGCAGTGATTTTGGCCCTCGGGGGACATTTGGCAATATCTGGAGACACTTTTGATTGGCACAACTGTGGGGGAAGGGCACTATTGGCATCTAGTGGGTCGATGCCACATATGTTGTTAAATATACAGATATCCCCTCACAATAAATAATTATCCAGCACAAAATATCAATAACTCTGATGTTGAGAAGACCTAAGTTAAAGAAAATATAAACAGTAGGTATCTTGGTTACTAAATAGATATTTCAGCTAATTTTATTCAAAGGATGATAAACATGCAAAGCAATTTACAATCACACACACACACACACACACACACACACACCCTGAAGATCATTACATGAAACCAAAAAGTTATAACCCATAGAATACACCATCTATTAAAATAAAATTTGGGAGCATCTCAGGATTCTAGCTAGCAATTATCTATTAATGTTAATTGGGCCAGTTATTGAAAAGGTATAAACTTGAACAGAAAATATGATATTATTTCTCTAATTTCTCCCATAGATGATTTTTTTGTGTTTTTCTTCCCTGTTCTGTGTCATAATGTTATGGGGTCAATGACTACACCTCCCAGGCTCATCTAAGCATGTGAAGAACAGGTGTGAGACTAGATGGCTGGAGAAGAGGTTGGACCATATTCTTTTCAATTCCCTCCCTTTTCTGGCACCTAGGGCCCTGCCAGGGTGGTGTCCCTTTAGCATTGCAACTCCAATCTGGCAGCCCCTCTTCTACCACTCCAGTACTCACCAATTCTTAGTGATAGGATTTCCCATTTTGGTGCTCCAGATCTTGAGGTAATGATGGATTTCTGCTGTTGTTAGTCACTGAGAGTCTCACATCTTTTGCTGGATCTCTAAATCCTGCTGTCTCTCTGTACATAAGCCCATAGTTAAATTTTTAGAATCCCATCTGGAGAAAACAATAATTCAAAAAGATACATGCACACTGGGACTTACCTGGCATTCCAGTGGTTAAGACTCTGCTCTTCCAATTGAGGTTTCCATCCCTGGTTGGGGAACTAAGATCCCACATCGCATCATGAGGCCAAAAGAAAAAAAAAAGATACATGCATCCCAATGTTCATTGCAGCACTATTTACAATAGCCAAGACATGGAAGCAACTTAAATGTCCATCAATCATGAATGGATAAAGAAGATGTGGTATGTATATACAATGGAACATTAGTTAGCTTTAAAAAAGAATGAAATAATGCCATTTGCAGCAACATGGATGGACCTAGAAATTATCATACTAAGTGAAGAAAGTCACACAGAGAAAGACAAATATCATATGATATTGCTTATATGTGGAATCTAAAAATATGATACAAAAGAACTTATTTACAAAACAGAAAGAGACTCACAGACATAGAAAACCAACTTAGGTAGACTGGAAACCCCACTTACAAATGGCATCTAAAGTGAGGGCAGTTTTGTGAGCCTAAGCCCTCAACTTGTGGGGTCGGCATTAACTGTGGGTAGTGTCAGAACTGAACTGAACTGTTGGACATCCAGCTGGTATTGGAGAATTGGAAAATTGGTGGTTGTTTGGGAAATCAAACAATTCCTTAGAAGAGTAGAAGTTTTATGCTGGTCCATTCACCATCGAATACTTAGAACTAGATCAAGATATATACAATAAATAATTATTTTATAAACCATGGTGGTCCCAGGACAAGCTAGAGAAATAAGTTAGAATAATTCAGGGTTTACTTAGGGAAACATATAATCTAAAAGACTGTTATAGCCCATGAAGACTGCAACATCATTGGGAAGGAATTCTTTCTTAAATATTCTTCATACCCTAAAGATAAAGAAAAATAATCAGAAATAGAAAGTTACAAAGATATTTCCCATTTATAAGAGAATAGAGTACAAGAATTATACCAAATTTGTATTTGTCCTCAATCCTAGATATTGACATGGGAATTATAACTGATGTTTTATTTAAACTGGTAAAAGAGGAAGTGGAGGAAGAGAAGCCCAAAGAAGAATGGAAGAAGATGACATTAAATTTTAGTCATCAGAAAATACAGCATGGTCCACTATGAATGCAACATAGCCATTTATCACTCACATTGACAGTAATGTTGGGTAGCAGAAGACAGATAAACCCTAAACTAATATAAGAACAGTTGATTATTTAACACTATATGCTTCTATATATGGTGTGTAGGCTAGCCCTTCACTGGATGCTTCATTTAGCCCATATTTCTAGAAATATCTGTAAACCTAAATAAACATATCCATAAATCTATTGTCAAAGTATTTTGAAAATCTAGACAAACATGGTTCTATGAACTTTTTAAATTGATAACTGTGAATTCCTGAGTGAAAATAATTTAGAATTAGATACTATATGATAAATATTAAAATTTCCCCTATGCAAAGAATTCTCTTAAACATGCTACGCACCTAAAACTACTGTCCTAATTTTTCTTCCCTTTTATTGTTAGTGTTTTTTTTTTTTTTGCAGTACGTGGGCCTCTCACTGTTGTGGCCTCTCCCGTTGCGGAGCACAGGCTCTGGACGCGCAGGCCCAGCGGCCATGGCTCACAGGCCCAGCCGCTCTGCTGTACGCGGGATCTTCCCGAACTGGAGCACGAACCCACGTCCGCTGCATCGGCAGACGGACTCCCAACCATTGCGCCACCAGGGAAGCCCTGTTAGTGTTTTAATAATCACAGAACCTATATCAGCTTTCACTATACTCTTTTGCTTCCCAGAAAACTTTGTAGATGTAAGTTATAAGTTCCATTGCTTCCATGTCTCTAAATTTAGTGACCTCCTCCCTTCTCACTACTGGACACATCATTCAAGAACTCTTTTCCTAAAGACTAATGAAAAATCTTCCTACCTTGTCATCAGTTTATTCTTGTTCCTAATAATTTTATGTTCTGCTGCGGGAATATACCCAGATATAGATGTACCTCTCAGAAAAAGTCACTCCCAATTTTCTATCAATTAATTAACTCATTATCAATCAATTGAAAAAGAAGTGCCAGACTTTCACTTGTCTGATTCCAGCCTACCTTTGAAAAGGTAGGACCATGCCAGGGCCCTACCTTCTTCCCTTTTACCTACAGTCTGGCCAAATAGGCCCATTTCTAGCTCTTTAATACTCCCTATGCGTGACTATCGCCACATCTCTGTTTCTCCCATTCTTTCCACCTAGAAGACTTTTCTCCATCATGTTCAAAGCTGGTCTTAAAGGCTGACTCCTTCTTGAAGTCTTTTCTGACCCAATATAACGATCCCTGAACCTAATGAGAGGGCACCTCGTGCCTTACACTTGCTTAATGGGAGTGTCATTCTCCTTTGAGAGACTGTTACCTGTGTTCTCAAAAGTCAGAATCATGTAGTGACTGAGCTTAGGCCTAGAGTCACTGTCTGGGTTGGGAATCTGGCCCAGGTATTTAATCCGTGACTGGGCAAGTTAACTTAACCTCCCTCTACTTTAGTTTTCTTATTTGTAAATTAGGGATAATAAAAAAACTATCTTCATAAAGTTGCAGCAAGGGTTAATTGAGATAATATCTATATAGTCTGAAAATTTGCCTGGCAGATAGTAAATGCCAGCTGCTGCTGTTCATTGTCTCTTCCTTGTATTCCTAAACCATCACCGTTTTGACTTTTCTTTCTCAGTCTGACCAACTCCTGAGTCCAAGTTAAAATCATCTCTCACCCATCACAATCACCTTCTCACTGGCATCCTTGTGGTCACTCTGGACCTCTTTCAATCTATTTTCCACAAAAGGCAGAGTGATGTCTTAAATGCAGAACCATTCATATCACCTCCTTGTGAGAATGTTTCAGTGGTTTTGCAATACATTTAGGATGGACTCCCAGGATCCAAAATCCCGTATAGTCTAGCGCACCACTGTCTAATAAAATTTTCTGTAAAGATGAAAATGTTCTATATGAGTGGTGTCCTATAAAGTAGGCAATAGCTGTGCAGCTGTTGAGCAGTTAAAATATGGTTAGTGTCACTGAAGAATGGAAGGCTTAATTTAATTTCATTTAATTTTAATGAAAGCAAATTTAAACCTAAATAGCTTCATGTGGCTAGTGGCTATCTTATTGGACAGTGCAACTCCAGCCTCTGTCTCACTACCTTTCCAGCTTCATGCTCCTCTTCACTTCCTGATGTCCAGACATATTCTGCTCCTCCAATGTCCCAGCTTCCTATTGACTTTGTCTATATTGCATCATGTGATGGTTAATTTTACGTTTCAACCTGGCTAGGCTATGGTATCCAGTTATCTGGCCAAACCTAGTCTAGATGCTGTTGTGAAGATATTTTCAGATGTAATTAACATTAAATTAGTAGACTTTAAGGGAAGAAGATCATCTTCCATAACATGGGTGGACCTCATTTAATCAGTCAAAGACCTTAAGGGCAAAGACTGAGATTTCTCAAAGAAGTCATTCTGCCTCAAGTCCTTAACATAGAATACCTGCGTCAGTTTCCAGTCTATCAATTTCAGCCTGTAACAAAAACTCTCACCTGAATTGCCAGCTTACCTGCATGCCCTACATATTTCAGTCCTACCAGTGTCCACAATCACATGAACAAATTCCTTAAAATATCTCCTTCTCCTTCTCCCAATGTGTGTGTGTGTGTGTGTGTGTGTGTGTATGTGTGTGTGTGTGTGTGTGTATCCTGTTTCTCTGGAGAACCCTGACTAATATACTCCCTTTTTAGAACATCTATTTCCAGAAGCATTCTCTTGGTTATTTTCTAATCATCTTTCAGATCTCAGTATGAGATGAGTTCCTTTGCTCCATTTTCTAAATCAAGGTTCCTGTCTCTTTAAATACTTATTTCAACTGCAGTCAACCAACATTCATTCATTCAGCAAAAATTTATTGAATTCTTGCACTGTGCATGCTTCCAATGCTTCCAACCAGCAGTGACATGGCTTCATAATTATATATTTATTAGTGTAATTTCCTGATTAATATCTATCTGCTTTTTTAGATCATAAGTTCATGAAAGCAAGGATTTTATTGTGCTTTGGTCATCAGTGTATTACGGGATCCTAATTCAATGCTTCAAGCATGTAAGTATTAATGAATTAATAAAGATTCTTAAAGGTAAGAATTGTGTGTTGGGCTTCCCTGGTGGCACAGTGGTTAAGAATCTGCCTGCCAATGCAGGGCACATGGGTTGGAGCCCTGGTCCAGGAAGATCCCACATGCCACGGAGCAACTAAGCCCGTGCGCCACAACTACTGAGCCTTCCCTCTAGAGCCCGCGAGCCACAACTACGGAGCCTGTGAGCCACAACTACTGAAGCCCACGCTCCTAGAGTCCATGCCCCGCAACAAGAGAAGCCACCACAAAGAGAAGCCTGCACACCGCAACAAAAGGTAGCCCCTGCTCACCGCAACTAGAGAAAGCCTGTGCGCAGCAACAAAGACCCAACACAGCCAAAGATAAATAAATAAAATAAATAAATTTATGAAAAAAAAAAGAAAATCCCCTTGCCATTTCCTGAGTCCTGAATCTCTTCGGTTCTTCAGTTACTTCTTCTTCCTCTTGTCTCACTTCGTCCTTTCTCTGGGTCTCCAATTCCATCAGGACTTCAACGCACGTTTGCATCTTTGAAAGTTCGCAACTGTAAGGTTTGTATGTAGGGGACTTACTATAACCCTTTTTGGGTCAGGATCATATAGATCCTCTAGAGAAAAAGTGGTATAAGAGAGATTTCACCAGATGGAGAAAGGATCAGATCCATTAAAAATACATATATATATATATAATTATATTTTCAGTATACATATGTATGCGTATATATATATATATATATATATA